>NW_025764464.1:0-572008 GCF_021365365.1 Ilyonectria robusta | reverse complement strand
AAGATAGCTAGTTTCTATTATATTTTAAAGTAATTACTAGTTTCTTATACCTATAGCTTAAGACTCTTAATAGAATTATCTTTAATAGATTATATATAGAACTACCTAAAGAAGTTTATAGAAATAGCTAAGAGTAGTAATTTTACTTATAGATCTTATTAAAAAGAAAGAAGAAAATAGAAACTATCTAATTAAATAGATTCTAATAATAGAAACTTAAATAATTTATAGTATCTAAGTTTAGACTTGAAAATAAGAATATACCTATAGAGACTACTAGAAGATACTATCTTAAAGTAAATTAGTACCTTAAAGTTAGTTACTATATATTTTAAAGAATTCTAAAGCTTAATATAGAACTCTAAAAACTAGAAAATAGTAATTATACTAGTATACTACTTAGGTTTTAATATACTAATAAGAAAGAAAGAGGCTATAATTAACCTATAAAATTACTACCTCTTAAAAACTACTTAAAATTTTTATAATAACCTATAAAAATAAATAGAAAATATATAAAAATATACTAAAAATATAGAAAAAGCTTATTTTAAGAAGCTTATTAATCTTAAAGTAGAATTAAAGCAGCTAGAAGTTATATAAAATATATATAAACTAGCCTTAAAATCCTACTTTTTAAGGCTTATTAGTACTTTAATAGAAAAGCTATAATATTTAGAGTTTAGAATATAAGAGTTACTTTATAATATACTAAAAACTAAAGAAAAAGCTACTTTAAAAGTATCTATATAAGTACTCTAAATTAATAGCTATAAAATTAAACTAGTTACTACTATACTATAAAATATAAATATAGTATATATTAAATAAGAATTTAATTAAATAATTAAATATTATTATTAAGAAAAAATTACTAACTTAAAGTATAATAGCTTCTATAAAAACTCTAGCCTATTAAACCCTCTAATACCCTTAACTTTATCTAATAAGAAGTATCTAATATAACTTTAATATCTAATATTCCTTTAGTAATTACCTCTAACTAATAGCTAGCTTTAAGTAATTTAAGAATAAGTCTAATAGTTAAGAAATTAGATTCTAAATAGATATAAATCTAAAATTAGTTTTAATACTAAAAAGAGTATACTTAATAGAATTTTTTATAAGCTAGTAAATTAATATTATAGTAGTAACTCCTACTTATACCTAAGTAGTTATTCTAAATATAGTTAGAATATTTACTACTTATAAAGCTATAGTTAGATAATAATTTATAAATAGAATTAGAATATACTTCTTATTTAAGGTAATTATACTCTTTTAAGACTTAATATAACTATAATAATAAATAGAAGTTAATATAGCCTATAAAGTAATTAAAAGAGCCTTTAAGTATTAGAATAATAAGAAAGTTAATAGAAAAAGTACTCTAAGGGTATATAAACTCTACTGTAATATATATAGAATAGATACTATTTACTTTAAGTTATTTAATTTATTTAAAAGATATTATTATCTAGCTTAATACTATTAAAAAAGATAAGAGTAGTTATCTTTAAACTTCTAAAGAAGTTTCTAGAATATAAGTTCTATATATATTAGTAGCTAAGTTAGTTAAGAGTAAGTTATAAATAAATCTAGATATTAAAAGAGATTTTATCTATAAGAATTATTAGATTAAATAGTCTAGGTATTATAGTTATAAAGAATAAAAAGAAGGATAGTATAAGTTTAAAGAGGTAACTTTTCTTCTTAGCCTTAAAGTTAAAGATTACTCTATAATAAGCTTAGTTTAAAGTCTATTTCTTTAGATATTACTCTTATAAAGGCTAATTTAGATAATAGTCTAAAGATTAAAAGATTCTTATAAGAATCTTAATAAGATAAAGTAAATCTTCTATATAGTAAATATTAAAAGATAAAAAAGAAGAAGAAATAGTAGTAGGCTAGAAAAAATAATAATAAAAAGAAAAGATTAATTAACCTACTAGAAGATTCTAATAGGTAAATAAAAGATATAGTTATTATATTTATCTAAGAGCTCTAGCTAAGAATTTAAATTACTACTAAATAAAAAGTAAACTTATATATAGCTAAATAAGCTTTCTTTATAATATATAAATACTATATATAGTTATATAGAATAGTTATTAAGCTACTATAACTTTTTTTTTTCTACTTTAAAAGGCCTTTAATCTCTAATTTAATAATATCTTATTCTATAATCTCTAATTATAAATATCTACTTTTTACCTTTATTAAGATTATACTTTAGCTAATTTCTTAATATTATTTAATTAAATTATTCTTAATATATACTAATATCCTTCTTATTCTTATACTATAGTTTATTATTATATCTTACTCCTAAAGAAAAAGAAAAAATTCCAGCCTATTATCTTATACTGCTAATTTAACTAGAGGTATTCTAATAATATCTTATATTTCTTATTCTTTAAGAGATATAAACTACCTTAAAGAAGTAATACTAGATAATACTAAATTTAGCTTTTTTATTTACCTCTTAAATTATATATACTAAAGCCTCTTTAAGACTTACTAATCTTCTAGCCTACTTAATTATACTACTATAGAAACTAGAAATACTAGAATTCTAATAACTCTATTTAACTAAACTATCTAATTAAATAGCTATAAGTACTACTAAGTATATAGCAAATTCTATTCTACTCTATTATATATATCTCTTACTAATATCCAGCCTTATAAGATATTTCAAATAGCCTTAATAACTATATTAATATATAATTCTAAAAGTAATATTATAATAACCTATAGAATTTTACTATACTATATAATCTAAAATTAGCTTTAAATTACTATCTTCTATCTTTTCTTTAGTTAGGTATTATAGTATATATAATATTATTACTATAGCTCTAGAGCCTCTTATAATTCTAGTAACTTCTATAGAAATAAAAAGTATTAATTTAAAGATTCTACTTTTTTTTTTATACTTTAGCTAAGTATATTTCTATAAAAATCTTATCTTTAGCTTCCCTTAGCTATAGAGTAAAAAAAGCTATATTTAATAAATAGCTTTTTATTGGCTTTTTACTTTAAAAATTACTAGACTTTCTTTATTTTTAACTAGGCTAAAACTAGCTTTATTAGTATAATACTTCTAACTCAGTTACTAAAGTATTTTTATACTGCTAGATTAGCCTTCTATAAGACCTTTTAAGTACTAGGCTTCTATATACTATTAGTATATTTAAATACCTATAACTATATAGCTTAAGAAATAGAAGTATAGCTATCTCTTAATATATATTATACTCTATAACTAAGAATATAGTTAATTTAAGTAGAAGAATCTCTATATTATAAGATAACCTACTACTATTAAGTTTAACTAGATTTATATTAAGTTACTTAAGCTTTTTACTTATAATACTAAGATTAAATTCTAATTCTATAGAAAATATTATAACTATTTAATTTATTATATATTAAGAATTAAATTAGTATTACTATTTTAAATAAGCTTAATATTTAAGATTTAATTTTTATAGAAGATAGTATAGAAATTAATATAAATACTAATAACTACTAGACTATTTAATAAAAGTAGCTAGACTGTTATTTAGCCTATCTTACCTCTATATAAATTTTAGTAGCTTATAATTTATTTACTAAAGAAATTAACCTTACTTCTATAACTACTTTAAGTATTATATTATAATATTTATCTCTAAGATATATATCTACTACTAATATAATAATAAAAATATCTCTTAATTACTAGTATTATTTATAACTCTTCTTAATAATTTAATTATATAATATAAACTCTTAACTATATTATAACTAATAAAGTAATATTTTTCTAAAGATACTAAGAGTTTCTATTAATATTATACCCAGCTCTCTTTTTATTAAAAATTAGACTTTAAAAATAAGACTATATTCTAAGAATAAGATAGATACTAAGAAGGTAATCTTAATAAAGAAAAAATTAAAAAGCCTACCTACTATTTTAAAGTACTTATAAAATCTTATATAATAAGATAGCCTAGCCTAGCTAATAAAGAATATATCTATTTCTAATTTTATATAACTTAGTAAGTAAATAGAATTATACTGCCCTAAAGTATATAAATAAAAGACTTATTACTCTAGTTTTAAAACTAATTAATAACTAAAATCCCTTAGAAGATTATACTATAAGCTAGTCTTTACTAATTAGCTTAACTTAACCCAGACCCTAAGCTAAGATATTTTTACTATTATTAAGTTTAGATTTCTACCTACCTATTCTATATAATATAATAGATATTAATAGTTTGCTGCTAATAGAAATTACTGGATACTGTTAATTTCAGAGCAGGCTTCTTTCTATTAGAAGTAATAGAATATCCTCTTCCGTAAATTATTTAATTAAATACCTTTATCTTTAGGTGCTTAAAGAATAATTTAAGAAGCTTAAGATTAATTTAATCTAAGACTATTTAGAATTAAGTAATATAGTACCTTCTAACTTCTAATACTTAGGCTTTATATATACCCTAAGGTATAGTTACTAAGTTCTAATAGAAAGATATAATCTATAAAGTTAGTTAGAGTCTAAAGAAGAATTAAATTAAGTAAGAATTAATAAAAGCTTAGCAAGCTAAGGTATGTAGTAAATATTGAAAATAAGTAATAATAGTAATAAGTAATATAATCTTAAGGATTTTTATTAAGCTTTTAAGTAATATATAAAAAAGGTAATTAATTAAATAGTTTAATAGGTTTTTATAAAGAATTCTAGTTATTAATATTTTCTAGTAAGCCCTACTTTAGAGAGGCTAATTTATTATTTAGACTGAGGATTATTTAAGGTTATATAGTTAGAGTTTAACTTAATCTTTTATTTTCTATTAGCTATAAAAGCTAGATTGGTATTCTTTTCTCTTTTTCTTTTTATCTTTAAGCTGGGATTTATTTCTTTCTTTTTTTACTAGTTAATAGAAAAATTCTTTCTCTCTTTCTTTTAAGTATATATTTCGTCTCTAGTAGGATAATTACCTTGCCTCTCTATAGAATCTTAAGTAGTTTATACAGTCCCTAATATACTTAAGGGTAAGTAGGTACTGTATAGAGAGATATTAAGTTAGGGCTTTTTGATTCTTAGGGATAAAAGTTATTTAATTGGATACTTATAGCTACTAGGACTAAAATTAGTAGGTTTCTTTAATAGAAAATACTATATTAAGTAGGACTAGTAGCCAGACTTACTGGGGCTATAAATTAGAAAGGTCTTAAATAGGACCTTCTAGATAATAATAGAAGTATAATTCTTCTAGTATCTTATCTTTTTTAATTAACAGTCTTTTAATCTATTCTTTAGGGACCTATTAAAGGTCTATTTAACTAAATAGTATTAGCTGAAAAAGCTATCTACTTTACCCGGCTATCTGATTTATCCAGATTCCAAATCTAACTCTTTCCGATACTTTTAATATAATATTATTACAGTTATTATAGCTCTATTTCTAGGTGGGTTATATGTTCTTAGTATCCTCTGCTTATTCTCTTACTTAATAATCTTATTATTTTAATATAGTATAAGCTATATTAATAATATAAAAGAGAATTTTATAGAGGAATTTTATAAAGGAAATTAATCCCTCTATAGGTAGGTATATATAAAAAGTAGTAAAAATTAATATTCCTCCTTTAAAAGGGAATTGCTATTTATTTATAAAGAAATTCCAGGGGAATTTCTTAGGGATTACTAGGGAATTTTTAGGTTATATTACTATAGAAACTTTCTTAGTAATTTCTATAGTAATTCTAGTATAGGAATTCTGCTAGAAGTTTCTAGAAATTATTAGGGATTAATATAAGTTTTTAGTTACTTTAAACTTTTTAGTTAATATTAGAATATTCTAGAGTATTTTACAATATATTTATTAATATACTTAATTATATTAAATTTACTATTTTACTATTATTAAATTATAATTTATATTACTTATTATAATATTTTAATTTATTTAATTATTTAATTTTTTTAGCTTTACTTAATATTATTAAATAGATTAAAGCTATATAGTAATCTCAAATAGTAGAATAAATAATAAAAGCTACATCCAGCACTAAAAGAAATAGTAGCTAAATAATAAAATTATTACTACTAATCTCTACTTAAAGCTTCTATTTAACCCCTCTAACTTTAACTCTATTATCTATAGTTAATAACCTTACTATTACAGTTAATAACCTTACTATACAGTTAATAACCTTACTATTTACAGTTAATAATCTTAAGATAGTAACCTTATTTTAAGTAATAAATATAAAAAAGATAATCTTCTATTATTAAGAGACTAACTTCCCTTCTAATACTTATTCTATCTTAATAAATTTTATTTAAATAACTTATTACTATATTAACTATTAATTATAAGGCCCTTATTATATATATCCCTATATATCAGGAATATAAATCTGGATTCTAATATAGTATAGGATTCTATTAGAATTTTTAAGATAAAAGGAAAAGATATAAGCTAGATAACTATTTAAAATTCCTTAAAAAAGAAATCTTTAGACCTCTTACTATACTACCTAGAATATCTAGATAGAAATTAAAGAATTGTATTAGCTATTTTTAGATATAGTTTATTTCTTAATAATAAAAATAAAGCTAACCTATAGAAAGTTAGGCTATTAGTATTAATATTATATTTATCTGGATAGAAATAGTATATTATATAACCTAGCTAATAATATTAAAAATACTAATAATAATAGAAGCTAAAAGTTTCTTATAGAAATTAGCTGTAAAAAATATAACTTCTGGTTTTAGAAGTTATTATACTGCGTCGGGCTGGTATAGATACTAGCTATCTAGGGTGGGAGGGGGATTTAAATAAGGGATATTATAGATATTAGGAATCTCGAGGTATTAAGTTAGGTTATAGGAGTTTTTAGTGTATTTATTAAGATTAGACTGAGTTAAAAAAGTTAGATAGATTCTAGTAGAGAAGAAAAAAGTAGCTTAAAACTTAAAACTTAAGCTTTAGTAACTGTAATATATATATAATAAAAATACAGTAAATTTAAATATTAGGTTTCCTTATTAAGGGATTTATTTAATTATATACTATATATTTTAAATTTATTTTATATTTTTAAATTAAATTTAATTATTATAATTAAATAATTAAATTATTATTTATTAATTTTTATTTAAAACTTTTATTTAACTTTTTTATTTTTAATTTTATTATTTATAATTAATAACTTTAAAATAGTAATTTTATTTTAAGTAAAAAAATATAAAAGAAAATATTTTTATTATTAAAAAGCTAACTTTTCTTTTAATACTTATTTTTTATTTTATAATAACTAACTTTAAATATAATAAATTTTATTTAAAAAGTTCTTATTATTAGTAATATATTATATTTATATTATATAAATAATATTTAATATAATCTTAAATTTTCTTAAAATTTAAAAAATAAATTAAAAAATAAAAGTTAAATTTTCTTTTAAGCTTTCTTAAAAAAAATCTATTTAAGCTATTATTATATTATTTATAATATTTAAATAAAAAATAATAAATTATATTAGCTATTTTTAAATACTATTTTCTTTTTTATAATAAAAATAAAAATAATAAATAAAAAAATAAATTTTTTAATAGTAATTTTATTTTATATATTTAAATAAAAATAATAAATAAGAAAGTAAATAAAGAATACTAAAAATATATAATCTATTTAAAAATAAAACTATAATAACTATAATAATATTATATTAAAAAAATTAAAAAAAATTAAATTTAAGATTTAAATAAATTAAATAGCTAGGTAAAATAAATAGCTTTTTAGCTAATATTATTTAATTAAATAAACTTTTAATAAATTCTTAAAAAATAAATTAAAAAACTATTAATTAAAAAAAATAAAATACTAAAAAAATAATACTTATCTTTTTATAAAATATTCTATTTAAAACCTTTTTAATTTATAGCTTTAATAAATCTAGCTACTAATTCTACTTAATATAGTATTTTCTATTAAAGAAACTTATTAATTTTAATTTTAATAGCTATAAGTATCTAATTAAATAATTTTTATTCTTAAAAATTAAAAAGCTTTAACTTAATAGCTATATTTTATAACTTAGTAAAAAATATTAATAATATTAAATTAAAGCTTTTTAATTCTTAAAAATAAAAGTTATTTAATTAGATATTTATAGCTATTAAAATTAAAATTAGTAAGTTTCTTTAATAGAAAATACTATATTAAGTAAAATTAGTAGCTAGACTTATTAAAGCTATAAATTAAAAAGATCTTAAATAAAATCTTTTAAATAATAATATAAGTATTATTCTTTTAATATCTTATCTTTTTTAATTAATAGTTTTTTAACTTATTTTTAGGAATTTATTAAAAATCTATTTAATTAAATAATATTAGCTAAAAAAGCTATTTACTTTATCTAGCTATTTAATTTATTTAAATTCTAAGTTAGGCTTATTTTAATTCTTTTAATATAATATTATTATAGTTATTATAGCTTTATTTTTAAGTAGGTTATATATTTTTAGTATTCTCTACTTACTTTTTTATTTAATATTAATTTAAAAAGTTAAGTTTTTTTTTAAAATATTACTAAAACTTAATATAACTTCTAATTTTAAAAGGTATTATATTATTTAGTTTTTTTTTTTTTTAGCTTTACTTAATATTATTAAATAGATTAAAGCTATATAATAATCTTAAATAGTAGAATAAATAATAAAAGCTATATCTAGTACTAGAAGAAATAATAGCTAAATAATAAAATTATTACCTATTAATTTCTACTTAAACTTCTATTTAACTCTTTTAACTTTAACTTTATTATTTATAATTAATAATCTTACTATCTATAATTAATAATCTTACTATTTATAATTAATAACCTTAAGATAGTAATCTTATTTTAAATAATAAAATATAAAAAAGACTAATATCTTTTATTATTAAGAAATTAACTTCTCTTTTAATATTTATTCTATTTTAATAAATTTTATTTAAATAATTTATTACTATATTAACTATTAATTATAAAGCTCTTATTTATATATCCCTATATATTAAGAATATAAATCTAAATTCTAATATAATATAAAATTCTATTAGAATCTTTAAGATAAAAAAAAAGATATAAGTTAAATAACTATTTAAAATTCCTTAAAAAAAGAAACCTTCTAGACCTCTTATTATACTACTTAAAATATCTAGATAGAAACTAAAAATTATATTAGTTATTTTCAAATATAATTTATTTCTTAATAATAGAAATAGAGCTAATTTATAGAAAATTAGACTATTAGTATTAATATTATATTTATTTAAATAGAAATAAGTATATTATATAACCTAGCTAATAATATTAAAAATACTAATAATAATAGGGGCTAAAAGTTCCTTATAGAAATTAGCTGTAAAAAATATAACCTTTAGTTTTAAAAGTTATTATATTATATTAAGCTAGTATAGATACTAGCTATTTAGAGTATTAAAAAGAGGGAATTTAAATAACTTAAGATATTATAGGTATTAAAAATCTTAGAATATTAAGTTAAGTTATAGGAGTTTTTAATATAATTATTAAGATTAAAGTTAAAAAAGTTAAATAGAATTTTAATAAAAAAGAAAAAAGCAGCTTAAAACTTAAAATTTAAGCTTTAGTAATTATAATATATATATAATAAAAATATAGTAAATTTAAATACTAAGTTTTCTTATTAAAAAAAGATATTATATTATATTAAGTTAATATTATAATAAGTAGTTAGAGATACTTAAGCTAGCTAGTTACTAGTAGAAATATCTCTAAAGTAACTAAATAAAATTAAAAAAAGAGATTAATATTATCTCTAAAAGAAATTATTACTTTTTCTTTTATTAGAGATTCTTTTTAAAAGTTAAAAAAGCTAAAAGAGCTTAAGATTACTAAAAAGTTAATTAATTAATTACCTTTATTTTTAAGAGATTTATTTAAACCTTCTTACTATTACTTCATTCCCCGTCCAACCTCTATCTTCAACCTCCCTTAGATATCGGGCTGTTGCAGGCCCTATTAATACCTTACCAGCAAACTTTCCTACAACCAACCCGATATTCTTTCTTATAAGATACTTCCCTATTAGGAGATATAAGCCTCAAGTTAATCCGACCTTATATGCATAATCTAGTATAGCTTCAGGCTAACCGGCTAAGATATCTATGCAACGACTCTCTATATATTTCCCCTAGAGTAAGTTAATAAGTTGGGTGTTATTTTCTGTCTCTTCCTGCTATTAAAATATAAATACTAATTATATAAAATATTAGTTAAAAAGAGAATTTAAATAACTTAAATAAGTTATTATAAGTATTAGAAATTTTAGAGTATTTTAAAGGTTAAGTTATAGAAGTTTTTAATATATTTATTAAGGTTAAACTAAGTTAAAAAAATTAAATAGAATTTTAATAAAAAAGAAAAAAGTAGCTTAAAACTTAAAATTTAAGCTTTAATAACTATAATATATATATAATAAAAATATAGTAAATTTAAATATTAAATTTCCTTATTAAGAAATATATATTTATTATAAGTAGTTACTTAACTATTAATATAACTTAGTTATCTTAATTATTTTAACTTACTATATATTATTATATTTAATTATTACTAGATATAATATTTATTTTATAAGTAATCGCAGATGCGCTGTTGCGATCAGAGACCACTTGCGAGAATCGTCCACAACGGTGATCCACAGAGCCGAGATCCATCAGACTGCAACCTCAGAATGACGTCCCTCCTGGACCCAATTTCACGGCAGGGTGCGTGTCTTGAGCAACACAAAGAGGGTCATTTGGTCACCTTCGAACATACTGCGGCTGATGACATGCCCCTGCAACCTTCAGTTAACCACCTCAGCTCGACAAAGGCAATGTGCAATTCGGCAGGCAAAGTGTATAACTCTCTTGGTGTGGCTGCAGGTTGGGCATCAGGCAGCAATGGGCCAATGCGTTTCCGTCAACGTTGGCCGAGAAAACACCGCATCCCTGCCGGTTTTATCCACTGCTGGTAGACAAGCAACTCATGGGTCTTCGTATTGTGTGTGAGGCAAGACAGGAAGCTCGGTCACAGCTAACAACTGCAATGCAGCTGCATGTTTTTTTTTCTTGAGGGCGAATAGATAACACAGATTATCTTTGTTGGGTCTAAGCGATCTGCGCGGGGCGTGTGTGCGGGGGTATGCGTGTCACCTCACAACTGAGGCAAGATCATCTGTACTGCAGCCAATAATTCCCCTCACTGTGTGGCGATACGACAAGCACCTGATGAACTAAAAATTCGAGATAGTAGACAAAGTCATTGAGCAGAGCTGGCGTCTCCTCGCTGTACATCTATCGTCACAGGCAACGCGTCTGGAAATACCGTCGATATCTGATTCTCCTCGACCGGCTCGATGACCCAGGCTTCCTCCTCGTCTTCGCTCTCATCCTCCCCGTAGCCATACTGCCCACCACTGATGTCCTTATAGCTGAGCTCTCCATCCCTTTTCGGCGCAATCTTGATAGCCCGATACGCAAAGAGAATCTTGGACACGGCTGGACTGTGAGAGACTTCCCTGCCACCAGTCCGAAGCAGCTCCAGTTGAGGTCCAGCTTGGACCGGAAACCCAAGGCCGCTTGCATCCACGCCGACCTTGCAGACCGGACCATGAGAACCCGCCTCCGTAGTTGACATGCTGAACCCCGCAGCAATCTTTAGCCCCGTAATCATGTATACCTTCTTGTTCCCCGTAAAACTATCGGCGATGAAGTCCTGGACGCGCAGAGAGGCGGCGATGCTATCGGCCACGTACTGCACGCTGGGCTCGAATTCCTCCGTCTCGAGAAAGGTGCAGCGGTAGACGGCGCTCTTGTCCCTTGAGAACGTGTAGAGCATCTCGCTGTCGACAGCACCGGCGAGTATCTGAGAGAGACTCGCCGTGACGCCTGCTGACCAAGAGACGCCCTTGGTGACGAGGTCTTGGAAATCTGGTACGCCGATTCTGTTGATAGAGTTCGGTGGGATCGGAATGTGCTCATCTTGGTTCAGGGGATAGGCCAACTTTCCGAAGCGTGAGAAAATGCTGCCTAGCCGAGCGGATGTTGTACTTTCCGGGTTAATGTCGAAAGTCGGGGCTCGGAAGTAATATCGACGCGATGACCCGGGCATGGTTGGGCGTTGCAGCTGATTGCCAGATCTCAACTGATGGTGAACGGATGGGGGCAATGTTCTGAAGTTTACGGACCAATCAAGGTACCAAAGCTTCAAGGTACGGGCTACGGTTCTGTAGCTCTCTGCCAGTTCTGGTCGGGACGATTAAGGAGGGAGCAGCCTTGATATAAACGGTTGATCTGTGTGTCATGCAGCTACCCCCATGTAGTCCTACAAGGTCTCGTAGCCAATCATTGACATACCTGCATGAGCTCCGTGAAGAGGCCTCCAACAAGGCTGCGGAATTAATGAACGGTCCTCAAAAGCTCCGGCGAGGTCGATTTTAGCATTCGGGGAGCTGGTCAGACTCCAAGTCGACCAGGGAACGACAACAAAAGCCGAGTCACCCACTATCTCTTCAAAAAAGGTCATATCTCTGCGTCTCAGCAATGAGAACGGTGGCTATTCATGGTAAGGCTGCTTTAATCTCCCCTTGGATCCAACCCTCGTCGTTCTTCCTGTCAAAGAGCGCCCATGGACGTATCCAGTGATAGCCATTGCCCCTATCGTCTCTCAGTCGCCCGAACATCGTCCGCATCGAGTCAACTCGCCGGAGCTGCCTCCATTGATCCACAGGCAAGAAACCTCTCGCATAGTGAAGTAGCAAAGCCGCGATACCCGCCGCGATAGAAGTCGCACACGATGTGCCGCTCATCAACTTGGAACCCCGCGGCTGCCGCAGCTTGGTCGGCCACGCTGACTTGACGCATTCGCCGAGGAGCATGATGCGCTGATTATCGCTCGGCCCGGGCGTGAAGCCCGACGGCGTTCCATGTCCGTCCGCCGAGTGGACGCAGATGACCTCCAACGCGCGTGCCGGCCACGCGACCCCGTCTCGGCGATTCTTGCCGTCGTTCGATGCCGCCGCGAACATGGTGATGCCATTTGCTGCGGCATGCTGAATTGAATTGTAGAGAGAGTCTCTTCCCACCGATGACGTTTGTTCCTCGTCGAATCCGAAAGCCATGACGATCATGTCAACCCTCCACGTGTCCACGGCATGCCGGATCGCCTGCAGGATGCGCTATTAGCTTTTGACGTCCTAATGACCAGTGGAATCTTAGTGGACAGGATGACAATTACCCGAGCTACGTTCTTGGGCTCAGTTTTCATGTCGGGTTTCGCCTTCCGGAAGACCCTCGCGACGTGGATCTGAGCTTGCGGTGCGATGCGGGCAAGGAGAGTCGCCAGGTGGGTGCCATGACCGACTTCATCCTTTTTACAGGCATCGTCGTCTCCTTCAATCCAGCTCTTATACACGAGGTCGCGTCGCTCGTTGTATATGTTCATTTGATCTTCTGACAGGTCTAGACCGGAGTCTAGAATTGCGATTCTTACTCTCTCCCCGTGCGGCTCGCACTGTAGATCGTTGATCCGGTGCTGTACGTTACCTAGCCAGGCGAACCATTCGTTTTCTAAACGTAGCCTGAGCATTGTCAGAAGCTTTACCTAAATGCACGGAAAACACAGAGCTGCCCGGCCTACTTTACGTTATTTACAGCCTCTTCTTCCTCCCCGTAGAGGCAGAACTCAGTTCTCTCGGGTAAGGGGGACGTCAAGGGGTCTGGGTTTGATGATATGTCAGCGCTCTGCAGAGCCTTAAATGTGGGATGGATGATGTACCAAGTGCGTTTGGGTTGGATATTCCGGATTTGACAGTATTCATCGAGATCTGGAAGCTAGAGTGTTCAGTCACCCGCAGAGGGCTCTCTGGCGTAGGGTCCAGGCCCGAACTATCCTGTAGCTTGTCCAGTGAAACATGGTATCCCTCAGTGAGGGCGATAGCCAAAGGCGTGACAATACAAGCAAGGATGTAATGCCGTATTGGGCCCTCCTCGGACATCTGCTCAGCTGCCATGCTCGGGGGTTGGTTTAGAATCAGGCAAGACCTGACGACATTGGACAGGACCGGAGGTATACGTCTGGAAAGACGCCGTTCGCCTTGTCTCTCCAAGTCATTGAGGATCCTTAGAGCTTCACTGCCGTATTCATTGTACCGGCCTGCTCGATCAAGCTCGGCTGTGCCGTGTCCATTTGCTAGGTCGAATCGGACGCCTCTTGCAATCTCGAGGAGCATGATGCCCAGCGCCAGAATAGCAGGATGTTTGTGATATTGACTCACCGGTGGAGCCTTTGGAGGGGCACCACCCTGCTGAAGGTTGACGGATAGATAAGGCAATGTAAAGATGGGCGATCGTCTGCTCCCTGAGTACCGCGGGAAAAAGATCTTGTCACTGCTCCAATCCGTCGGGATCCAGTCCCCCGGATACAGATAAAGGAGCGACGTCGCTAGGATGTAGGAGAGGAGCAGCTTTTCCCTATCATCGTATCTCGGAATGTCAGGAGAAGAAAGCGCCGGACTGCTATCCAAGAGTTCGCGAAGAGACTGCATCGTCGTGTGATAGCTCATGCCGACAGGAGGAGGCGGTCTCAGAACCCACAAATGCTCTTTGGCAGCAAGAAGATGGACGCATGTGGTTCTGCTTCTCCGTATAACTGGGCAAATATCCTTCTCGATGAGTTCCTTGTCGGGTCCAATGCGCGGATCTAGCCTGGAAGTTTCCACGATCCTTCCGTTAGATTAGCTGCTAATGCGGGAATGCTCATGAGGTTGACGAGCTAACTCACAACGGTTTGACCTGGACATTCGTAATCTTCCAGTGATCATCGTCCTGACAAACGGGCAGAAGCATCTCAAATTCTGCGCTGGATGGACGCCAGTTTCCGGTCTCTTGTTGACGTTTTCGCAGTTGAAATTTTCGGTGCTCCGTGAGACTCAGTCTAACCTCCCTTCTCGCGACGGGCTGTCGGCATTTGCACCGTGAGTGCTTTTCCAGCAGACCGTAAGCTGTATTCGCCAGGGTTTTGATGCCGAAGCTTGGGTGTTGAGACAGCTCGATGACATCGTTATCAGAACGGTATTCTTTGTAGTACTGGTTGAGTAAATGGCGAGATGCTCGTTGAAGACGACTGAGAAACTTGTTCCTCTCGCCAAAGCTCTCCTTTCGATGCAACAGACGTATCCGTAGATTGGACTGGTCTAGGCACCGCCTATAAGACTCGCAGAGGTTACCCTCCAAATCTTCCTCGTCGCCCGACTCCTCGTCCAGGGACTCGATACAAAGGCTGAGCGCTCGTAGCTTCGAATACTTTTCAACTGGCTTGGCGGAACCAAAAAATCGGATCGGTGGCTGGAGTGCAATTAGCTTGGCTCGGCAGCAGCGTGATGAGTCCCGAGATCGGGGGTAACGGACTAATATCGAGCGTGATTCTACCCGTGAATTCAGCGCCTCCAGTAGTCGGTCGATGATCTCCTCGTCGAGTCCCGGGGTCCATTCTCCTCGTGACTTAGCCACGGCTGTGCGAATTGCGTCCAAGTCGTTGAAGCACCCGAGCGCCTGAAAATACAGATCCTCGGCATGTGGGCTTGTGTCCCGTAGCGCATCGCATTCCTGCTTTCGCTGACGGGCGAAGGCCCTGAAGGCCGGTAGAACGTCACCGAGCAGGCTGAGCTGCCACATTCAGCGTTCAGTTCGAGGCGTTGGCGGACTGTGGGCAAAGAAATGTATGGGGCAGTCCAGTCTGACCACCGCCACGACTGGGAAAGACGATAAAGGGTGTGATAATGCCGATGGGGGGGAGCGATTCCTCCTCGACGGAAAGAAGCTATCTAGAGCGCGAGGTTGGCCCGGCAGGTCATAAAAGTCCGCTTGCGTAATTTGATTTTCAGAATCCCCCTATACTATTCAGAGAGACAGCCAATAAGCTGAAGTTGTTAGGGCTTGTCCTGGCGGTCTGCGGGCGCTTCGGTATAGGACGATCACGTCCGTGGCAAATGACAATCCATGGGTGCTCAAGCCAAGCGCCGAGCATTTTCCCCCAATAAGGCAGTGCCACGACTGCGCCAGCGAAGCCGCGGCTGAGGCGGCTAGACGACGCGCATAAAAATATACAGGAGAGGCAAACTGGTCGCGGTTTACGCGAGGGGGCCTTGGGGAACGGGGCTTGATCTGGCCGGATGAATCTGTACCTGAACGAATCAAAAGTCGGAGGGTGGCGCATAAGACAAAGCAATCCATTAGTTCCATTGATATGGGACTCCGCATTGTCAGCACGCAGTGTCGGGCATCTCTGACCCCCACTGCAGCGACCTCTTGAAAAACCAACGAGACAAATGCCGCATAGAAGCCGAACCACAGTGGCGGTCCCGATAATCCTGACAGCAAGGGTCGACTGCTAAGGGGAAAGTGGCATTCGAAGTGATGCATGCATACCATGCCAAAGCCGCAGCCAACAATGGTTGTTTGCCTCCACTAATGTCTCTCTCATCGGAGCAAATTGCAATCATCCCCGCAAACCCGCTCCCTCAGGCCGCGGAGATATCTGCCCAGGCGAGTCCCATACATGTACCGACTCTGACCAGGATGGCTGATATGTGCGCCGGAACGACGCAGCTAGGTCTACGAAGGGTACTAGTGCTTATCCTACGGAAGACATGGCTGACTTATCTGCAAGTTTGTCGGGCGCCAATGTCCGGGCGGCGCGGACTTGGCCCAGCATGTCAGGAGGAACAGCAACGCAAGAAAGTCATCCTGCCCGTCAGCAATACGTGCGCTTGCATGATTAGTTCCGTGCAGACACATTTCAGAAGCTCGGACAGAGTTCTGGATTTGTTCTTGCCTCCCGCAGCGCCATCACTCCTGGCTAGGCAGCGAAGGCGTACGATAGCCAGCAACTCTGCAGAGCCGGTGTGCCGATCATGGCATGTTACATGGGATGGTAGGCGGAGGGAGACCAGATATTTCCGGTGAATAGCAGTTGCATCGAGCCCCGTGCGCTCGGCTCGGTCCGCAAACTTCACACAGCTGGAGTTGGAGCTGCCCGCGGCCCGCGACCCTTGGATCCCGAGTTAGTGCTAGCCTTGCGTTTCGGCGGCGATTGCAGACAGCCGCAGGGTGCTAGAAGAGTTCGGGTAGAGACATCCGATTCTGCATGACGTGTTCACCACATGCAACATGATGGCTTTTTGGCACCGTTGACGAGCCGAAGGATCGCCTGGCGCGATAACGCTCACAGCGGACGTACCAGCCAATGGGACAGGAACACTTGTCAACTGTGGACGCGCGTTCGTCCACAGCTTTTCATTGGTGAGACGTCAACGGGTGATGGTGTGGGTTATGGTGCATAGACCAGTTCGCCGCGCAGTTGCCGGCACGCATTCCCCCAACATCTATCCTTGGTCATCGCGCAGCCCGTCGCGTTGAAGCGTCTCGTGAGGCGGGAGAGTAAACAGGCAGTCTTGCACAGTTCGGCTCATCGAGGTCCAAATTGAGAGAGCGGGAGTTTGGAGGGAAAAGACGTGGGGGGGGTCAGAGAACGGTGCGAACCTCCGCACCCGAAACCGGGAGTGAGGGAGGGTGAATGGCCAAAGTACAATAGCCATAACGGCGTGAGGCAAAGGCACAGGCAACCAATGGGGAAATGGCATGTTTTTGACCAATAAGAAGCAGGAAGGCTCCCCCCGGGGCAGAAGACCTTCCGTCTCTTCGTTCCTCAAGGCGTCAAGAATGACATGTCTTTCCCAGCTCAGACCCGACGCAAAAAGCTAGATTGGAGCTGGCGGCTGGCCTCTGGAAGCTGGTACACCGCGCCCCTCATGGCGAAAACGCCCAGCCCACATGCCACCGACCTCGCCATCCTGGCCATGCAGTGCCGGGAAGTGTTGAAAAATCTTCTTTCAGCATGTCTTGAAAAAGACTCAAAGCGCCAAGAGTCTCAGCTTGTTTCTCGTCAATTGGCAGAGTTCAACATATGGTGCTCCAAGATCGGCGTTAACAAACCAGGCCAACAGTCCCTAGACTATCGCCTCAAAGACCTCCCTGACACGAGTAAGCTGATAGGAGGACTTCTCGAGGTGCTGAAACAAGATTTGCAGAGTGAGTCGAGTGAAGGGACCGTTGTACCTGCAGAGTCCCCAACCTCGATATTGGAAGATACGAGGAACAGCTGACATTCGGTATGATTAGGGCTCCGGGAACCTGAGATTCTTCATCAGCACGCCAAGGTTGAGAGCGATGGCCCAGATGTTCACGATGACGAAGACTCCGACAGCTCTTCATGGTCCCCAGATGCTCTTTCATCCTCGGATGAATCGGACACGGACACCTCGCCGAACGGACACACATGGACGCGTGTGGAAGATACGATTGATAGACTCCATGGGCACGCACGGCGAATTGAGTTGGCTGGACTCAAGCACAGACAAGCCAGAATTGAACGGTTCAAGAAGAAGCCGGGTCAGAAGCAAGTCTACGAGCTGTTCAAATGGATCGCTGCGCAAAAAGTCGAGCACCAGTTCACGCGGTCAAGCCCCTGGATGAAGGAAAGAATCGCCGAGTCTTTCGCCAGGCGGAGAATCCGGTTTGAATACTTGAAGGAACATCAGAAGAAGCTGGCTATTGGTATGAATGTCACATCTAGGGACGCTTCCTCAACCAAGATGAGGGATCAGCATAGCGGGAGACCTACAAGTCCCTTCACTGAATCCAATACCCAGGCGGATCTTCCCAAATTCCAAAATACAATGAAAGACTTCCCGGAGCAGAGTGCCATACTTACGGCCACTGAGCATACTCACCTCGACATGACCTCCCAGTCTTTGCTTCAGGACTTCGAGGTAGCGGAGAGCGTTGCTTCAGTCACGTTAAGGCACGGCGGCTTTCCCCAGCGACCGAGACTGCATGGATCCGACAGTTTTCAGTGTCCCTACTGTCGCCTCGAGTTCCTCGCAAGGGAAGCGGAAGGAAAATCCTGGAGGTAGGCACTTGTTAACCCACACTCATAACAAGATATCACAGGGATTGGTGCGTTCAATCAGACTCTGGCGCTGACTCGACTACAGCCAGCATGTCATGAGGGATTTTGAGCCTTACTTCTGCATCTGTGAAGACTGCTCAGCGCCCTTTGATGTGCCGAACAACTTTGAAGGTCTCCTAAGTCACTTGCAGATGTCACACGTTCCCGAGCGCTGGCATTTCGAGATACCAGACGGATCCCACCGAGAGTTCAGTAATGAGCAGCAGTTCGAAGGTTTTCTCCGGGAGGAGTTGCAAATATCCAAGTCGCAATGGCCCGCTCTGCCAGACCTGAGTCGTAAAAGAATGCCCTTCCTCTTCAAGAGCTGTCCCTTCTGTGGGGGGTATCCGGATGTGGTTGAGAAACAATTTCCCGACGCAGGAAACCCGGGCGCCCAGGCTGAGATGCGGAAACATATAAAGCAACACATGCAAGAAATTGCTCTCTTTCTGCCTCCCACCCGGGAAGATCTGGCCGAAGACGCAACCGAGCTGCATGACGTCAGTGACAACGCAGCCGGTTCACAGAGCCAGGGCTTAGGCGACCTGAGTACGGTTACTTGGCCGACGTCCTCGGGGCAAGAAAACCCCGATTTTGAAGACAGAACAGAGTCCGATGAACAGGCACAGCCGTCCGATACTATCGTGGAGTCAAAGTTCAAAGACGACCTCGTCGGGGCCACTCACAACGACCATCCCGATCGGACGGCATGGTTGAGCAAGAGGAGCCTGACACTGCGCATCGATGACATCCCAGCCCATCACACTGATAACCTGGACCGCAACCTGAAGTCTATTCTTGAGGAGGTTCCGGACCTGCGGGGGGACGCCGATACCATGGTCCGTCGCTCTTTGGTGTCACATGGGAACGACTCCCTTTGTGCTACTATCTCGATCATCACATCGCTCTCCGCAGACGACCTGTCCGCTCAGCTGCGCCGAGCTGGGAATGGTTACCCGTATAGCTATACTTGTAGATTCGAGGGAATTACGCCGCTCTACGAGGATAAGAACGGTGCAGATGTCGAGTAAGCCTGGCTGTCGCCAACCTTTCTTTCCCGTGCTAACTCCTCCAGCATTATTGCAGTACCCGGCTTCGGTGGCCACGCACTCGGCTCCTGGAAATCCCCAAATAGCGACGACGTCTGGCTACGCGACTTCCTGCCCAAGGACGTGCCCAATATCCGGGTGCTGCTCTACGGCTATGATACTACGCTGCCAGGCAGCCTCTCGAAGCAGTCTATCGAGGACTTGGGTGGTGCCTTGCTGGAACAAATTATTGCCTATCGCGCGAGTGACGGGGTATGTGACTCACCATGCTGTCTGGCTTAAACTAATGCCCGAAGACCTCTCACCGCCCGATCATCTTTATCGGCCATAGCCTCGGCGGCCTACTTATCAAAGAGGTGAGGTGTCCTGCTGTTATGGTGTAGTCTCTAACTGACTGCTGCAGGTGCTTGTTCGTGCGCGCAGGAGAGATAGTAATGCGAACTCTAACCTATCCAAAGCCTCATATGGATTTCTTTTCTTCGGCGTGCCCAACCTCGGCCTACGAAACGACCAACTAAGGACTCTTCTCCGAGGCCAGCCCAATGAGGCCTTTATTCACGATCTCCTCGTCGATAATAACTCTGAGCCACCAACCTTTCTGAAGAGACTTGCGGACCAGTTTTCAGAGAGCTGTAAGGGCCACTATAGGGTCGTGACCTTCTTCGAGCGTATGCTCAGCCCAACTGCAGAGGTTAGATATATTACCAGAAATACTTAAGTTAATGCTGACTTATCCCACAGCGTGGCCAAGATGGGAAGTGGCGCATGACTGGCCCCCTTTCTTTGGTGGTGACAGAAAAATCGACTACCAGCACGGACTTGGTCGCCGTAGCCGAGGAGGACAACATCGCGCTTAACACGGATCATTCTGGGCTTGTCAAGTATGATTCCAGGAGCCAGGGCGACTATACCATCGTCAGAGAACGACTAAGAAGACTTGTCGATGAGGCGAGGCTAGAGGTCGCCAAACGATTTGCCGAGCATAGTATATAGCTTTTCGCCATTCTGCCAATATTATCTGATTCTATTGCATAGACGTCTACCAGTCCCAATCAGAGACCACGAAAGCCTGTCTGAAATCTCTAGCCATATAGGACATGCAAATCGAGCTCGCGTCAGACCTGAGTCTGTGGGGACTTGGTGGACTTGATGAGGGCAATGGACGTGGGCATTTTATTTCGTCAAAAATCGGACACAGTGATGCCCGAAGCCACGACTACTCGGACCGCGGAGGAAACCATGCGGGAGTGGAACTGCTTGACCAACGGATTCGCCAGGGAAGGGCTGAGTATCTTGTAAGATGGAAGGGCCGTCCTGACTCTGAGTGTTCTTGGGAGAAGGAAACGACCATGAGTCGCCAGCGGATTAAGCAGTTTGCGGAGCGAAGGTTAGAGCTAGGACTTTGAAATAGGCAAGAAATTGCTCTTGCCGGCGGAAGAGGGCGAGCATCAAGGGATGCCCGAGTATCTTGAGACGCACTCGGCTAACGCTCGTAATAATTGTCTAACAGATGCCAGGCAAGAAGATCTCGAGTTACTTGATATTGTAGCAAAGGGCATCGTATTGATATAAGCGGTCCGGGGACAGCCATTACGATGATACGTGCTGGAGTGCCGACCTGTTTCCACGTCCAATCCTATCCACAACGTGAGGTCATTCCGCCGGTTGGCCAATGTGTCGAATTCGCATGTTTTTATAGGCTACGGTGGCGATCCAGTTGTGAACAAAAATATAAAAGTATGCCAGGACGATAAGCCCGGCGCAGACGAGGGGGCCTAGAATGGAGAAGATGGTGAACCCGTACGATGCAGACTGGAAAGCGTCGTTGTCTCTAAGACTCTCGGTGGCTAACCCGACTTGCATCGCGGTCAGGACGACGACGAGGTAGACCGTCGTTCCGGCTAGCCAGGCGAAGTGATTCCGGAAGAACGCGCGGTGTAGGGCCTGCCGCCCGTTGCCCAGAAAGTGTCCACAGGATGCTGTGACCCACCCCCAGGCAAGGCACGGCCTGTATTCCAGAACGAGTCGTCTAAGCTACTAAGCTAGGAAGAAAATAAGATTGGATGTTTGCCTTAAACTCCCAGCCTCCGGGAGCGTGGATTCTAACTGAGGACTTCTAGTTAATTATACTAGCTATATATAGGTAAAGAGTTTTATAATAGATAGAGTTTAATAAAAGCTAGCTTATAAAATTAATTATAAAAAGCTTTACTTTAACTTACTTTGTAATATAGTTATTTAGTAAAAAATATAATATTATTTAAGTAATTATAAATATAGTGTTAATAAATATTCTAACTTAATAGAAATATAAATTAAAGTTAAATTTAATAAAGTTTTTATTTAAATTAAAATTATAATAATAATTATATAAAATAGAATTTAATAAAAAAATAGAAGTTAATTTTAATAATATTTTTATTATTAAAATAAATAAAAAGTTTATAATATATTTATTAATATATAATAATATTAAGGAGATTTTTTATAATATTTATATTTGGTTTTTTTAGCTTTACTTAATATTATTAAATAAATTAAAGTTATATAATAATTTTAAATAGTAAAAATAAATAATAAATACTTTACTTAATATTAAAAAAAATAATAGCTAAATAATAAAATTATTACCTATTAATTACTACTTAAAGCTTTTATTTAACTTTTTTAATTTTAATTTTATTATTTATAATTAATAATCTTACTATTTATAATTAATAACTTTAAGATAGTAATTTTATTTTAAGTAATAAAATATAAAAAAGATTAATATCTTTTATTATTAAGAAATTAACTTTTTTTTTAATATTTATTTTATTATAACTAATTTTTAATATAGTAAATTTTACTTAAGTAGCTTTTTTTAAAAATAACTTATTATATTTATATTATAACTCTTAATAAAGAAACTTAGTATTTAAATTTACTATATTTTTATTATATATATATTATAATTACTAAGATTTAAGTTTTAAGTTTTAAGCTACTTTTTTCTTCTCTACTAAAATTCTATCTAACTTTTTTAACTTAGTCTAACCTTAATAATTATACTAAAAACTCTTATAACCTAATTTAATACCCTGAGATTTAAGTTATTTAAATCCCCCCTTTAGCTAGCACTTTATATAGCTAGTATTTATACTAACTTAATATAATATAATAGCTTTTAAAACTAAAAGTTATATTAAGCTCTAATAATATTCTAAAGAAAAACTTAACTTCTTAGATTAAAATTATTAATAATTTTAGCTAAATTATAAAATATACCTATTTCTATTTAGATATATAAAATAAAATTATAAATAAAAGTTTAATTTTCTTATTTATTAATTTTAATTTTATTATTAAAAAGTAAATAGTATTTAAAAATAGCTAATATAATTTATTAGCTTTTATTTAGATATTATAAATAGTATAGTAATTATAACAAGAATACCGAGCCTCACAGCCGACACCCTGTCACACACCCATATCCGGTACAAGAAGGGGTTAGCCCTGCCTTGCCTTAGTACACTAGAATGCTAACCTAGACACGCGGCCCTCTGCAAAACCCAACCGCGCGGCCTACCTCAACGAGCCCGGGGCCAGCCCTCAGGGTTTCGCCGTAGTATCTATATAATCTCGGCCTGCCGACTAGAGACTGAAGCAAGGCAAGCTTTAGTCTCTGTCTCAATTGACTACTACCTTACTCTCGCCTGGCTACTTCGTACCTCTTTGTTAACCTTATTATAGTAATAGCTTAAATAAATTTTCTTTTTTAAGGAAATTTAAGAGGAAATTTAATTTTTAATTTTTTAATATATTTTTTAAATTTTAAGAGAATTTAAAATTATATTAAAGTTGGAATTTATAATATAGATATAATAAATTATTTTTAAAAAAAGCTATTTAAATAAAATTTACTATATTAAAAATTAATTATAATAAAATAAATATTAAAAAAAAGTTAGTTTTTTAATAATAGAAAATATTAGTTTTTTTATATTTTATAGCTTAAAATAAGGTTATTATTTTAAGGTTATTAACTATAAATAGTAAAATTAAAGTTAAAAAAATTAAATAAAAGCTTTAAGTAGAAATTAATAGGTAATAATCTTATTATTTAGCTATTATTTCTTTTAGTATTAAATATACTACTTATTATTTATTTTTACTATTTAAAATTATTATATAGCTTTAATTTATTTAATAATATTAAATAAAGCTAAAAAAACTAAATAATAAAATTTAAGTTAAAGAAATTAAATAAAAGCTTTAAATAAAAATTAATAGGTAATAATAAAATTATTTAAAAAAATTTTTTAGTATTAAATAAAATATTTATTATTTATTTTTACTATTTAAGATTACTATATAACTTTAATTTATTTAATAATATTAAGTAAAGCTAAAAAAAACTAAATATATAATAAAAATATAGTAAATTTAAATACTAGATATTTTTATTAAAGAGTTTTTTTATTAAAAAGTTAATTTATATTTATATTTTAATAAACTAAAAAATATTATTATTTTTAATATTAAATTTAATTAAAAAATATACTTTAAAAAAGCTATTTTTAAAAGTTAATTTAAATATTTTAAATAATATAATATATAAAGAAATTTATATTTTAATTAAAAAAATTATATTACTTTAATATTTTTATATAAACTTTATTTAAATATCTTAATTTATTAAATTCTTTTTTTATAAAAGTTTTTTATATTTAATTATTTTAAAAATAAAAGCTTTTATTTAATATTTAAATAATAAAATTATATAATTTTATTACTTTAAATATTAAATATAAATTAATACTTAAAATTAAATTTCTAATTGTAATTAATAAATTTTAAGCTACTATTAAATAAATTAGTATCTCTAGCTAATAATACTACTTTTCTTAATTCTTTTAAGATATTATTACCTAAAAAGGATTTTAAATAATACTGTATTACTTAAAGCGAACCCCTCTAGAAGATAGAATTTATTATAGAAGGAACTTTAACTAGAGATAACATTGCTGCTATTATCAGTTACCTTATAATAAACGAAAAGTATAACCCCCCACTAATAGGTTCGCTCCTCTCCATAGCCCTATTTCTATCGAAGATATAATAATCAGTCCTTATTCCTTACATCTTTCTAATTGAGGAAAAAACATAACTATAGAATGACCTCTATCCGTTCAAAAGTCGCCTCTAATATCCCATACACTTTGTCTTCAGTGAGGATCCCGTCCTCATAAGACGCATTAATCACCGTATCGCCTCCTTCCACTCCTACTACGTTTAGACTGATATTGTAACTAAGGTTTCCGTTCACAGTAGCAGCTGAGAAGCTCATGTCATCTATCTTCCATGGGCCGCTGTTGGCCTCTGTCGTAAACACGCCGAGATTGGAGAGCTGAATGGAGTTGTTCAAATGGCTACCCAACACTGGAAAGTAGGACTTCTTCATTTCCGCGAGGTCAGTCGAGACGTTGTTTCCAGCCTTGAGCGTTTGAACATGTGGTGATGGGTCCGTCTCGAAGCCTTTGGCCAAGGCGGCGCGGTACTCTCGAACCAAAAGCCAGGCTGCATCAACATCTACCTTGGGCGCAGCAGCTTTGCCATCTTTGTTCTCACTCAATGCCTGATGATGAAAGATTCGACGACACCGCTCCAGCCAGGTGAATTTGCGGTGACCCCCAGCTTGCTGGAGGAACTGAGCCGATCTCGGTGATTCGGCCCCGCGAGGATATACCGACCTCAGGTCGAGGGCGCAGTTCGAAATGCCTACCTTAGCCTTAGGGTAGTAGTCACAGGCCAGAGTACAAAGCATCATGCTGAGCAGGAGGGGTGCAAATGTTGCCTTGCGCTCACGGCAGGCTGCAATGATGCGCTCCATCTTGGCCGGTGATATACGCAGAGTAGCGATGCGCGTCTTGGTGAGTTCCTGAGGGAGAGCCTCAATCAAGACAGACTTGCCATGAGGCTTTGCTCGCGGCACGTCGGCGAAGAGAAGTCTGCTTCCCAAGAAGAGTCGGATCAAGATGGAAGAGAGGAAGACGTGGAGAACAAGAAACACTGATACGGTGCTGATCCAGAATTTCTCCATTTCCGGTTCCAATCTCACAGCGTCTGGGTCAATCTTGATGATTTTCGAAGGTGGCTCCTGATGCTCGTCAAATGAGTTGAGGCCGACAAGAAGCTGTTGTTGGAATATCTGGCTGAAACGGCCGTCGCAGACGAGGTGGTGGTAGACAAAGACGACCTGTTGGCCACCGAGAACAACAACTTTCCACCAGGGTTGCCGGGGGTTGAATTGTTTATCGGTCCAATCCCACTCGTTGTGTAGGCGTTCAAGAGCTTCCGATGTGATTTTGGGCTCGTCGCCGTCTCGGAACTCAACACAAGTTTCCAGATCAATCTCGTGTAGTGCTGCGAGACGGAGTTCACAGCGGCCCTTGCTGTCCAATGGTTCCACCAACCCGATCAGACTCAGCTCGGGGTATTCTGTGACGGCGGAGCGAACTGCAGAGTAGACAGCTTCTCTTGGTAGAGACTTCTGGCCGGCCGCAGATGTAGGCGCGTAGTGGGCTGAGAGCAGGATGTTCGACTGGGCACCTACGCGGTGCTGGATGTAGAACATGCGGTCAAGATAGTCTGCCGTGTGTTAGTGTGTGAGACGAGGGAAATAGTATGTTTTTGGGATACAAACTGCTGGGTCTGACGACGGTGCAATAGGCAGAGGCCATTGGCTTTTCGTTTTTGGAAGCCATTTGGGGCAATGTAAGCGAGCTTGTAGATTATGAGTAGTTTGAGAACATGGAATCAAAATAAAATCAGGAAAATGGTGCATCTTGTACGAATCTCGGCTTGTTTGGCATCTCAACCTTCGTCATTATGCATTAGAGTACTCTAATTGCACAAGGATCATCAGCCTCTTTTTGGACCAGTGCTTACTTAGGATTCTCCACCAGATTTGACCCAAAGAGGTAATTCGCACAGCCCTTGCTGCGATTGGTCGGATCGGACTCACCCCACTAACGGTCCTCGGACTTTTGTAGGTTTGCTTATCGCAAGGACGTGCGTGCATGGCATAATAACGCACTCCCAAGCTTCCATGGTTTGACGAGACACACAAATCTAGTAACAAGCCCCTGAACACCCGCCTGTAGATGCAAACTGAGGTGGCCGCGGAGAAACTGCAGAATGACATCGGATCAGGACGGCGTCTCTCGCTTGAGAGCCAAGGTACGTTTGCTGCTCGAGTCTCGGATGAGGCGGGCTCTCGCTGACTGCAATGCGTCACCCGATTGTAGGTCAAGCTTCCAGGTGCAGGTCTCTTAATCCTGAATCCAGTCCGCCATAAAAAGGCCAAGGCTCCGAAGACGAAGACAGGTTGCAAGCAATGCAGGTTGGTTACCCCCACTCAAGTTGCTTCTGCCATGTGTGAAGGTCTCGGCTCCATGGACTGACATGGCGACGCCTCGATAAACAGACGTCGGCGTATCAAATGCGACGAGGACAAGCCCTCATGTCGACGATGTGTCAAGGCAGGGTTATCGTGTGGCATTTCACTGCCATCTGTATTAGTTCCCGGCACTGTATCTGATTGCCGCATCTTGCTGGAGCCCAACTACGTCCTTAACCTCTTCAAGGACCAGCAACAGTGGGACACGTTCTCCGTCTTCATCTTCTCCAACGAACAAGCCGGTACCATCCCGGTCAGTACATTATCGGCCATGACTCCACAGATCGCCCACCAAAATGTGGCCGTCCGTGAGGTCTGCTGTGCTATTGGCGCTGCCACCAGCTCCTTTACCATCCCCGAATCAGACCCAGCTGCCGATGAGATGCTGTATCAAATGTCGCTTATGCATTACAACCGAGCCCTTCGAGCGGTAAGGGAAACGGAATCGTCAACTAGCGCACTCCTCACTGTGGTTGTTGTATCTATTCTGTTTGTCACCTACGACATGTTGCGCGGAGACATGCCCACCGCCTTTATCCATTTCAACTATGCTTATCGGATTTTCGATGCCTACTTCGAACAGAGATGCAGAGAGACCAAATTGCCATTTTCCAAGCTACCTCTCTCCTCCTTCGAGGCAGCTGCGGTTGAGATGCTGCAACGACTCACCACCCAACCATGGACTCTCGACTTGGGCTTTTCTGGATCCCGGGTCGAACATAGCATAGAATGGCCCTCTTATAACCTCAAAAATCAACACTCTATGCTAGACATGCCGGAGTCCTTCCACGACCTGGCGAAGGCCCTCAAGTGGTTAGACGTGACGCAAAACTTTGTGCTCCACCGCATGCAAGCCAACAATGTTCAGTCATTCTCATCGACGCCATTGCCGGATTCACAACATGATGTTTCGTCAAAAGAGAGCATCACCACTGATGCTCAGAGAAAGACGGCGCCTGAAAATACAGCATGGGATGAATCATTCGGATCCCTTCAAAGGTGGCACAAGAACTTCGCACCTCTCCTCCAATCCGCAAGGCAGAGGAAAGCAGATGAGCCCTCCTCACTCCTCCAGGCCTGCATTTTGGAGTCAGTCTATCTCGAGACTCTAACAAATCTCTATGTGCATCATCGTCGGGATGTCAACCTCCTACCAGACGTGAGGCAAGTCTATCGTGAGATAATATACACTGCGGGAGAGCTGCAGCAGGATTACCAGGGACCCACGAAGGCCTCTTTTCTGGACAACGCAATCATGCGGCCATTGACTTTCGTGCTGTGGAAATGCCGCGATGCGGATGTACGTCAGGATGTGAAGGATATTCTGGTGGGGTGTGACAAGAGTTCGCGGATGGCGGCCGCTCTGTTGAGTATGATGGATAGGAAACAAGGAGACGAGATACCACAAAAGATGAGAAATATTGAGCGGTCACTTGGTTGGTATTTTACAGCGTGCGGGTGTAGTTCAGGAGCTATCAAACTTGGTTGAATACGTGCCATTTAGAATACCTAGATCAGCTCAGAAAATGAGGGGTGGGTTATAGCTAGGTCGCGTGGGACTGGGTGAAATTTCAAGTGCGGTTCCAAATAGACATTTCGGCACAGCAACAGTCAACCACAACAATAACAGTAGTAAAATAGTATTATATAATAGATAAAACTGTACCTAACCAACCTCACAAATTTAATTATCTTTAAATATTAGTGTGCACTTTATATTTCATCAGAGTCGCAAATTCACGTCGAAAGTGAGAATAGAGACTGTATACTGTAATAATACTTATGCAATCTCGTTGGCACCTATAGCAGCGACAGCATTATTGTCGGAATCCGTAAACCAGTGCTATAATTTAATAGCTACACTATCCCTATCAGCATATGAGATCAATTCAAGGGGGGTTTTAATAGCAACCGCATCCTTACAGGATAACCCGCAATCATATGTCACACCGAATGGATCGGATCACGACGATGATGATGAAAGTTCTTGATTTCTAGCTGAGGGACGGGCCCAGAGCCCGTCATTTATACATGATGAAGACGGCTGCTGCCGGGGGCAGCAGTCCGTCGCCGCCGCACCGCACAAGGCCGGCGATGTGGTCTGAGAAAGAAAAGAAAATCGTGTTGTCTAGGAAAGCCGGAGATGAGGTTATTATGTGTCTCAGGATGATCCCGAAATGTGACATCCTGATTCAGCGAGCTACCCTATAGACGTTCCAATCGGAAACTTCTTTATGTAGAAGAGGTAACATGGCCTTTACAATCTACATCATCCAGGGTGAAGTCACCTGAGTAGGAGTGAATAGTGATGGAAACTACCTCAAGCATATCCCTGCAATAATCAATTATCTATCTGTCCTCTATCAGGCAGTTATTTAGGGTAAGACGGTCAAGTCCAGACACATTCCAGATTTTTGCAGTAAGAAAGGCCAGCTCCTACCAGCTGCCCCTAACACCAATGCTAATATCTCACACCCCTCATGTGACCTGACGCCACTCCCTTGTTACTGGAGGTATCTTACTGCTGGACTCAAAGATATGCAGGGGTGGTATTCAGCAATAGTAGCAGTATTATCACGACTAAAAACAGTAGTGGCACTCTTGACAGCTCTAACAGGCTCTATTTGCCAACCCGACTTCGGAGCTTGATGCTCTCGCGGCCGGCAACACCTCCGCTTACCCTACACCACTGGTTACTTCAGCTGTATTGCAGAGACGGATGGGTTTTCTAAACGATAAAACTCAATTGTGTGTCATAACTTATTCTCCTATTTGATTTATATTTTAAGCGTGAGTTTGAACCATTGTCGTAAATCATAATCCATGCTATGCTTTGAAAACTGTTCTCGGTACGAATAAGTCACAACACGTCAAAAACTAGTCTTTTACTCAGGTTATCTCAAGTTCCTCATCAATACGATTGTCGTCTCATTTTATCGCGATCTACTCATCTGCTCTGCTTATTTCCCACCGTCATTAATCAACTAGCTGAGGCTCATAATCCCTACACATGCCTTATCTCATCATCTGTGGTCCACTCTATTCTCTAGTCGACAAGCAACCCGCCGTCGAAAACTCACACGAAGCAACTTAGCAACTAGCTTCAAGGGTCTCTGGCACTTTATACTCCCGGATTCATTTCACTGTCTGAGCAATCAAAGTGTAAGCAAGCAAACATAAAACCATAACCAATGCCTTATCAAAATTTGACCCTCTTCCTCTTCCCTCCGTGAATCTAACCACTGCTCCTGCTCTTTGGCGTAACAACCTAAGCGATATCTCCTGCCCCCGTCTCTATTGGGGAGCAGGGGAAGCGCTGATACGAGCAGGCAAGATTCCGATAGCTGGGCAGTGAGATAGGTAGCGCTGGGGTTATAATGCCATTTCTCTACAGCTAACCACGCATTCGTCTGACCACCAGGAAAAAGGACCTGCCAACACCTGGTCCTCCAGCTAGTAGTCTTCTAAAGTGAACCATCAATTCTCAGTCCCGTGGTAGATGTGCAGTTCACAAGATATGACTTACCTTCTGCCGCTGGTCAGTCTTATCATGTGACGCGCTGACTGGCGCCATGAGAGTTTTCGGCGACTCACCGAGGTTAGGATCCAATGGGAAAGAGAGTTCGGCTGTGTTATCGACGAGCGCCTCCAACATGAAATCGTTACCTGCCACTGTTAGCTTACTAAGTCATGGATAATGCCAAGAAGACCTGGAAATAACATGATAATTATCCCCAGACCAGCCATGCTGGCTATCATCCCCTGAGCCAAGGGCAACGCCCTTGGTCGCCAGGTCGAATCCCTGGAGGATAAAGGATAAAGTCGGGCAGGAGAAGGTCAGCGGGAGTTGACGGGAGACTAAAGCACCAATCAATCTGCTCTAACTCGCTAGTATTTGAATTGGCAACGTCGCTACGCTCCTGTATGGAAAGTGGGTAGCGACTTGAGGCTAATGACACTGGTTGTGATGCAGATCGCGAATGTCGAGTCGTCGCCTCGGACCCAGGGCCGCTGTAAGCGCAACATTCCCCGAGTCTCTGTGACAAAGGAGCAAACACATGTTAGGTATCAGATCCATGGTGATTATTTCGTGGAATTCCTTCTCTATGGACGAACATAGGTACCTTGCACTGGCCACATGGGCGTTCTCCATTGTCTATTTTATTGAGTCTTGGCATCCCTAGTCACTTGTGTGTCACAAACCTACATCGTATTTTTTTCTGTCGGCAGAAGTCACAGGAACCGCGGCGTCGGGTTATTCTAGGTCGAGGATCGGGAGAGGTTGGTTGATGCATTGCGGTTTCATAGCATTCGAGAATACTGAAATCCTACGAATGAGAGGAGACGGCACTCCCTAATAAATCTGTAGGCCAGTTTAAGAATAATGAAATACCAAGTTTGGGCCAACTAGCGTGCAATGAATCTTGGATTATTTACCGCTTACATTGAAACCTCGCCAGGGGCCGAGAAACCTCGGTTCCACACTGACGCACTATGCACTTCTCTAGATGCGAGCTAACAGCCTCCAAGCGAGTTGTCGAGCAGCAAGTGTACTACCGGTTGCGTCCAAGGTCGATATCGAACAAGATTGACACCGGGAAATGCGGCACAGGCAGTTCAGCTCCTTCCTAGTTAATCGCGTCTTGTCTGGCATGGCAGCGATAGATAATCAATCGGAGTGGAATTGTGCGTCATTGGAAGGACATGTCGCTGTTAATGCAGATTCAATACCAGAAGCAGTCCTGATGTGGGGGCATGCGCTGTAGGGGACTTTTGATACGCGAAGCTCACGACCAACACAACAACCAGACAACCAACAAACGTAAATAACGCAGCCTGACAGCCCAGAACATGTCGGGGAGTCAGTACGAAGTACATACGCCCGCGCTGATTACCATATGACACGCCCTCTTCACCAGACACAGACCTGTCAACACCTGAATTCGACGGAACTCACTCCCTCGAATATAGCACCCATGGCTCTTGCAACCGACTTCGCTCTCTTTGCGTATTTACGGGTAGAGTTGAGACTCAAAGTATGGGAGTCTGTGCCCCTGCCAACTCGCATCGTCGGCCTGCTTCCTTCGGCCGACGAGTGGTACTATCGATTCCAGCGTTTGCCTAAACCAAAACGCCGTCCCGCCTACAATTTCCGCTATGTCGTTCAGCCGCGCGAACAAGCCGTCTTTCCGCCTCTCCACGCCAGCCATGAGGCGCGGGGAGTGTGGTTTCCGCGCTTCTTCCAACCCCGTCGCTACATCCGAATCCAAGCCTTTTCCAGAGTTGATTCCGATTATCTTGCCTACTGCACTTTCCAGTTCGACACGCCCTTCTTCAACTATGATGCAAACATCTTCACTGTTTTTGAACCCTGGGCCCCGGACGTCTTTGTCGACGAGTCGGACCGCAATCCAGATCCGAATGGCGCCACCAGGGGGTATATGGATGTCTTCCTCGGCTTCGACCGCAGGCACATTTGCCGTGTTTCCTTGTGCGAGATCCCCGGCGACATCAACCTGGCTCTTCTCAGCTTCGAAATTGATAGGCTGCCACGCTTGCAACAGTTATCGTTCCTAACACTGGGGCCAACTGTGTTCGACGCGACGGGTTTAAACAAGATGGGAATATCCGTACATTCCACTGTTTCACATGAGATGCCAGCCGTTGAAGCTCAAAATGTAGATTGTGAAATCCATAACATAGCCTTGCATGCGGTAGAATTAAACCCCTTCCTTAACACTGAAAGGTCGCGGCACCCGACTTTTACATCGCCTGCAATACGTCCGCTGCCTCGATATAAAACCTACGTAATGGTATGGCTTTGGCACGCGAAGAATAGTTGGAAACCAGGCACCGACTTTGATGCCATAGCGGCCGTATGGTGGGAATTTACGGACTACATATTTGAAGGGGGTGAGAATGATTGGTGTCCAATGCCTTTGGAGGGTTGCGGGCTGGGGGGACATAGCAGAGAATAACTGTTGAAATGGGTGCTCGAATTTGATATCAATTACAAACTTTTGTGTGCGCGAGAGTATGTTGGGATGCTTGAGGAGAGTGGAGTCTTGGATAAGAGTTAGATATATCTTTGAGACACAGAGAGTTGTGAATATGATTATTTATAGAGCTTTTCAAAAAGAAAATTATCAAGGTAAGTTTTAGATACTAGATATATTAAAGTACTTGCTAATGAAATATTAGATATTTATCTAATTTGATAAAAAAATGTAAAGAAAGAGAAATACTATTACCACCGCCCAAAAGTTCGACTCGCCTGTGTATGAAAAGAGGGGAACATACACCAACGTTTCTTCAAGAGGCCTATCTTGACTTCGAATCCATCCTAGTGCCACTTCAAGTTCTGGCATTTGATGCCTCCGAGGGAACGAAAGCTCTCGGCGTGAACCTTTGGGCTGCAAAAGGCTGATGGTCTAACTTTTCAATCTATCCCGGATTCAAACGAGGGATAAGTTACACTGCAACAGTTGGACAAGCCAAAGCAGCTGTTGATAAGGCCAGTGAGTTGGAATCTAGTCAGCTGAAAAAGAGTGATGCTGAGACACCTGGAGGTAGTATAGTCGACGTTAAGGCTGGTCACCAGTGTTCCGTCGAAGGTGGTGTATATATTTAGCAAGGAAAAATTTAGGAAACAATCATCACATCAATTACTTCTAGTACGTGATTCAGGCGGAAAGTAGTCTGGCGTCTCGGTGCTCTGAAAGTTGTGCGTGAGCCGCAACTATCCCGTTGTGTTCCGCGGCTCTAGCAATAGGCTCTTATTGAAAAAGTTATTGTATAGTTTATGGTCGTCCTCACTACTGAGTTGCGATATTTTTAGAGCTAGCCACTGCTGCAAGCGAGGGTACATTGTCAACTCGCACGGCATTTGGAAACGCTGCAGTTGCCTCACGATCTTTGCTGTCCGAGAATATTTGGTAAAGTTGATGAAGCGGTGCTCAGGCGCAGCTTTGCTACCGAGATCCAAGGGCTTTTTCATCAAAGGATAGGAGGCCATGTCCACAAAGGCTAGGTCAGTGAGATACAAGCCCAGAAACGGTAGGCAAGGAGCGTCATGGGTATTCAACAATGTGCGGAGCGATTTGTGATTATGGGAAGGATTGATGAGCATCTGCAAGGTTCGCAGAGTGCTCTCCCGCTTTGGCGACACGAGACTCCACGTCCGGCGCAGTCGAACAATAGCACTGTGGCCTATGCCCGAGAGAAGAGCCGTCAGTCCATCGTAGTTGCGAAGGTTGGAGGATTCCTGGGCAATGCTGATCCAGTGCTCGATGGCAGCTGCTCGTTTTCTGGCTGTCTGGTGGTCGAGGATGGTTCCCACGACAAGATTCGCAAGTTGGTTGGTGAAAGACACCATGGCCCTGGTGTTTGGCGCCGCATCGCCATGTTCACGCATCCACGCACAGCCTACAAGTTCTTGCGGGGGGATACGGCGGAAGAGAGCAGCCTGTTGGAGGTTCAACTGTTGAGCAAAGGCAATGCACCCAAAGCTGAGGCGACTGGACGAGTCCCTACTGCTTCTCAGTGTTCTCAACATGCCCCACTGGTTCTTGATGGCGTCACTCAGCTGAGCCCGGTGTCCCATCATCTTTGACGAGCCCTCATCGGCCGAGGCAAGCTTGGCAGGGCTTGGCCACGGCTCCCTCGAAGCCCGATCCGGGAGGTGTTCGGTCAGCTGCGTCAAATTTCGACACGCTGCTAAGTCGGTTGACCACAAGCGTTTTAGGATGAAGGATTTTATCATGGGCAGGGCTTCTTGGCCGGTTTCGCGGCGCCAATGCGCTTCGAGCCAGTGCTGGAACGCATCCGACACCCTCAACTGGATTCCTTTGGCCGAATCAGAGTCTTTTGCACCTTCGAAACGCTCAATCAACTGTTGGGCTAGTTCTCGAGGCTTGCAAAACTGCCGGAACGTGAGATAGAAGGCGTACTGAAACGCTGTGTCAGAAGCGCATCGCCGAGAAGTGAGGTATTCCACCAGACCCGCAAGGGTACCACCAGTCACCTCAGCATTTTCATTCATTTCAAGTTTGCGAGGGGACGATGAGTCGTCGTTCACCCGATTTTGACGAGCGGCCTCGCTGGTTTCAATGACCGGCGACAGCTGCTTTGCGGACTGCCAATGTGCCGCAAGAAGACCATCCCGTGTTCCAACTGCGCGCTTCGTCAATGTCAGCGGCGGCTTTGGTTTCTGCAGACGAGTTTGGTCGCTGGGTGGCTTGGAATCTCGGCAATAGGGCTTGGTTCTGCGGCCAGATTGGGCAGCGTTGGAAAGGTCGGGTGACTCAGGTTCATGTATGGGAGTCCCAATGGCTATGGGGACTCAAGAGGGATTGGTCAGAAGAATCTCATCCTCCCAAATGCAAAGCCTCACCAAGGACTCGAAGAAGCGGGGCAAAACGGCACTCTCGGAGGGGATGACTGCCGCAAAAGAGTCGCTAGGAAAGATAAGTCGCAAAGAATCGACGGAGACTGCCGCGACTAGAGCAGCGAGTGCAGCCCCAAGCACGACTAATAAGACGAAGAAACCTGAGGCGGCCAAGAAGAAGAAAGAGGAAGAAAAAAATAAGCAAATCTAACTGAAGTCTCAGGGGCTTTTGTTGCCGTCTACTAATACGCCTGGGCAGACTACTTATTATTGCAGTATTTGTAAAGCTAATCGGGCGTCCTTGTCTATAATATTACCCCTTCTGATATAGTTAAGGCTTAAAGTAAATATATTATTAACTTTAACTATTTAAAAGTTATATTTATAAGATATAGTAAAGTAGAAAAAAAAGTTCAGTCTTCTAGTAGAATTATCCGCAAAGTATATTCAAGCTAAGCTTTACTTATAGTTAGTATAGGTATTCTTATTTATTATTCTAATAGCTAGGTAGCTTATAGTTACAAGAGTATAATATAAGAAAAAGTAAAATATTAGATTATAGTATCTAGATATTTACTATTATATATTTTAGTTAAGTTAGTAAATATATACTATAAGTTACCCTTAATAAGGGAACCTAGTATTTGAATTTACTGTATTTTCATTACGCACATATTATAGTTGCCAAGGCCCAAATTTTAGATTTCAAGCTGCTTTTTTCTTCTCTACTAGAATCCTATCTAACTTTTTCAACCCAGTCTAACCTTAATAAATACACTAAAAACTCCCACAACCCGACCTAACGCCCCGAGATCCCCAACGCCGATAATAACCTGTTTTTATTCAAATCCCCCCTCTCTAGCACCCTATGTAGCTAGTATCTATACCAACCCAATATAATATAATAGCTCTTGAAACCAGGGGTTATATTGGGCTCCGGCGATATTCTAGAGGAAGACTTAACTTCTTAAATTGGTATTATTAATATTTTTTACTAAGTTATAAAATATAGCTATTTTTATTTAAATATATAAAATAAAATTACTATTAAAATTTTTATTTTTTTATTTATTATTTTTATTTTTATTATAAAAAAGTAAATAATATTTAAAAATAGCTAATATAATTTATTATTTTTTATTTAAATATTATAAATAGTATAATAATAATTTAAATAGATTTATTTTTTAAAAAAATTTAAAAAAAAATTTAATTTTTATTTTTTTAATTAATTTTTTTAATTTTTTTAAAAATTTAAGATTATATTAAATATTATTTATATAATATAAATATAATAGGTTATTAGTAGTAAGAGCTTTTTAAATAAAATTTATTATATTTAAAGTTAGTTATTATAAAATAAAAAATAAATATTAAAAAAGAAATTAGCTTTTTAATAATAAAAGATATCTTTTTTATATTTTTTATTTAAAATAAGATTATTATTTTAAGGTTATTAATTATAAATAATAAAATTAAAATTAAAGAGATTAAATAAAAGTTTTAAATAGAAATTAATAGGTAATAATCTTATTATTTAGCTACTATTTCTTTTAATATTAAATATAGTTTTTATTATTTATTTCTACTATTTAAAATTATTATATAACTTTAATTTATTTAATAATATTAAGTAAGATTATAAAAAAACTAAATATATTATAAGTTAATAAATACTAAACTAATTATAAATTAACTACTATATTAAGTTTCTTATTTTCTAATTCTTATTTTATAGTAGTATAAAATACTAACTAGTAAATTAAAATAAATTACTTAAATTCTTAAGTAAATAACTTCCTCTTATAGAGTAACTTTAATAACCTATCTACCTATATCTCCCTCTACTCCCTGCCTGCTAGTAATAATATATAGGCTTTAACTATTCTTATAGAAGACTGTATTAGTCGGCCCGGTAAATATACTATTAATAAAAATAACTTATTTTCTATCTGGAGTAATCTTATATAATAGATTGGGGTGGAAAGTAATATATATATTGCCGAATTTATGTAATAAAAAGTTATCAGGTAAAATAGCTAAACCAGCTGGTACTCGATAGATAACTTAAACGGCGTCCTTCTTATTTCCAAGATTATCAATCTTGACTTGTCTGTAGGATTGGCGTCCTAAAGTGGGAGTTGGCTGGATTGAGGGTGTGTGAGACAGGCCGGACGAGCACTGTCCCCGTTGGGAGGGCTGGGACGGCTAAATCCTTTGTCTCTCGTGACTGTAATAATATACCCAGTGGCGGGCCAAAGGGGATGGTGACGTCACCTGCAAGATGGTAGCCTGGGGATTTCGGATCGGGGATGACGTCTGCAGCGGTGAACTCAGCCCCATTCACTATCTTCAAGCCGGTATATATATTTTGGTTGATAACCACAGGTATCCCCTGGGCATGGAAAAGATACCAGGGACCTTGCAGTTGGAATCGTCTCCTTGTTCGATAGTCTGGGCAATCTCATTCCGAGATAGGGTTCCACTCCGCCAGGTGTGGGTCGAGACGAAGATAGAGATATGTCTCTTGTTAGACCGGGCCCAGTCTGCCACGGCTTCCATGTTGAGGCTCCATCGGTTGCGGTTGAGCGGTGTTATGGCGCGCAAGCCATCGTTGAAGGTGATTTGGGAGCGGCCCAACATCTGGGTTCAGAAGACCCCAAACAGCCCAATCGAAGGAACTTCGTAGACTGATTCAATTAAAACTCGGATCAGACGTCATCAAGGTAGCTCTCTGACATCAATTTTAGCTGCTATGGATCAATTCGCAAAGGGAGCGCGAGGAATAATGCACCAGATGGCATCATTGAAGGCTGAGAACAAGGATCTTCGAGCGGCAAATGGGACACTTAGCAAGAGGTGTAGGGCAAAGAAAACTCGTCTCCGGCTTTCAAGGAGCATAACAGTAGCTGAGGGAGAAGAGCTGCAAGATCAGAGGGAAATAGCTGAGCAGGTACATCAGGAAATACAGCAAAGTGGTGGTCGGCGGAGGCGGACGGAGACGAGGGAACGGCGATGTGGCACATGCAGGGGACGAGGCCATAATGCGCGCACTTGCCAAGCTGATGTAGAAATGTCCCAAAAAGAGGGTAGTGATTGATTTTAATTGGTTTTATGTGTTGTTGTTTTATCTTAATATTTGGGGGGGGGGAAGGTGTGGTTAGGTGTTTTACTCGCCTATGAACTGCGTTAAGAGACACGACTCACCTGTTCTCCCTCGATGTTTTCTCCTACTACTGTCTCGTTTTTCTCTCCTCCTTGCACATAATGCACCAGTGTTGTTTAATAGCCGATTGTGTTCGATCTAACTGCTTGGCGATCTGGAAATCTGACAACCCATCCACATTCTTCAGCTTCCTCAGAACTTCCTCAACATCCTCATCCCACGGACAACGTCGAGTTTTCATGCTTCCCTCGTCTCGGCATAATCCTCGTGGCCATCGTCCCCAGTAAACCTACCGCCACCTTCTCCATCCATATCACTCTCAGTCTCCCCAGTCGCTAGCGCTTCATCGCCGCTCTGTTGGTTGAGTGCCAATTCACCCACAAGGCTTGTTGTGCTTCTCAAGACGTCTAAAGTGCTGTTGATTATCCAAGTGAAGTTCACGGAGACGTCTGGGAACTTCAACGCCTTCAATGATAGCACCACTGTTCGTTACATCGCAGTCGAAAAGCCACGGCGTGGAGCGAATTCAGACGAAGTCAAGAAGGAAGGTAAAGGAGCGGCAGGTGTATCGTGGAAAGGCGAAGAAGCTTACTCGGTGAAAGACAGGATGAGGTCAGATCACGAAGGAATGCCTTCAGACCCGAAGCGCAATATGGCTTTAGACCAGAACTAGCACGTGCAGAACTGAGAAGGCAAGCATTATTTATATAACTTCAATATCAACCCCAAAGTGAACACAAGGAACCCAGAGCGGCAGCGGCGGCTTCGACCCGTGTTTCAATTTAGCGTCTCTTTCCGGTCTAGACAGCGCTGACTTTCCGCGTCCGGCATCCTCGCCGTCTACCCACCGGTCTCGGACCGTCCTTATTGCCCGGTGAAGCCCCCGGCTCACGCACTCACCCCTGATCCCTCATCCCGCAGAAACTTATATATCATTCTCGCTACATCTACTAGGCGCGCCATCTGACTCTAGTGTTCTGTCGTCCTTAACGCTAAACTTGCCTCCGTTACCCCAGCCGTGGCCCCACGAGTTAAGGAAAGTGAGCGAACAGGGACTGCAGCCGATCAAGACAACGGCATGACTACCGCCCGGGGCCGCCGAGCGATGCGCCGCCATATCCTGGCGTATAAGCACTGACCTAGCGGTAGCTTCAGTCCCGAAGTATTGACCAAAGCACTTCTAATCTAATTTTGAGAGGTGGAATGTTATTAGTATAGGGCGCCGGCGCAGTACTGCCTGCTGCGCACCTCTTATATTAACCTCATAAAAGCGGAGTAGGCGGTACCTGAGTGGACTGGTTATATTCTTTAGTATCTCTTTAATAGCCTACCTACTACGTCTCGGTGGAAACTTCTTCTCGATTATATCTTGGAAATCTTTAATACTAGGATGGCTACTACTACGGCCGGCTACACGGAGAAGCGCTATGTGTAGTACCGCAGCAGTGGTATGGGCATAGCAAGTCGCCGAGTTCTTTTGGTTAGTGGGGTTATTGTGTATGAGTACTTGCTTATTGTTAATATAGGCGTCGAGATTGGTGCGGCCGACGAGGTCTAACAGAGTATCGGCCGATCCGAAGCGAGCAGACAGTAGCAGCGAATAGAACTCGTCCAGCGCCGCAGCGCGAACTCGCCAGATAAAGGAATTTTCCAGCCTATCGAAGCTAACACTGGGACTGGATGTATATCGCCTGCCACCCTGCTGGCTATTTTAAAGAGCATACGCTGACCTTTATCCCAGTCTTTAGCTTCGCAATCGTAAAGACGACGGCGAGGTATCGTTAAGTTAGCAGTAAGATGTATAACGGCTAAGGTGATATTCTCTTTTCTATCATCTACTTGTGTCAGTTCTTTAGCAAGCTCAACCGGGTTGCCATCTGTAGAATGCCCGTCCGATACTAATATAAGGACGCGTTGCTAAATGGTCTTTTGCGGACGAGACTCCCCAAACGCTTTAATTGCCTGACGCAGCGCCTTGCGCAATGGTGTGCGGCTATATATATACTGGCGCAGCATATTGAGCATTATAGTGACGGACTCTTCTTCGGCGCGCTGCTTCTCTGTGTACTGCTCTTTGCTGTCTCCGGTTGCTGTAATCTCCGAGTGTGTATGCAGTCGATCTAGCAGATTGATGACGTCGGCGATTGATCGCGGTTCGAGCTTAGCGAAGCTTTGCTACCAATTATCCCAAATATCGCGGGCAAGCTTTAGAGCTTCCGAGTTGTCCACTCTATCTTCCTCGATGGCATTCGCAGCTGACTCTGCAGAATTGGCGCCAAATTGAGCACCAGCGACAGGGGCCAATCCGGTGGCAACAGCAGTAACAACAGCACCGCCGGGGATCATCGCCGCAAACGCCCCGCCAGCCAGGAAGCCAAAAAGTTTTCCCCCTTCGACAAACGGAGTTCGAGCTCGATGAATCTACTGTACGCAGTCGTGCACGTAATTCATCGAATTACCACTTTTCTGGCCCGTGCACATCACGCAGTCGCCCGTGCACACACACCCCTACAAGATAAATCCAATATGCCGATTGGCTCATGATGACGGAATGAGTCTGGCATCCAGCATCCAGCCGATCCAGCCGAGCCTGCAGTCCTGTTGGTTCATCTGCCGGCCGATCCAGCCGATCCAACCGACAGCGACTCTTATAGCTAGATACTGGGATGAATCAACAATGATGTCGCACGAAGATGATGCTTTTCAATCACGCCATCGGCAATGGCGGAGAGGGTGGAAGACTGTGATGGAGGATGTGAGGACCATAAATATGACCATGTCGCGCAGCCAGGTTGCGAGTGTCTGTCCCGGCAGACCCAAAGCTTCCTCTAGTGTTCATAACAATCTCGTCAATTATCCTCGAGTCGTATCTCACAACCGCTGTTATGGCTCCAGGGCTTGTTGAAATCCAGCACCTGTCTTCCGAGACCGGTCGGGTGAACAAGAACATCTTTCCGGACGGCTACAAGACGTCTGGCCAACATGAGCCCGTCTACTCTGCTATCCAACCCTACGACAAGTTCCCCAAAAACATCACCGGACCTACGGCATGGCAGCCACATGAATACGTCAACAACCCGGAGAAGTGGACGCATGCTTTTACAGAATATGAGGTCACCGAGATTGAAGCGGCGGCGGATGCCTTTACCAAGTCTGGGCTGCCTCTGACGGCCATCACAAAAGTAAGTTCACGCAGGAAATGCCTGACACATTCCACTAACCATTCAGGATCGCTTCAAATTACCGAAGCTGGCAGCTCTATTGCAAGACCTCCGCAAAAAGCTCGTCGACGGCCAAGGCTTCTGGCTCTTCAAGAACCTGCCCGTCCAGCAATGGGGCCTGCAAAAGTCGGCCACCGCATACATGGGTCTGGGCACGCACCTGGGCTACTTTGTGAGCCAGAACAGCCGCGGACACGTCCTGGGCCACGTCAAGGACCTCGGCGAGGACCCTACGCAGACAGACCGCGTCCGCATTTATCGGACCAACGCGAGGCAGTTCTTCCACACCGACTCTGGCGACATCGTCGGGCTGCTCTGCATGGCCAAGTCGATGGAGGGCGGCGAGTCGGATATCTGCTCGCAGCATCGCGTCTTCAACTGCCTGCAGCGAGAGCATCCCGAAGTGGCCAGGCTGTTCTGCGAGCCTGTCTGGTATGCGGATCGCAAGGGCGAGATGTCGGCAGGCCAGAAGCCTTGGATGAAGACGGCTGTCTTCTACCTCGAGAATGACCCCGAGGGAACGCCGAGGCTGTACGGTAAGTTTGATCCGAACAACGTGACGTCTCTCTGGCGGTTCAACACGGGCCCCGACGCGCAGCTCCCGCCTCTCTCCGAAGCACAGCTGCACGCCATGAAGGTCCTCGAGGAGACGTGCAAGCGAGAAGCGTTGCACATGATCCTGGACCCCGGAGACATTCAGTTTGTCAGCAACCAGCATGTCTTCCACGCCCGCACAGCGTACAGGGATTATGCGCCGGGCAGCAAAGACGAAAAGGGGGAACTGAGACCGCAGAGGCATTTGATGAGGCTTTGGCTGTCGGTGCCCATGGACGAAGGAGGCTGGAAGTTGCCGTTTCCAGATATGCTGGAGAAGAAGCGCGGTGGTATCCAGGTCGATGACACGCCGCCGAAATGCCCGCTTGATGCCGAGTGATGATCTATTGTAACTCTATCACTCTTCTCAGCTCCGATTCGGATGTAAACTGTGTTGGTATTTGAGACTAGCTTTTCTACTGTTCCTCCAGTTAGTTGTCAGACACGATCTAGTATAACTACCTTTTTAAGCCGTTTCCATGTCATATTGGGTGTCGGCATTTGTCCTTCCTAGAACTAGCTCTTGGTTCTTCTCGGTTCTATGCAACGAGTATTTGCCCAACCCGTTGACATCTCCGAACTCCCGCTCCATGCCAAACGCGTCATTCGTGCTTAGCTAATGTGAACTGACCCCGCAATCTAAGTCAAACAATTGACGTAAAACCTAACATGGGCAACTTCTTCCACAAACAACGTTGCTTCACACACAACCTCAGAATTGGAACGGAATGTCTTTAGCTCAGCAAAACCCCGATTGGCAGCCGAAGAAGCGTTCGCGGCTTGGTAAGTCGACTGACAATCGCGACTTCATTTCATGACCCGCCTAACCGTGAATCCATCGAGGTTGCAACACCTGCAAAGCGCGAAAGGTACTACGATGACTGTCTAATCACAAATATAGGTAACATTAGCTCAGGGTTCTATAGGTTAAATGTGACGAGGGTCAACCTGTCTGCAACAACTGTGAAGGCCTGCACCTGGAGTGTGCATATCCAAGTGCCGGCCAAAGGAGGGTAGCGGTTGGGAGGAGGAATCCCAAATCATGCAGCGGCTGTCGGATTGCAAGGTGTAAATGCTCTCGAAAGGTCGTCGGCCAATCCTCCTGCGATCGATGTCGCGAGAAGAGCCTGCTTTGTTCTTACCAAGACGGACCTGGGAACTCACCGAGACAACTTCTACCGAGTGATCCGAGAGGGCAAGGCGTTGTCGCAGCAGCGCCAATGCAGACGACTGATATAGATGAAGAGGCTTGTCTGACTCCTGCGCCTGAACCGGCGATTACACAGCTCCACTGGTATTGTACCTACGTTGTTACATAACGTCCACTACTGACAACCTACAAGGCTCAGCTCACCTGACTTACCGGATGGGAAGCATACCAGAATATTGGTTGATAGCTACTTTCAAAACATACATCCACTTCGATGTTTCTCCTTCATCCACAAGCCGTCTTTTCTACAGAAACTCGCTGAGGTGGGCTCTGACGTACGAAGCGATGCACTGTTACATATCATGTGTACACTAGGAGCCCAGTATGATATGCCCCATTGGTGCTGGTGAAGCCATTGACAATGTCTAGATTCTTTGCCCTCGAGTACAGCGATACGGTCCAGCAACTTCCCGCATCCTTTATCCTTAAGGCTGGCTCTCAATGGGCCGCCATAGCAGAGCGCTTGATTCTTGGAAATACCAATCAGATTTCCATCGATGGCTTGATGGTGACTATGACTACTCCCTTTGTGGCAGCTCGCTTACCAATGTAGACGACCCAACTCCTTCATGACTATGCTCTCCGCATGGGCAACTTCACGCAGGCCTTTGTGTTGAGTGCGCTCATGGCCCGGATGACTCAGGCGCTACAAATCAACCTCGAGTATTCGTCTGACCTGTTCGACGAGGCCGCCACTGCTTCGTTGTCTGTAACGGCTCGCGAGTGCAGACGACGGCTCATGTGGAGTTGCTATGTCACAGATGTCTTGTGCAGCAATGGCGTCGAGCAGCTGACGCTGATATTTGAGAAGGACATCAAGATTCAGCTGCCTTGCAACAACCGGAATTTCCTCCATCGGCAGCCATCCATCACGAGAACCCTCACTGGTTTGCCTTTGGATTTTGCGCCTCCCGACAAGATCCCTGCCGATCTCAATAGCAATATGGGCATGCTAGGTTATCTCATCCAGCTGTTGGAAATACGAAGGCGAGTGCTATGGTACATCAAGCACCTGGACCAAGCCAAGCTGCCGTGGCTACTAGACTCCGAGTTTGCACAGCTGGACCGAGAGCTGCAAGCCTGGTACGCTACTCTCCCGGCCAATCTTCAGTATACGGCTTCAACAATCTACTTGCGAAAAGAGTCATCGCAGCTGGGCGCCCTGTGCCTCTTTCACTGCACTTACCACCAGACCATGCTAGACTTCTACCGCATCGGGACGCCTGAACTGTTCAAGCTCCGGTCTGCCTTTCACTTCCCTCCGGAAATGTCGGACTTCCAGAGACATTTGCAATACGCCTTGTTCAAGGAGGCGCGCACGCTGGGCGCTATTATTGCCGAGGCGGAGCAGCATAGTCCTAGGATGATCGGGGACCCCTGGTTTCCTACCATGGCGTACGAGAGCAATCGCGTTATGCTCTTTTACTTGACTCAAGTCACCGATCCTGTCGCCGTGAACAAGCGGGATCTCGTGCTGAGTAGCATCGCTTATCTGCAGAGCAACCTGAAAGCGTTAAAGACCATGCGGGCTACCAATGCCATGGCTGAGGGTCTAGTAAGTTTCCTGCTATGTGGCCTACAACGTACTAACCACGATGGCGACAGTCTCGCGGAGCGGAAAGCATGCTCCAGAAGCTTGGGGTCGACTCCAACCACATTCTTCCGCTGCCCAACGTCATCTTGGACGATCCGTACCTAGCGTTCCCGAACAGAGATGCCGAAACCCCCCAAAGAGCCGCGGACTCTGACCTCCACCCTCTCTCGATTTTTCGCATGGCAAGAAAGGAGATTCCAGAGGGACACGTACCTGTAGAGCCATCGAAAGCAAATTCCTCTTCAACGAGTGACGTGTTGCAGGTAATTGAAGACCTGATCGTAGGTGCTGCGGGGATGGAAGGGTTGAGTCAGAAACTTGATATGTTTTTCACGCCTGATTTGGCGCGGGATTGGGATGTAACGGAGATGATTCTTGGGTCTGGAACAGATGATGGGCCGATATCATGGAACGGCATGACGCAGACGGGGCCATTATGATGGAGCAACAACACCGGTACTCTCATAAGTCCCCATGAGGTTTTTGTAGATATCCTCTCAACGCTTCTACGGGAACCTTGGGTCTGCTAGAGTGATGGCGGATACGGTTTGATCAGTGGCCTCTCGGTTGATGACCAGTTTCAGTGACAATTACCGCTGCAATCTCGTCCACGTGCTTAAAGTCAAAGCAACCCTCGAGGTTGGGGATGCGCGGGACTGCTTTTAAAAGAACAGAGTACCAGATCAGGGCGTTGAGCCTATCGCACCTTAGTGCCATATCCCCTACGCTTGCACATGGGCGACGAACATGAACGTTCAAACCTATTATTTCCATCCCAACCTCTAGAATCGCTTGACTCAACCACTTCATGCTTACGGAGCCCCCAGTGCTGTCCACTCGATATAAGCCCGGCTATGGACTTTCTGTGTACTCATTCTTCCCGGGCAAAAGTGTAACGCGATTAGACGACACGGCGGTCATCTGCACATGAGGCAGTCGATTGTGTGTTGGGCACAGGGACGGAGTGATGGCTGCTCAGGCAGTGTCCGTTTGATCCAGCGTGGATGATCAAGTCGACAAGACCTTGGAGCAGAACTTGTTAAATGTTGAAACTTGAAAGGCTCAGACAAAGTCTCGCGAGAGCCCTGGGAGCTGACAACCTTGGTCGATTTGAGAAGTAGCTTGCTCTCGTCAGCTGAGATAGCAAAACAGTGGCTCTTGTCAACACTGGGCTCATTTCTGCCATCTCTCCAAGAGTACTTGTCCAGCACAGCTGGCTAAGAGTCAGGGGCATACCAAACGTCTCTTGAATTACTGCCCTCAAGGGTTTCAACTTCTTCGAGCCGCAATCTATCCTCGGTGAGTATCAGCTTTTTTCTTTTGGCTCTTCTGTAGACTGATCGTCAGAACCATGTTGGCAACTGTGACATGCACAACGAAAATTCAATAGATTCAAAAATTGAGCACTATTTAAAGCTTACTATTACTTATATATCCTTCTTTAATAATAGCTACTACCACTTTACCAACTCACAATACCCCTCAAGTAATCCATCCTTACCTCCAACCTGCCTAAGAACTTGTCCTAGTGTGTTGCCTGGCATTCTATACGCAATGACTGCAATTGCCTCAGGTAGCGAGTTCCAGCCAGCCCATGACCGGCCTGTGGCCATAAATACCCCAAGGTGGCTGATAACAAGACACATGTACAGGATGAGTATCACCACTGTCAACAGCTGCGCCTTTCCAACCAAGTTGTAAGAATATCCGTGGACAGTGGCATAGAACTTGAGCTTCGTTCGTCTGCCCGGGTCTTCCGGATTGTTGAATACATGGCCCAGGTTGGTATCATTGGCGGCCCAGATTCTTGACTTCTGAGATACCATCTCCTCTGTCCACTTCGCTTTGAGTAGCTCCAGGCCGAATGTTGCGTTGTATTGCGCCCGGGATATACCGTTGGCTATGAGTGCGGCTAGGACGCTTTCTACAATTTCTCCGTCCCACCCCTGAGACGGAGTCCCTGCGCTCCAAAGTCCCGCGGATCTCAATATGCTGGCCAAGACGGTGTTGTTTGTTCCTGAGATTCTCGGGTTGAGATAGCGAGCCCATGACGCGTCGACTGTAATTGCTTGAAAGCTGGAGTCTAAGAAATCCTCATCCTCAATACCGCTGGGCCAACCGGTGACAACCTTCTGCCTGCTCCACTTCGCCTGGTAACTCGAAGGGGCGAAGACAGCCTTAATGCTGCAGAATTGGGTAGATGGCGACAATTCTCCACTCCCAGGGATGGTAACTACTGCAGCTACCGAACTATTCAATCTGTCCATGAGCGGTTTGTCATCGAGCCAAGCGATGGCGGGTATAGGGTCAATCCCCGCAGAATCCTCAGAGATAGTCTGGTTGTACGGCTCTGAGTCTGACATGCTATCGAGGACAGGAAACCCGTTTGATTGGCATCTGGTCATCACGACTGGTTGGAGAGCTTCGAGCGTGAAGTAGGCTTCCTGACGATACTTGTACTTTATGTCGGAAGCCGATGCAGCGGCAATGGACCAGAGGCGGCCCAACTCGGCAACAGCGTCGGCAAGCGGGGACAGAGGAACGGACGCAAGAGTATTCTTAGCAGCCCAAATCATGCGGCCACTGGATTTGATCCGGAAATCCCGCCCAGAATATCGACTCTGAACTATCATGTAGCCTGGCATACTCTCGGGGCCATGCTCAGGGCTTTGCATCTTCAGCTGTGGCCAATACGAAAAGAAGGCCTGGTCCAAGATTTGCCAGTTCCCCACAGGGCACGACAAGTCCCCAGAGTCGACGAGGCAACTTGAAAGGCCTGCAGAGTTGGCAATGGCCTTAGGGTAGAGTTCGTCCTCTGTGATATTCACCCAGAATGTTGTGCCTCCAGCGGCCCAAGTGTCAAGACGCGGGCGCATCAGCGTTGCTGAGGAGGGCCCAACAGACACGCCGAGAATACAGCATGCGACGACCAGACCGATGAAGAGAGCCTGGCGCCGAGTCTTTTTCCAATCGTGGAAGTAGACACCGGCCATTTCCGAAGAGAAGAGAAAGGAGAGGTTTTGGAACTGAAAGGGGGAGAAGAGAGCACCAAAAGGAAGTCCAGTAGAGTTGTCGCGGCTCAGCTCCATACGGATGTACGCGCCGAGAATAGATCCTACGGAGGCGAGCATCAACAGCTCATGTATCTTGGCCGCAAACAGCAAGCCGAACAATTTCTCCGAGTCTCTATCAATCGTGCCTGGCATGTCACCCCCGAGATAGAGGGATGAGGCGTTGAGAAGGATCAGGGCGAAGGCTGTAAGGAAGGCCACGACGTGTACTATGTTGGGTAAAAACGCGCTGACCTTCAGCTGACTTTTTTCCTGGATGGCGATGTCTGTCTTTATGTCGATGGCGGACCAATTGAGCTTTCTGGAACAGATGTGGTAAAACAGTGGGATCTTGAGGCCGCTGCAGGCTGCCCAGAAGGTGCATTTAAGCTTATGGCGGATGCCTGCTTTTGTATTGGACGTAGCATCGTCCGAAGCAGCGGTGGAATCCGAGGATGAATCCCTGCGAGCCGTTAGTCTGAGGTCTTAGGTGATAGGAGACGGTTCTCAGCTGCAAGAAGATTAGGTGCAACATACAAAACACCCTCCTCCGGAGGGGATGTGGAGCTAGAAGCCTCGTCACGTTCTCGATGAGTACGCCTATCATCTGGAGACGCTGGTTCGAGTCGCACTCCCTCATCAGATGTAGGAGTGGCACCGTACAGCTGCTCTGAGGGAGGAACAGCTTGAAGAGGCACCATGGGTGCTTCCCCAGCAGGTAGAGAGGTATAGCGAGCAGCCCCTGGGACCATGATGAAATTGGAAACAAGTTAGATGTGGTATGGAGTGAATGGTTAGTGAGCTTCATTTCAAACACGGGGAGGCTCTGCCTTTTTATGCGCTGCTTGGAAAGTAGAACTTCTCTCAGCCGAGTTAAACCGCTCACCTCTACCGCCGACAATAGCTTGGGGAGGAAGGAAATTGAAAATGCACATGTTCAGCCACCAGAAACTCATCTACGAGCTCCTATTGCATGCCTCGAGGCCATAACTAGGCCTCACGGGTTGGCCAGGCTATGAGAGATGGCCTTGATTTGCCGGTTTCACGCGCTGTCTCGTTGGGATTTGCTGCCTTTTGCTATTTTTAAGTAGCGCCCAAGTGGATAGTGTGTTCAGCGCGTGGGGGACACCGTTCAGCTCAGGTGAGTAGGATGAGCGGCTTTACTCTTTAGGTACTGCCGGAGTTTCAGCCAAGCCTCGACAAAGCAAAGCTGCATAGGTGATGGCGCAAATACGGAGTGTTGTGGCTTGGGGCGCAGAAAGCTGACAACCACCCAAATGCACTGGGTTCGTCTTGTGAGACTCAAAGCTCACTATGGCAGTGGTATCGAATTTCTATGACAAAGTAGTCAGTAATTTAAATAACAAATGACTTACTCTTTCAAGACAGTGCCCTCGAATAGGCTGCTCTTGTGAGGAACTGCGAGTGGAGAGGACTGCGAGTTCAGGTCATATACATATCCATTGACTATAACACTTAAAATCCTCTGTCGTCATTAGAGTCTGGGTCCATTTCAACCCTTCCCTTGCCAGTAATTGCTGCGCCTTTCCTTGCTGTATTCCGAGTCATCAACAGGCGCCTGCTGTCCGCGGAACTTCTTGTTAAAGACAACCCGCACTCGTTTCTCCCAAAAGCAAAATGTAACACACCCCTGGGGCTTGAGATGTCGGCCACCAATGGCTATGCAATGAATGTGCAAGTGGCGTGCGCAGCTGACATACAGAGTCAGGGTAATTGAAATTACAGTGGCGTTCTCCCAGAACTGATGTCTTTGAGTAATCCACAATTATCCTTCAGCCTGACGATTGAGACCTTGGGGATTTCATCGAGTCTTTGGGTATACCGCCATCCAAGTCCAAGAATTCATCGATCAAAGAGTAATCAGCTTCACTTCCTGTCCAGGTCGATTCTATGATACGTAATTTACATTGAAGGTGCCTTAAGCCCTGGGCACCCAGCACCCATTGGCTTGTTTCAGGCCGACGTAACATGGCGTTGCCAAGCATCTATTTCCTCAGCCCAATATGCAGCCGACATCTGTCCGGATTGCCATCTCAGCCGCACTTTCTTTCCTTCCACCACCCAGGTTTGACCTAAACTCAGCTTGAATATCGATATACCTTTCGTACGACAAGTTTCCTGACCGACCGTATCTTCCAGCTGGGTAGCGTTCGACATGTTGTGGCGATTGCCTAGTCGTCTTGTTCTCCCCCTCCGATCAGCCGCTTTGCGATGTCTCTCTGCATGGCGATTCCTCATCATCGCCTTCGTCGTTTGGAACTTTTGCGATATTCTTTTTATTCATCATCGTCTCTATGTTGCTGATAAGGACCACCGAGTGCAGGTGAAGCCCTCGAGCCCCGTTCGGGTCTATATTGCAAGTCTGCACTGGAACAACGAGGGGATTTTCCGTGACTCCTGGAACAAGGCCCTTCTGGATCTGGTGCTGGCTCTTGGCCCTAGCAATGTATTTGTGAGCGTTTATGAAAATGGCAGCAGGGATGGTTCTAAGGCTGCCCTTCGGGAACTCGATAACGCACTGAATGCCGTGGGAGCATCACGCAACATCACACTGGACAAGACAACACACGCTGATGATATTGCATCGCCGCCTCTTGAACCAGGAAATGGTTGGATCAAAACTCCGCGAGGACAAATAGAACTTCGCAGGATTCCATATCTTGCCCGGTTACGAAATATTTCACTACAACCTCTGAGAGACATGGCACAGCACGGGACTACTTTTGACTACGTCTTGTTTCTTAATGACGTCGTTTTCACGGTATGTAATTCTCCTGCCTGTTTCGATTCCCTCATCAATCCGTACCTTGCTCTACGAGGTCCGCATTGTCTTGCGAACTCGCTGAGCAGAGCTGATGGTCTCTAGGTCGCCGATGTGCTGACGCTACTTAACACAAACAAAGGTGAATATGCTGCGGCGTGTTCACTGGATTTTAGCAAGCCGCCCTCGTTCTATGATACGTTTGCGCTTAGAGACGCCAGTGGAAATGAATATGCATCGCAGATGTGGCCGTACTTTCGGTCCTCTACGTCCCGAGCGGCTATGAAACGCAGCGAGCCTGTTCCTGTTACTAGCTGCTGGAACGGTATGGGTACGTTTTCCGTTTTTTATTTCTTGTGCTTCACTCAAAAGCTAACGACCGTGGCTTAAAGTCTTTATGCCCGCAACATCATTCGTAGGCGAGAATGCGATTGCCTTCAGAGGTCTTGATGACAAACTCGCTGCTCAACACCTCGAAGGCTCTGAATGTTGCCTGGTCCATACCGACAACCCTTCATCGGCGATACGTGGGGTATACTTGAACCCCAATGTCCGGGTTGGGTATAACCGCCTCGCTTACGACCAAGTCAATCCTACCGGATCGTGGCTCACTTACACCCAGATCTTCACTGGCCAGTGGAATAATAGGCTAGCGAGGTGGTTTACGACACCGTGGTTCAAGGAGTGGAGGGTCCGAAGTCTTCAGTCCGCGTGGGAGAAGCAGAATCCTGGCCACAAGGAGGAAGGATCGATATGCGTGATCAACGAGATGCAGGTCCTCATCGAGAATGGCTGGGCCCATGTCTAATGCAATTTGAGACTTTTGGGGTAATAAAACTTAAATTTGATGTTGAATGTGTTCTCAATCAGATGCGTAAGTATGGTTTTGCAACTCTAGGGGAAGTAAACTCACCGCCCATGCATCGCTACCCTCAACCACCATCACACTCTTTCGTCTTCAAAAACGGCACACAATTTTTAGGATAGGTAGGGTGTCTTCACTTTCGATTTATTATTCACCATCCACGTCTCACAGCTGTGTCTGGTACGCCGCCCCTTATGGAAGCGCTGGCAAAGTTTTTTAGTACACAACTCGAACGAGATCCTGTATTTCTGGTGTCATCTCTCAAGGAACATACGTTGCCTCTACAGGGACTCCCTGCACACCCTGAATTATCTGTGGTGGCCATGTCGGATCGTCGTGCCACTCCGTTTCATAGGAATACTCCCCGCTGCCAACAACAACGTCGATTCCGGGAAGGACTACGCGTGCTTCAGCGTTCGGCGGAACTGATACAATCGTCTTCATGGCATTGGCTTCACACTTCCAAGACACGCTGTACGGCCCCATGGGCGAGTCGTACGTGGCCCGAGCCCAGCGAATTGTACCACCGGGCCGCGGGTGGATGATGGCAGACTTCCAACCAGGTGAGGCCGAAGACAAGCCAGCGACGTAGGCGTGAAGGAAATGACACACAGCGCCCAGCGCATAGTGGTTGAAAGACGTCATTTGGCCAGGATTAATGGACCCGTCGGGGAGCATTGAGTTCCATCGTTCCCACTGCATAACATGGTCAGCAAACGATCATGGGCGGAGTGCCTCAAAAGGGGCACTTGCAATCGTGGTTGCGCCCATCGTGACGGGATACAGCCAGCTAGGACAGTCGCGCTCTTGGAGCATCCTATACGCTGTGCTCATCTTGTCGATCTTGGCCAAGGCAGGCAGGATATACGGTGTGCCCACAAACCCGGTGTTGATCTTGAAGGCTTCCCACCTGGTCAACCAATCAAGCCTAGACTGCGCAGTCTGTATCTCTACATTGCTGTCCAGAAGGTTGAATTGGAGAGCCAGAACGTACCCCGTCTGCGTGTCTGATGAAAGTCGGCCCCTAGGCGAAATATACTCGTCCCGGAACAGCTTGCGTAGTCTCTGGGCGTCGTCTCGGTAACGCCGCGCATCTTCCACCTCACCTAGCCGATCAGCGACCTCAGAAGCAATTTTGGTGACGTGAACCAAGTAGGCGTTGGCGACCAAGTACGGGTCAGTGGATGCGTGTCCAGGCAGAGCAGGCGGAGATCGGGGATCAAGCCAGTCGCCGAATTGAGGGGTTTCAGTCGAGTAGAATCCCCTTTCGTCCCGAGGGATCCCATTGTCGAGCCACTGTCTCATGCTGTCCCATTGCCTCCGTAAATGCTGTTCGTCTCCGAAAAACTGGTAGACATCCCATGGCGTGAGGATCACAGTGTCACCCCAAGCGGCCATGGCCTGCTTTTCATTGTGCTTTGGGGGCATAGGAATGCAGGGAACAATGTTTGGCACGACGCCTCCCAAGTCTTTCTGGTCGACCTGGACGTCTTGGAGCCAGCCTCCGATGAATGCCGCGGTATCATACAGAAAACTCGCGGTGGGTGTGAAAACCTGAATGTCCCCTGTCCACCCCAGCCGCTCGTCGCGCTGTGGGCAATCAGTAGGAACAGAAACAAAATTCCCTCGCATTGACCATATCGTGTTCGCATGAAGCTTGTTAAGCAGATCATGGGAACATTCGAATGTTCCAGTCCTACGAAGGTCTGAAGAAACCACAACTGCAGTGAAGTCGGAGAGACTGCAGGCATCGTACCCTGTTACCTCCGCATATCTGTAGATAACTATAAGAGAGGCCAAAAAGCAACACGGGATAAACTCACCTGAAACCGTAGAATGTGAACTTTGGTTCATATCCACGAGTTTGGCCACCTAGATGTATTACAGCGTGTGCCTTGGCCGTTCTCAGTGGCCTTGTTCCTAGCTCGCCATGTTCCATGACCTCCGCATGTCGAATAATGACGGTTCCCGCTCCAGGAATGTCGACATTTACTCTCAGCCAGCCAGCCAAGTTTTGCCCAAAATCCAGGACTCTCTTTCCGCTTGGCGTGATGATGATTTCTTGCGGCTTGAGCTCCATGATGCGCCGGACAGGGGGCGTTTGGGGTGCTATCAATTCAGCCTCTGGAAACGGCAGGACCTCCACCGTGGAGGCGATATAAGATTCACCAGAGATTGCCTCGGGGGTAGACCAAGATGGATCATGTTGCCTGCTGTCATACACTTCGCCGTTGTAAATCTCGGAGCTCAGGACAGGTCCGTCGGCAAGAAGTTCCCAGCTGTGGTCAGTTCGGCAAATAACTTGGCGGTTCACCTCAAGCTGGCCGAGGAATCCTAACCGGTCTCCCCAGATGTTGGAGACTCCTGGTCGTCCGAGCCTGCCGGCAAACCAGCCTTCGCCCAGATACACCCCGATTGTATTGCGTCCCGGATGCAATAAACCAGTCACGTCATACGTCTGGTAGTGTAGACGATGTCGATATGACTGCCACCCGGGAGAAAGCACTTGGTCGCCAACCACCTGGCCGTTTATTTCCACTTGGTAGATACCATGAGCAGTGGCATATAAACGGGCAGAACCCGTGTTGTATATGAAGGTCTTCCTCATGCGAAATGGTGGCTTAGGCTTGTCGACTTCTTGAGGTGGGCCGCCTACCAACTCCGCCTTCCAGTCGTCTCGGTTCAGCAGCGCAGCCTCCAGCGTAAGCTCGACCCAGTCGCTCTTCACTCCGTTCGTACCAGTAGCTCGCACACTGACGTGTACGGCTTCTCTTGAAGCCAACGCCGATGATGGCCACGGCACAAGTGAAGACTCGCCTGACTCGACTTGGTAAGACTCCTTTCTTCCGGGCCGTTTGATGACAATCTCGTAAGCTGATTGCTTCCAGTCCGGAACGGTTGTCGCGGAAAAGCGCCATGAAAGCCTAGGCGTAGGGTGGAATATCCCGAACCCCTCTTGATAGTGTTCAGCTTTGAGCTCAGCAATTGAGATGCCTTCCGTACATGGTGGAAGATGTTCTCCCATGATGAGTGCGGCCGTCAAGACAATGACTGGAAAATAAGAAAACAGGGGACTTGATAGTGTCTGGTCACAAGGCCACTAATGAAGGACCGAGGTATGGTTGGTATGAACCTCTGCTTTCGAGCGTAGGCTGCCGCATGGTTGGCGCTGTGCAAGGCATTTCTTTAAATACGTCTCTAGGGACACAATGATGAATGAGTCTGGTTCTTAGGTGGTCGCGGCCGGCCCATCGTACCTGGAATCAATCTACCGCCGGGTGCTCCACAGAAACCCCGACTCGGTTCCTCGGGAAAGTTGAGAGCGAGTCAGTCCGATGGTTCAGGTCGTCACACGGGAAAACTGTGGGACCTTCAAACCGAGACCGACGGCGAGGGCTTGGACATTGAAATCGCGTATTCGCGGAACCAGTTCCAGCCTTCCATGTGCATGGAACCTGCTGACCATACCTACTGGACGGAGGATGGATGATCCTTGCTTGTGAGCAGGTGGTCCGCGAAGCTTGCCAAGTAATTCGATGACTGCGGACCCCAGATCCGCTTTGAATTGGCACTTTTCGCCTGGTTAGAAATTATCTTCCGAGTTCAAGGGATGTTTTTGCTACGGATATAACCCCGTGAAATCTATGTTGGGGGACCTCATCCGGGCATTAAAGAGCTCTCTTGCTTAAGAGAAAAACTAGTAGACAATATAATTTAATTTAATTTTTTTATTTATAATTTTCGATTGTTTATAATTTTCGATTGTTTATAATTTTCGATTGTTTATAATTTTCGATTGTTTATAATTTTCGATTGTTTATAATTTTCGATTGTTTATAATTTTCGATTGTTTATATATCTATCTTTTTAAAATACAAACAATATTTTATTACTTATGGATAGTCTCGAGTGATTTAAATTGAGCTATAGGGTAATTTTGCTAATCACTAGGTACCTAGTGAGCTTATCTTTAGGTACCTGTGGGCACCTATAACGCCCCACTGGGTGCCGAATTTTACACCTTTCGCCCTCTACCTTTTGCTCCACATAGTGCTCGAAATCTCTCCCCATGAATTTGAGCCCCAACACATAAGTCCTTGTCGACGGTGATTCGGGCTATCCAGGACAAAACAATACAAAGAAGTTGGAGAACGTTCGAACTGGTCCTCTGGAGTCAAGCGTGGTAAGATTCTTCTGCCCAAAGATCTCTGCGGACTAGAGACCAGAAAAGTTACAGCCCATCACTAGCTTTGGAATCCAGTCTGGAGAGAATATCTAGTAAACCTTTGAAGAGAACGTCCGCCTGGGTCTTAATGGTCGCGTTATCTGAGTTGTGAAGAAGTTCGAGCAATATTGCGCCGACGCGTCTAACTTTATCCACCTGCCAAGATGTATTAGCTTTACTGGACAATCGTTAGGAGACGACTACCACCAACCGCTGTCTCTCCTTGAGCCTCTAAGCAGATGAATGGCGTGCCCTGTAGGTCGTCTAGGAAGTCCCGAATGATCTCAAGTTTTCGACTCGCCCAAGAAAGCGGGCTCTCACTGAGTCCAACAACCGCTGGGAGGCCGTGGTCAATACACGATTGTAAGATTAGCAGCCTCATACAGTAAAATATTGTTATTATATTGATCCGCTGCGCCCAGAAGCAGGTCGCTTGGTATGTCCGAACTTGCTCGTCGACCTTGCTCGTCGACCTTCGGATCTTCGTCTCTGTCTGGGTGCCGTACCCAAGATGGCACTTCATTTACCAGGGCTGTAAACTTCAGGTATCTTTCAATCAGGGTACTCATCTCCTGACCGCCCCCATCCAGCTGTTTCGCACGTAGTGAGTTGGTCTCGATGTGTCGTGGAAAACTGGCAATATCGTCTATAAGGCGGGCCGCCGTTGCCGACATCCTCCGTCGGAGGTGGAATCCGAAGAAGATGCGAGATTCGAGGTCGGCTTGGTTCACTTTTCGGGATGGATCGAGAAATGGGACCAGCTCATTTCCTTTATCGAGAAGGGTGATGCCGCCATCACATATTCTCTCATCAATGATGGGCGGTCGACTCCGAAAGGCCACTTGAGTTTTTTCGGCTAGGTACAGATGCCAGAAGTTGACTCGAAGAAGCTGCGACTCGAGCAGGGAAGGGTGGGCAATAGAAGCCTCGTCGAATAATCGCAGTCTTTGTGCAAGGCAGCAGGCCTCTGTGTGGTAGTGCCACGACGCGCCGACCTTGCCAGTGGTGTTCTGCGCGTAGGAGGAATGCCACATTCGAATGGTAAGAGAAGTTGAATCGGGATGCTCGAGGTCACAAGCTTCATAAGCCCTCAACATTGACTTGGAAGCCTCAAAGAATATACCGGATACCGATTTTGGTTTCCGGGAGAGGCTCTCGGGAACGACCGAAATGATATGAGCGCAGAGTGCCGTTATGAGCGTGAAGCGCCTCAAAGATGGTATGAGCGGAGGCTCGTTGGGATTGAGGTTCTCTGTAGGCGCTGGTTCAGGGGTTGTGTCTACAGAGAGAAGAGGGATGCTGGCTCTGAGTGTCGGTTCGTGGGCGATCGGGGTGTTGGGAAATAGGAATTGCATGAACAAGTCGACACATTCATGTGCCGTTTCCTCAATATTCCCTGAAAGAGCCTGTAATGAGTTGAATTGGGAGACAAGGCGTCTTCTGACATGGAGAAACTCGCTCCGGACGAGGCTCTCCGATGTGACTTCAACGGAGCAAGGTGAATGGGCGAGGGAATGAATGAACGAATCAGTGGAGCTCATGCTCATCCTTGGAGAGCCGTGGACGGCGGCAACTTGCCCCTCGAGCCCATGGTCCGACACGGACACAGACAGCAAAGGATCATCGCGAGACACGCTATGCTCTGGGTTGTCAATACAGCGGGGCCCTTGCGGAAGGCTCTCAGCATTCGCGGGTCGCTTTGCTACCCGTGGACCGCGTCTTCGAAGGATAGTTCGACGCTCGCAAGGAATGCCGGAGCGGCTGCATTGGGAACAGGGATCCGCCCCGTTGCATTTTACTTTGCGTCTCTTGCAGTGATCGCATGCATGACTGCCGGGCATTGTCTATGCCACCCCTAGCGAGGGAAGATGCCTTACAGAATATTCGGAGGAGGGTGTGGATGAACTGATGATGGAGAAACTGTGGGTTGAATCAAGGTGGCGAAGCTGGAATCTCCTGACCTGTGAATCACAACACCCAGCAAACGGGACAACTGCGGGGCCAACAAACCCACAGTTTTCCCGATGCAAGCTTGTAGTATCTACTAGGTAAGTTAGGGGAATGGTAGCTCCGGGGACTTTGCGGGGTCTACGTCAAAGTGGTTTGGTCTAAACAATTCGCTGGCCTGGAGATGTGGATCACGCTACCCACGCCACACGTTCAGCTAAGAGTCATGAACAGGTTCGTAATTCCCTCTACCACAGACTAGACAGCTCAGAACAGGGTGGACGACGTGCCACAAGTCACAGCCACTTCCTGGGGCAAAGTCGGGGTAATGCAAATGTCTGGAGACGCGGGAAATTGTGTGGGGCATGTATCCTAATGGTCTGGAACCTCAGCTGCTCCCAGTCTCCGGAAGAACGATTTAAAGACTTGATGGCTTCCTCCATCCGAGACATCGTCTTGAGGCAGCGTTTGCGTCCAATCCAAAAGCGCAACCCAGCTTTGCTTTGCTTATCATCTATCTGAAAGACTTCAACTTCTCCCAGCAGCCCCCTCATTGCTTCCAGCACCCTAGCTGTCACAATGTCGGACCCCAAACTGAACGATGACATAGACGTCAAGGCCAACAATTCCCTGGGCTGCGTCGAGAACCACGAGCACATTGCCCTCAAGTCGGGTCACGACAAACTCGGCCTGCGAGCTTCGGCATGGAGATTCCGAAAGGTAATGAAATGAATACCTCTGCCGGGGTTCCCCGTGGGTTACAAGAGCTTACGCTGTTGCAGGCTGTCCTTGTTTGCAATCTCCTATGTATCGCCGCTGCTTGCGATGGATTCCAAATCAGCCTCAATGGTGAGCTCTTAGCAGACTGACAGACTTGAACGAGCGGCCTGAACAGGGATAACAATTTGTTAGGGAATATCATCGCCAACCAAGGTTTTATCAACCATGTCGGCTTCCAGAATGTCGAAGGAGTCTATGCGCTCAAAGCTCAATACACTGCTCTCTGGGGTGCCCTGCAATCCCTGGGCCAGATCATCGGCATGCTCTCGCTGAATCCCGTTTCGGACAGAATCGGGCGCAAGCAGACACTGTATTTCCTCTGGGTGCTCCTCGCTGCAGTAAGTTTTCCGAGAGGACATAAATTCCCAGGAAACTGGGATGCTAACATCCTATCTAGTCTGTCGCCATCGAGACCGCCGTTCGTGACTGGAAGGACTGGGCTGGAGCCAAGCTGTTGGCTGGGGCCGGGATAGGAGCACTACAGGCAACATTGCCCGTCTACATCACCGAATGGTCCCCTGTCAATATCCGAGGCGCAATGGTACTTGCCTACGGGTTCTGGAACACAATCGGGAACTTCTTGGCTCCCATGATTCTCACCATCATGCAAGCCACCGACCCTCTGGACTATAAAACTCCCATCCTGACTCAGTGGGGCTTCCTGGGTATAATGCTACCAATATTCATCTGGCTTCCAGAGACCCCTGGTAAGAATGACACTGAATTCCTTCCATTCGTTATTTACCGCGAGATTGACTGTGCTCCACAGCATACTACGCGGAGAGGGATCAAGACGAGCCGGGAAGGAAGACACTGAGGCGTGTCAACGGCGGAGTGCTGGATTATGACGTCGAGGCAGAGTATGCTATCGTCAAAAACACGATCCTGGAGGAACGACGCATGCGAGAGGAATATGGACCGGATAGCAAGACTTTCGCCGATATCGCCCGAACCTATGTGGCTTGCTTTAAGGGGTCCAACGCGCGGAGGACTCTCGGCGCCGCTCTCCCGGCCTGCACTCAACAACTGACCGGTCTTGCTTTCTTGAACACCTACGCCAGCTTGTTCTTCAAGCAAAGCGGTTTCAAAAATGCGTTCCTCATTACCACTATCTTAAGTAAGCATCTGCTCCCCCCAACCATCCTTGGGCATGGCTGACCTGATACTCTTGCAGGTATCATTCAACTTGTTGCCGCATTGGCATTAATTCTCGTCTCGGACAAAGCTGGGCGCAGGCTGGCTACATTTACCTCCGCCATTGGTTGCTCGTTGGCCATGATGGTGGTTGGTATCCTCGGGTTTGTGAACAAGACGACGCCGATTCTGAACCTTCTCATCTTCACTGCCTGTGTTTGGGCCTTCTTCAACAAAGCTCGTACGTCATTCACTGATGATATCCTTTTTTCGTCTTACCATAATTGACAATTACCCGTCCAGTTGGCAGCATCGGATGGGCTTTCGTCGGTGAAGTAGCATCGCAAAAGCTCCGTGCTCGTACCGCCGGCGTCGCAGCAGCCACTTCGGTTATTTTTGGTCTCACCTTCAATACCACAGTCCCTCTCATGTGTAAGCTAGCGTCACTGGTCTGAAGAGATGGATAAGAACTGATTTATTGAACTAGTGGACACCGATGGCGCCAACTGGAGTTATAAAACAGCATGGCTTTTCTTTGGCACTGGATTAGTGACCATCGTTATCGTTTATTTCTATGTGCCCGAGCCTGCGCAGCGTAATTCCGCTGAAATGGACGAAATGTATGAGAAGCGCGTACCCGCCCGAAAGATGCGCAAGTATGTCACCGATGTACAGAGAGCTGTCCATATCGACGACCATCCGACGGTGTGATGGTCCAGAGACGCACACATGACAACAACTTGGATATAGAAGAATACGCGGAGTATTCAAACGACTTAGGTTAGCCAAGTGTTACATTAAAGGGGCATCAGCAGCCTAAAGGCTTCGAAGGAATCTTTTTATTGTACCATCCCAGTCTAAAAGTCCAAGTATCAACGTGCAAATGGAAATGCAAATGATTGTCGTGGCTATTCCTCCATCATCTGACACTATGTAGCAAACCCTGTATATGTGATTGTGTCAATATTTTCCCTCCACTTCCTCGTTGATTTCTTGTCTTTAGGAATCTATTTCTCCCCATTTGGATAATCATTTTTCCCAAGTCGTATTCGTCCGTCCCCTTGTACCGTCACACTCTATACCCATGGCATGGCATTTCCCTGGGCCAGAACCCTTGCCATATTGCTTGCATTTAAACATGTGCAAACGTCTCGACATTTTCTTCTTCATACGTCGCGTTAGAGTCTGAGGCTGTGGAGAATGGCCTTCTCATTGAGCTGAAGGGCTGCTGGAGGGATGTCGCCTCTTCGTATAATTAGAAGCGCTAGCAGATAGATGCCTAACAGTCCTCCAGCCTCCACCCGAGGGTCTGGATGACACCCGCTAAGATGCGCCAAATTCCATGGGGAAAAGGCGCATCCTGACTCCTCTCCTCCTGCATCCCGACGCCCGCAGCTCCCATCCCTCAGCGGCCGACGCCTTCCAATCCTGTCATCCATGCCCCCTAATCTACTATTCTCTTCTCTCCTCTCTCTTCTCTCTTCAGCCAGCCACCCTCCTCTCTCTGCCTCAAGCTGCCTTTGCCCCGAGCGGAGCGGCATGCAAGGGACAAGATGGCTGCGGCTGTCGTCACCACGAATGGCTAGCCGCAATGTTCCCTCCTTCGCATGACGCAAGTTCGAATGGACGTGCCGGCTTGCCGCACGGGGGCCATCTCTCGAGGTCTACTGGGGCTGGTCTGGTCCTAGATAAGCTCTAGACTACTGTAAGTCATAGCCGGTAGAGGCTACAGCTTGCTTCCATGCTACGCTACCTTGACCGCTCAATTCTCTCGGACTCCCACTAGCCACTTTCCATCTCCCATCTATCCGCTCCAAAAGCGTTGTGAAGTTTGGGGCGGGGCATCGCCACCCCGTCCGAGTCTGGAACATAAGAGTGTGCCCCTCCTCGGCCACCTCTCCCGTCTGAGCCATTCCTTCACTCTGATACCTCCCTCTCCTGCTGATCTCCTCCGGTTCCGCCCCTTCCATTGTCAGTCTTGGAAGCTTCTCGCGACGGCGAAGTTTGTGCCGGTTGTCTTTATCTCCCATCTTTCCCCGCCTGGCATGGCCGCCCCCCAGATTACGATCGAAGATAACCTCGAAAAGATCAGGTCCGGTTCTACCTTGGACGAGCAATCGGCATGGCAGCGACCTGATATAGGCCCCAGCACCGGTATTGCTGGTGGCATCTACTATGGCCGCAACCTATCCCGCGTTGTCACCGATCGCCGCAGCATCTCGCGCTCTCGCACCCACGAATCCAACGCGGATGTTGAGGAGGGCGACGATTGGCGTCGAGACGATGGAAGGAAGAAGCAGGTCTTCGGCGGCAAGACGCTGCTCTGGTCTGTACCGATACCATTGCTGTGCTGCGCTACTAGGTCTCTGACTTATGCCCTGCAGGCTAGCATATCAGTCTATTGGTGTCATTTATGGCGACATTGGAACAAGGTGCGCACCTCAACCGTTGGCCTGCATTCTGCGACGCCGAGAGACCATACTCACAGTCCGGTAGCCCTCTCTACGTGTACTCGTCGACATTCTCGGCCCCTCCGGCGAAGCATGACATCATCCAAGTGCTCTCGCTCATTATTTGGTCGCTTACGCTCATGGTCACCGCCAAATACATCTTCATCGTCCTTCGCGCCGACAACGAGGGCGAGGGTGGCACATTCAGCTGTTACTCTCTCCTCACCAGATACGTACGTCCCCCTACCGAGCACGAACAATTCCCAAATAACAATCTTCAAGGCAAACATCACCAACAGAGACCCTCGTGAGGAAGCCACGATTCGGATGGAGCGCCACGACACCCAGGATGTCCGCCCTTCTACTCGCGGCGTCCGTACCGTTATAGAGAACAGCAAGTTCACTCGTGGTTTCTTGAAAACCATTGGCGTTTTGGCCGTCTCCATGGTCATAGCCGACGGCGTTCTCACCCCGGCCCAATCGGTACTCGGTGCAATCCAAGGCCTGGCGGTCGTCAAGCCCGATATCAACACATCGACCATCGTCGGCACCACCTGCGGCATTCTCGTTCTGCTCTTCTTCATCCAACCCCTAGGGACGACTATGCTCGCCTCTTTTTTTGCGCCTATCATTATCCTCTGGCTTGGCTTCAACGGCGCCTTTGGCGTTTATAATCTCGTCAAATACGACTGGACCGTCCTCAAGGCCTTCAGCCCGTCCTTTGCCATCCACTTCTTCGCTGAGCACAAGACTGAGGGATGGAAGATGCTGGGCGGCGTCCTGCTCGCCTTTACTGGTGTCGAGGCCCTCTTCGCCGATCTGGGCGCATTCAGCATGCGCGCAGTGCAACTGAGCTGGCTCATGTGGACATACCCGTGCCTACTGCTTGCCTATAGTGGACAGGCTGCCCACATTGCCGTTATGCCAGAGAAGTATTCTAACCCCTTCTACAACACAGTTCCTCCCGGAATGCTCTACCCGAGCTTGATTCTTGCTATCTTGGCCGCCATTGTTGCTTCACAGGCCATTATTACAGCAACGTTCCAGGTGAGAGCCTAACTTGGCATTTGTCTTGGAATTATTGCAATGGCATGCTAACGACCCCTCAGCTGTCCAGCCAAATCATGAAGCTTTCGTATTGTCCCCAAATGAATGTGGTCCACACCTCAGACAAGTTCCATGGCCAGGTCTACGTTCCCTTCCTCAACTGGCTGCTCATGCTCGGAACCATCCTCGTCACAGCCGTGTACAACAACACTACCAGCTTGGGCCATGCTTATGGCGTATGCGTCATCTTTGTCACCTTCTTCGACACACTCATGGTCACGCTGGTTGCGATCCTCGTCTGGCGACTTCCGATATGGGTCGTGGTCTTTCCGGCCCTGTTCTTTGCCACCCTCGACGGTTTGTATCTCACTTCGGCCCTCAACAAAGTGCCCGATGGCGCGTGGTTCACGCTGCTCGTTTCGGCACTCATGGCGGCCATGTTCTTGCTGTGGAGGTTTGGCAAGGAGAACCAGTGGCGTGCTGAAGCCGAGGACCGTTTCAAGCCCAGCACTCTTGTTATGAAGAACGACGAGGGCAATTTGGCGCTGACGCGTCGTTTCGGGGGCGATGTACTCGCTCCCGTCAATGGCTTCGGTATCTTCTTCGATAAAACGGGCGTTCTTACGCCGAGCGTCTTCACCCAATTTGCATCCAAACTCACCGCTCTTCCCTGTATCTCGGTATTCTTTCACCTCCACCACGTCGAGACTCCATCCGTTCCCGACGAAGAGCGCTACCACATCTCCCGCTTTCCGAGCATCCCCGGTTGCTACCGCCTCGTTGTTCGCCAAGGGTTCATGGACGAGGTCGTCAGCCCGGATTTGGGCGTGCTGATCTACCAGGAGGTGCGCAAGTTCGTCGTGCGCCAGGCCGCTGCCAAGGCCGTGGCCGCGAGCGAGCCAGCGACCACCACGGCATCGGATTCCATGGGAGAGACACAGGGGCCACCGGAGCTCAGGGATGAGAGGGTCGCGGCGGAGCTGGCGAGGCTGGATCGTGCGTATGCCCAGAAGGTGCTGTATGTTGTGGGAAAGGGGCAAATGCGGATCCGGAAGGGCACGAGTATCCCGAGGAAGATTGTGCTAGGGACGTTTCTTTGGTTCAGGGATAATACGCGCGCGAAGATTGCGAACCTGAGGTTGGCGATGGAGAGGGTTGTTGAGGTGGGCTATGTGAAGGAGATCTAGCCCAGTCCGATTTCAGGCAGGTTGAGTAAGCTTCTTGGGAGAAGACAAAAGGACGGCCGGTAGGTCCCTGCTTGATCATTGTCTTGTCGTCTTTCACCCTTTGTATAATATCCCCGCAGATCCAGGGATCTAGCTGACCGTCCTGATGATCCTGATCCTTAGCATGCTCTAGCTGACCCTCTTGATGATCCTGATGTTCAGGATGATCCCGAAAAGCATGATTGACCCCGAATGCAACAGAGGATTTCCAAGAATACACTCCGAGTATGCTCACCATCGAGGTTCACGCGATGTGGTTGGTGGAACAGGATCAGGGCCGAGGCGAGGTCTGGCATCTTCAAAACGTTGATGGCGATGATCTATTCGAGCACATCTAACATTGCGAACAATTTGGGATCCGAAGATACCGGCCTCAACAAGTCAGTCATTGCCGAAGCCTTGCACTAAACCCATCACATCAAGACTGAACTTTCCAGTATCAATATCCGATACACTCATCCAAGGGTTTGTTTCCAGTTGTGCCACTCGAGCGCGAAGTACTTAGAATTAATCGCTACAATCATGGCCGGCTTGTGAGTTGTGACTGAGACGATGCCTGAGCCCAACTCTCCATCTCCTCCTCGATGAGGTCTTCATCTCTAATGAGGCATTCCTCCGTGTCGCTATCAGATGATTCAGATCCGCAATGATCCGGAAATAGTTCATCACCAAACTTGTCCTTCAAAAAAGCTCGCACCTCTTCGTTCCCACCAGTTGCAAATGACAACGCTTCCGAGCTACCCTCAATCTTGAGGCCGTCAAGGCTTGTCGCCCGAGACAACGCGACATAGACTTGTCCTTCTTCAAACGCATTCGACAAGTTAACAATGACGCGGTCCAATGTCATGCCCTGGCTCTTGTGAACGCTCATAGCCCATCCGGCCGTAAGAGGAATCTGCGTTCGATGCAAAAGGGAATAGGGCTCTCGGGACCCAACAGTGTTGACGATGCAAGTCGCGTAGATGGTCCGCTTCTGACCATTGTGGAAGAGCACCCGTGGCCAGACTTTTATCTTCTGTTTTTGGATAAATCTGGCTATCTGGCTCTCCCGGAGCTCCGCATGTTCGCCATTTATGGTTTGATTTGGTGGCAAGTCGTCGTTTTTGCTTTTGGCCTTGGGGAGCTTTGCAGGATCGAACTCCTCAAAACCACAGATGATACCCTGGCTTCCGTTGCACAATTGTTTCCGTAGGTCAAGATTCACCTGAAGGATGACAAGCATACCTATTCGTAGTTCGACCTCAGGCTCTAACCGGTGATCCTTGCAGGCTGCCAATGTTCCATCGCTTGAACGTTGGCTGTTGAATTTGAGCGATGGGTTCGTTTTATCCTTCCATATGAAGTCGTCCAGACACTTGAACGGATGGATCTGTGTCTTTAATTTGTTGAAATACTCCGAGTTGGTCGCAGAGACCTCTCGTCTTGTGCAGAGCAGTCGCGTGGCCTTGTTGACTCTGCAGGGATGGTCCTTCAGGGTTGTCATCTCACCTAGTGAAAACGGGATTCCAAGTCGACATTTCTGGAGCATCTTAATGAAGTACTCGTCGTTCTGGCGATGGATCTCTTTCAAGTGTACGTGAACAAAGTTGGCCTCTTCCCAGGCGGTACTCTTGAAGGCCCATTTATCCGTCTCTAGGAACGGGCCGTGGTTGTCAGGGCAGTTCAACTCCATTTCGTCGTCGTCGTGTATCATCTTCTGCCCGCATATCATACAGTGTTGGAACGGCTTCACCGGGGGCAACTGGCAAAAGTCGCCGGTCAGGATTACCTGAACTCCTCCAAAAGCAGGCACATTTCCTCTATTGCCAAACGACCTGATATGTTTCATGCAAGCGTTCATGCGCTCCAGATGATGATTCTCCACCATGCTGATCTCATCGATGACGAGCACATCAGTTTTCCTTATACGTTTGCGAACATGCTTGCCAGGCAGTTGTTGCTTGAGCTCTTCAAGGGTCTTTTTGTTTGCATCAGGCGTCCAGCCCATATAGGACCATGTTGATGTGCCGTTCACTTGAAGCGCTGCCCGACCGGTTGGCGCGACAACTTCAACGACGAGTCCCAAGGCCCGCAGTAGCTCGACAGCGGCTTTCAAGACGGTGGATTTGCCGCAACCTGCTGAGCCCGTGTAGAAGACATTGCGACCGCTTGCGATAAGGTCGACAAGATCTCGTTGCTCCTTGGATAGCTTTGGTTCGTCATAGGGTTCCATCTCCAGCTTCACATCGTCGTCCACCAAGGTGAGATCGACAACATCTTTCTGTTCCTTGCATTGCTTTGGTCCGTCATGCAGTTGCGCCTCGGCACCCGGCTTCACCTCGACATCCCATGAGGATTGGTCCAGGGCCAGTGATGGTGTTGGTTCCTTATTGCTCGGCTCAGGGGGGTTATTGTCTGAGTCCCAGGCTCGCCGAAGCCAAGCTGAATAGTCTCCGGGCAAGCTAGATTGGATTGTGTGAGGTTCTGGGCCACCCTCGGAGTCGGAAGAGATGTTAATAATGGACGATTGTGGCGGCGAGTGGGCGCTGTCTCCTCGCTTCCTCTTGATACCACCACCACCCATGTTTTGGCGAGACTCCGAGGGTGGAGTTGCCGGGCGTGGAGTATTGGCAAACAGAATCGGTACCGGCGGCGGTGGCAATTGGACTTGGACGCCATCGACATCGTCGGCGGGATGTACCGAGGTGTCGTTCGGACTAGATTCCAGCATGGCCATAGGAGGCGAAGATGGTGATGATGGTGTTGGATGGACGCGGCCCATTGGATACCGAGGCACAAGTGTCCAAATACAGGGTATGGTGATACTGACACCTACAATAGCTGGTGTTGTAACTTGTAAGCGAGTCAGGCAAACGGGGCCATGATACATTCGTAGACGTTGGTTCCGTTTGGTACGGGGCAAAGAGAATGCTCGAAACCAGGGGGGACGGAACATAGATTATCCGATCCGCAGCCTCGTTTCATATAACGCGACGAAATCCCTCTTCCTTCAATTAACTCATTAAACTCAAAATCGCGTTTTTAATTGAGCCGTAATGGGAACTAGCGCGTCGTGTCAGATGTTGTGACTTCCTAAGAGGGGTCTGATAGTCTGAGTTGGGTGTCTATGGCTCAGCGAAATGTCGAAATATACGATCAGATAATGCCAAAATAGGTTTCTTGAATTGATGGTAATGACGACAATAACAACGTCGCTATAACTGATTGATTGGCTGTATTGTAGATGACCTTGACCAGCGAGGGATTAGCATCAAGATGTGCATTTTGCTCTAGCACTCCAGCTAATTGCGCGACCCGGCGGATCCGGGTGAGCTTCTCCAGGGTGGGCTCGCTTCTCCTAGTATGTTAGGCTTGAGCTTGTGGCATGGCTGCCTGCTGCAGAGTCCAAAATTCAAGTACTACGCGACTCGACGTGTCCGACGAGTGGTGTGCAATTGGTGAATCTTCCAACGTGCCACTGAGATATGCTAGCGGTTCCAAGTCGTGGACGCGATGGTGGTGTGCTGTTTATTCAAACCGCAGCATCCTTCAGCACTTACTGATAAGCTACTCAATCGGCATTGCTTTTTGAGAAGTCTGGTCAGCGGCGGGCTCTGGGGTTTATGCTATTATGTTATTCAACTCTAGAAGTATAAAATCGCATTCTGTCAGTATATTGAAATACATTGCAGATTTAATTCCTACGCCCTCTGAACTCATCAATAAATCCCTTAATCTTTGGTCCAATCTCAGAAGGCTGATTGCATAACAATGTCTGCTTAGACTTATTTAATCGACTCCTCCAGACTTGTTTCAATGCGACCAATACATCAGCATACTGCTCCCAGTTGATGTTGCTGTCGGCCACGTCGATTACCACTACTGGCTTCCCACGGCCTTTTTTGAGTACCGAAAGTTGATAGTCTTGTGGCTGCCGGACAAATAGCCCAAGGCAGGGACAGGATACCACCCGAGCCTTGATACCATACGTTTGATCGAGAAAGCTCCGCGTTCCCAGGGTATAGGGCATTTCAGAACCAACACCGATAAGCGTGACATCAAAATCCTCGCCTTCAACTTCAGCAAAGACATATGTGCCCAAGGTCACACCTTCGCGAGATGCGTTCTGAGGGTAGCTAGCCATGACATGCTGGGGTAGTGATATCATGGTGGTCATCCGAGATGGCTTCATGGCGATAAGAAAGGCCCCAGCGACTTCTTCAGGGTCACAAGGGCGAATGTAGAAGGTGTTTGGGTCTGCCGGTCTGCGACTTGGGAGACAGGCTATTTGTCGCGCTGCCTCGCCCACCTCGTTATATTTTCTCTTGCCGTTTGGGGAGCGGGACTGTGAGTGGTTTTCATGCGTAAGCTTTTCGGGAGGCGGATGTGAAGTCGTTGAATTTGGCGACGTTGTATCGCTCGTCTGCACCAACTTCTGTGAGGTAACGTTCTCCTTCAAACCGCAAGGTTTCGTGCTAGAAACGCGTCGTCGAAACTCGATGGCCAGTGCTGGATACAGCTCCTCGTATCGTTTGAGGCTAGCCTCCCAGTCGTCCTCATACCCATCGCTGGGGCCTGGGACGTCCATGAAGAAGTCGTAAACCTCTTTTGGAATGCAGAAATGGTCGTTATGGCTGAGAGTCGGAGGCTGATGTTTAAATGGAAAGCTCTTCGATTTTTGAATATTAATGAACGTCGGCTTGTCGGTTTCTCTAGAGTTGCCGAGGACTCTTGCGAGAGCTGAAATTGACTTGTAAGCAGGGGGCCTGGTGCATACTGCCTTGTAGAAGCTATGGAGAGTTTCAGACTCAGCTTGACATACCTGCGACATTGATCCCATCCAGAACATGTATGACATCCCAGCCCATTGCCTTCAACTTGGCATTGATGTCAGTGGCATTCTGTTGGTTGCAGGGTGTAGAACTACTATCGTAGATAATGCAAAGATTGTTCAGCTTCCAATTCCCAGCTAGGGACAATGCCACTAGTCCAGTGCCCTGATCAAGACGGACATCATCGACTAGGCACCACGTCATGTAATTCACCCAGTTGAAGCCTGGCTTATTGTAAATGGCTGCGAGACTCCTTCCCGCGATCGCTAAGCTGATAGCGCTCGCAATGGCCTGATTTGAGTCGCCGAAACAGGTCGAATTGTTTTGAACGAAGGGAGATGATCTTGCTTGCTCAGCAGTTGACTCATTCACTTGAGTCAAGTGCGCGAATAAGGATTGCCACCTGGTGGCATGGCCTGAATATATCATTGTTAGCTGGTAGGAGCCTATTGGAAACTTGCCCAAAAGACACGCATGCTACCTGATAGAATTAAAAGATCGCGGTTGAAATGATGGCAATTTCTCAGCGAATGTTTCATGGCATATCTGTATAGGGCAATGCCAATTGTTGCCTTGCAGATGGCAGATCTACCAGTCAGGTCAGCCCAATAAAACAATGCAATGTGCAGAATGTCTCATTGTCTCACTTCAGTTGATAGTCGTTGGATTGTCGGTAAAGGTCTGGCGATCACAGTCCCCAGCGCCCTTGAGAGGTTGTCGAGCTTTGCGTTGCTCTCAGGAGTATCAATGCTTGTCATTTTGGTGATGTGAGCGGCTGAAGACAACGCTGGATTTGCTCGCTATAATCAGCGATTATTTGGGAATGGAATACGATCTGCGGACCTTCAAGGGATGGTCTCAACAGGGCCCTTGTCATTCCATCAGAGTGGAGGCGCGGAGGTTCGGTTTTTAAGAAGCGGGCGAGGATGCGGGGAAACCCAACAGGTCAATTAGATCCGTGTATGATCCATGTATTCTTCGACCTCCAAATATATTTACTTGTCATATTATCAAGCCGGCGCACAATACCCCGCCGCCTCCCCCATCGTCAGGAAGAACCCAAGTGGGGAGTATGGTCTCGATCTTCCCCCGCTCGTCCTCGACTTCCACCGTCGTCCTGGGCTTCCCCACTATCTAGGAAAATTTGGAAGCTCAGGACGACCTAGCCAGATGGAGAGCGACTAGCGTGAGGATTAGAGGAATTACTGTAAAATCTCTGTCATGCTGGTGTAGGGTGCTACGACTCACAAGGGATTCAATAAGAATAGTTAAGCAGTAAGCAGTGAAAAGGTATATTCGAAATAATCAAGAGATTAGGGTGCCCTAGTACACATATACCCAAGGGGGGACTAGAAGCTTAACAGTAAAAGAAAAAACACCAATAATAGTATCAACAATACAGATTATTTACCCAGTCTATTTAAATGTTAACAGTTTATTCAGATAGTTTAAGGTTTCTAGTCCAGATGCTTACTTTCGGCAAAACCTTAATAAGCTGCAAGTAATATTATTTACTAAGGTAGTTAAGCTATTAATAAAATAAGTCACAGTTCAAAGTAATTTAACAGAATAATACTGAAATAAATAAAGAGTCTGTTAGTAAAATAAGATGCATCCAGCTGGAAGGTTTCTGCCCAAAGCAGTAATATTTTTAGTTAGATTAGTTTGCATCTCTTCATAACGTCCAATTAACGCCGGATATTTGATCTTTTATCAGCTAAGCTCTTGGCAAGGCATTCGACATACAGGAAGCCTTATTGAGAATCTCACTCACTGCGTGCGTATTATTTTGCATTTAGTAGATCATGTTATTTATATAATTTGACTACTCACTGGCGAAGTTGATGCAAATATGGAGGTTGTACTCAGACGAAAAATTCTGAAGCCTGGTGCTGAGATCAATGATGTAGATAAAAAGCGTGAAACGAAAATTCAGGACGTATTGCAGCACCAACGTGGATTCGACTTGGCGTTGAGTTGACACCTAAGCGGTCGGGTAGATGAGACCTCTACAAGTGTGTTGGACGCAGTGAACAGACAACGCGAGCCAACGCTCGTTAATGAGGGCCACAGTGCTTGTGATATTGCGCACGAGTGAAAGCACTGGTATTTTGCTTCCACAAACGTGTCATTTCAAGTACACATGCGGGTAATGCTGTGTCTTCTCGGTCCTTCCATGTACGTGCCCCCACGACTTACAAAGGCATGGTTAATGACGATGCGAATGTAGCCCAACTTGGACAATACGATGGCAGCGATTAGATTCCTCTACAAAGCAAGAGATTCGACGGACGTACTGAGTTAAGATTTCTCTTAGTCTATCAAAATCTCGCTTGGTTGGGTCGTCCGTTGCCCTTACAGTCCTTCTCACGGAAGCGATGTCGCCATTTCTTGGCACCCTCCACTTGATGTCTTTTGGTAAGGGTTAAGTCTTCACTCAGCTAAGAATGGCGTTAAGTTAGAATCTCATATATCTTGAAATATGGCCAGTCAAACTGAGACAAATGTTCAAATAATAAATTACTATAATGACCCGGCACGGTCGTAGTCTAAAGAGCCATGTATGCTGTAATATTCCTCAATGCATTCCTTCCTCATGCAACCATTCCTCATGCATTCATTCCTTATGCAACCCATATTACCCATCGTGAAATCATAATCGAAGTGGTCATTTACAGGCCACAGAACCTCTTGTCGACATTAACAACAGTCGCTTCAATACGACCAAGCTGAGTGGCCTGATTATTGGTAAGAGCGTTCATGGCTGTAAGGCCGACGTTAAGGCCGAGAGCAGTATGATCAATAGCAAGGACATAGATAGTCTTGCCCTTATAGGTGGCCTTCTTGCAGAGACCACAGTTAGGAGAGTTCCAGCCAGCAATTGAGGCAGCTCCGCCGATATAGGGGAACCGAGGAATATCACTCTGCTTCTTCCATGTGGGGTGCTTGGTCATGAGACCGTTAGCACCGTCGGAGCAAGCTACAGCAGTAAGGGAGCGGTTGGGGTCATCGTAGCCAGTATCATAAGAGACTATTATTTAAATATTAGCAAAATGACCAGCGTGCATGGCGAATTGGGAGCCGAGTACTAACCAGAGACAGCCGAGACGGCAGTGGCGAGGGTGAAGATAGAGAGGATGTTGGACAGCTGCATGATTGCGGTTGAGATTGATTGACTGGGGTAAAGGACGTGATATTTGTCGGGATGCTTGATTGTGCAATGTAATGTGAAGTGAAGCGAGTGAGGAGACTGGATACGACAGCGACTCGATGGTGCCCTTTATACCTCAAGTGATGACGGACTCAACAGGCCGATGGCTTCTCGTAAACTCAACCGCAAGCATTCCTCCTCATCCATCACGAGCCCAAGGCTCGGCAATTACCCCACATGACATCAGATGGCTCGGTTGAATACCGTACATACTACGTAGTAGTACAAGCGTTGGGTCGGCCCGCGCGAGAAAATAGATGGACGGACATATATTTGCGTTGCATTCCCACGTTTTCTCATCCGTCTTAGGACGGCTCCGATGGGTCCTTTGGGGCCTTACTTTCGTGTAGCGTCCATATCACCCGCCTCATTCGCCACCTTAAGTGCCATATCGTATTCAGCGCCCACCTGATCATCGTCCATGCATGCGGTTAGCCTTAGGGTAGCCAGCTCGTATTCCTGGCTGTATCCCGCCACCGTCGAATGATGTCGTTGACCCATCTTGGAAGTTTCCCCTCCTCCTTCAGGCTTAGCCTAGCAGCGATGTCCAGAGTCCGATAGGCTCAATCCTTAGCACAGCTCGTATCCCGGCTCGTCTGCGTGTAGCGCGCTCACCGCCCGACCGGCCGAGATCCGGTGTGCCCGGATAATTGACCTCACAAAGACGATCATTTCTCCCATAGAAATGGTGTTACCTCGTAGTAAATCTCGTGGCTAATGGTCAGTTGGTCTAGTTGTGCACCTTGAGACCGGCGTGGGCCTGGGCGAATGGGGTTGGTTCACAATGTTCGGGCCAAATTGAGTATTCGTGCTTCCATATTTAAAAAAAGCCAATGCGAGTACGGCGCATCATCGCTGTCATCGTCGAATGATGCTGTCAACACCTAACACGAGCTTACTACCTAAGCATGAGCTCGGCGAAGTCTAAAGATGGTGGCTAAGGTAAGACTCATGAAAGCAATCCACTGCTGACGGAACAGGATAAGCGGGCTTACGGAGCACTAGTGGGTAGGTTACCAAGGAAACTCGGCATTCTTGGGAGATTTTTGACAACCGGATATCTATAATAGTACTCTCGACTGGAATACAAGAGCCCTTGCAGAGCTTTCATACCCATGATGATTGTACCTTTTCCAAGATCTAGCTTTCCCAGCAGATCTTGCTTTCCCAGCAGATCTAGCTTTTCCAAGATGCAGCTACTACTGCAGCTTATTGAGGCATAACAAAAGGTAACCAGTTGGGCTAAAAACCTTAGTCTGTCTGAGTAAACCTTTAACGTTTGAGCGTACTGGATATATAGTCTGCATTGTTGATCCTATTGTCGGTGAGTTTTTTTTTTTTCTTTTTCTTTTTGTTGTTCAGCTTCTAGTCCTCTACGTATACCTACGTATGTGTGAACTAGGGCCCCCTAACCTCTTGATAATATCACTCTCATATCGACATAAAACCTTGGATATTCGCTCTCTATTTCCAATAGCTCGCCAGATTACATGCTTGAATCACATTTTTCTCCCGCTTCTAATTCGTTGCTCATGATAACACAACCAGCTCGCTACTGTCAGCAGTACCCAGACTGTACCAGCAAATTCCCTAGATCCTGTTGATCTTTCATCTGAAGTTCTGAATGGATTGTGGCATGCTCAAATGTCTCACATTCCAGTACTTGACCTGCGGCAGCCAATGCACCAAGTCTTGAAATACATAGACTGGTACGCCAGGGAAGGCAAGGAACGACGAGGTTGTTAAGTGCTGTTCTGTTCCCCCACAAAACCCTTGGCAATGTAGGTGCAAAGCATAGTTTCCGTGGATCTTGCGTCCGGTGATCGCATTCGTCTCTATAGGTCTGTTTTGCGGGCGAAAGAAAATAAGGTAACCACCGGAGTATCCCTTTGACTTGAGAAGGATCAAATCACAGGTGGTAGCTGGCGAGGTTGGGCGTGATCTAGATAGATCTAGCCGGTCTGGGTTATCTAGTAAACGGAGCGACTGCATGTACACTCACCAGATAATGACGAAATACAAATGGCTAAGTTCTGCGTGACCATCTGAAGCAACCCCAAAATAACTCTCTGGCATTCTCGTGATGTTCAACAGGTGCCTGGTACATACAGGAGACCTTAATGCTACTGCTTCAGGGTCTATTCTGACGGTTTCACTGGCCAAGCTTCAATCTGAAGCTGCGGCCAAATATTCTTCCAACGTTTTGCCTTTTTCTCATACACTTCCCTGGTCCCCACAGCCGTGTTAGGCTTCACAACCATATTGAAGAAATCCGACAGCCCCCGAGGCGCATACACACTCCATTCTCCATCTTTCTCCAGTCTCACACCAAGCATGGCGCTGGAGGAGATCCAAGAGTCAATCCCCGCTTCCACGCTTCGATAAATTGGGCATGGGACTCCGCGCTTCTTTTCATACCACATATGAACGCGCGCCTGATTGCGGATCTCAACATCCACGGATAAGCCAGCGAAGAGTTTCTTACCGGCTTGGATGTGTACATCTTCGGCCTCGTAGGAGAGGTCCGAATCGTCAAAGTAGACAAGATCGTAGTCACTGATCCCAGTATCGGGAGGCAGAGACGATAACTTGTTCCAAATGGTCTGAGACAGGGCTCCTGCAGCGAGGTACCAGTTCGGCAAATTCAGAATCGCTGCGCGATTGAGCACCTCGAGGAGTGTCCCATTTGTGGAAAGAACATCGCGGAGATGGACGAGCTGAAGATGAACAGGTAGTTGAGCCGGATTCATCTTGGGAATTAAGTAGACAAGACGAGGAGCATCTGCTGCTTGCTTTGCTAACTGGTGCTGTCCCTAGTTATTTATGGCTCTCGGTCCAGTTTCAACCACTTTAAAATCGCTCACCGCTAGTTTGACCTGCTGTCCCTGTCGTAGTGCGTTCCAATGGGTTCTGGGGATCCACCAATTCATAAGCCAAAAAACTATCCCGCGTTTACAAGTAAGTCGTCAGATTCCTCCATTTGTAAGCTAGAGGCGGAATTTACATTCCGCCCAAGAGAAAATATAGGCTGCGTGCCCGAACATGTCATTATGTAATGTTCATCACCATTATATAAGCCTCTTAATTGCTTTCAAGAAGTCCTGAATCGATCTGTGAAGCAACTCCCCTTTGCTGCATCTTACACAATGTCGTCCATCAAAGTCGCCCTAGTGGGTGCCACGGGAGAAACTGGAACTTCCATCGTGAACGGACTCCTAGCGTCTTTGACAACAAAATTTGTACGTACATATCCCTTTACTAACTCACGCCTAGGCACTTGTGTTGGATTGCTAACTATAGCTGCCGCTAGGAAATTACAGCACTAGCTCGCCCCGAGTCTCTTGACAAACCGGAGTATGTAGAGCTCAAGAACCGTGGTGTCCAAGTAGTGCCCTGCGACTTAAAGGGCCCCCAAGATGCACTAGTCAGTGCCCTATCCGGCATTGATATTGTCATCTCTGCAATCTTTGTTGGAAGCCTAATGGATGAAATCCCTCTTGCCGAAGCTGCGAAACGCGCAGGTGTTAAACGGTTTGTCCAGTCCGCATTCATGGTCGTTCTTCCTCCAAGGGGAGCTGTCGATTTCCGAGACAAGGTTAGAGTTACAGAAGGGGTGCTTCAGCTGCACCCCTTCCTCCCCTATATATGGCTTACTCTAATACTTTTTATAGAAAGAGGAGATTCTCAACTACGTCCAAAAGCTTCGTCTCCCGTACACCTATATTGACGCCGGCTGGTGGTACCAGCTTACCTTGCCCCGGCTCCCATCTGGCCGTTGGGATTATGCCCTGCCCACATACGCCTCGGAGCCAAGGCTCGGAGGGGATGGGAATGTTCCAAGTGCCCTCGCCGATATCAAAGATGTCGGAAGATACGTTGCTAGAGTCATCACAGATCCGCGCACCCTCAACAAAAGGGTTCACGTCTATAGTGAGGTCCTCACGCGAAACCAGGTCTACGATTTGGTAGAGAAGATCAGCGGCGAAAGGCTAGAGCGCAAATATGTTTGTCTCTCGTCGAAATTTCCTAATTAGGCCTCGAGGCTGACTTTTTCCCCTACAGATTACGGCAGAAGAGGTCACAGCCCGTATCGAAAAAGCTCAGGCAAGCCTCCAAGCTAATCCAAAGAGCCTGGAAGCTTTTGGTGCCCTTGCTACTCAGCAACTTCTTCTGTCTTGGGCCATTCGTGGAGATAATACACCCGAGTATGCTGGGTATTTGGGTTATCTGGATGGCAAGGAACTATACCCCGATTTTGAATACGTCAAGTTTGAGGATTACGTCAAGGCGGCTCTTAACGGTACCGTCAAAGGGGTATACCAACCGGGAAAATAAGCCGGCTAGATACCTAAAACTGAGCAAGGGTGTAACGATACGATGTATTGTAATGCCTTGCCTTTGATCTTATCCTGGCGCGGAAATGGGATTCTGTACCTAGACCGGGTAGAATAGCCGCTTTGCATATGAGACCACTTCGTATGCTTCTCCAAATAAGACACAGACAGTACCCAAACGGCAATCAGTCAAGTTTTATCTGAGATTGCCCCCGTATCCGGGCCAGAAGACGTGATTGCATATCTGCAGCCATGACGATAGCTATGGTCTCGTTAGTTTACCTTATGGCATGCAGGCTAGACAGCACTTACGAAGTACAGCATACGGCAAGTACGCCCCAAATAAAAGAGTCTGCTTGGCCTGAGCGCTGATGATCTCTGGCCCCAGGTACCACATATCGTGACACACCACAGCCGTGCAGAGGCCGGTTACGAGACCGTAAACGTTGGCCATGAGCTCATCAGCACCATTAAGCGGCCCCTTGGCAACCAGGGCGCGGGTGAGGCTCAGGGCCAGGGGGAACTGAACGAGCAGCTCAACCCAGACGAGGAAGTCGAAAAAGTGCCCGGGGGTGTTGTGATGGTAATACGGGTCGGCCATGGTGGTGATATACCAGTTGCGATACGCAACTAGGAAGTGCAGAGGAGAACCAGCAGGTTGGCAGAGAGACTGGGGATAGAAGGGGACGAAGTCGACACCTGATGGCCATCAGCTCGAACACATTGCACACAGGTCTTTGGCGGACAAGTGGTATCACTGACCTAACATCGCGGTTAGGTGCAAGACAACTACCGCTAGATAGAGATAATCACGACGGGGTTTGAAAGACGACATGTTGAGATTTTGGTTCCTGAACGGCGAGGTGAAGAGTGGAAGCTGAAGTAGCGAACATGAGAAAAGTAAAAGGAGAAGGTAAGCGCTTAGCAGGCACGCCGGTCACATGATCAAGCGGAGTGTTAGGTGCATACGCCGACACAGGGTTGACAAACCTGACAGCATAGAGGGAAGCAATCGTGTATTAATCACGGGCATCCTAGTTATTATTGGTGTAATGCCAATACCAGAGATCAAAGGTGCCTTGTGAACCACCAATTCCTTCACCTGTAACATCCACGGATTGGAACTGCTGCCATTTCACATTACCACTGCCGGTGTCCTCAATCCAGTTTTTGAACTGCCGTTGAGAGATGCCAATAACCCACAAAGTCGAGCCTCTTGCATTGGGCTCGCCAGGCACGCCAGAGGTCAGCCGCCTCTGCACCTTGTCGTAGTCCTGCAACACCCGGGTAATAAACGTCTGAGCCGAATCTTCGTTGGTTGCGCTGTAGCATTTGAGCTCGAGGAATGTCCGAACCCCATTTATTCCAGCGGGCTTTCGAAACTCGAGATCAACAGCATCAGTTGGGTTGTCTCTATAGATGTGTTCTTCCGTCCAGACCTGGTAGCCGTTTTGTCCCTCCATGAACAATGCGATTTGGCCCTGGGCCCAGCGTTCCCAGCCACCTTTCCAGGTGGGTGGAAGGTGTAATTTGGATTGTTGGTGGATCCATTGCCCAACGAAGCCGACAGGTGTGTCGCTGAGACTCATTGCGTGATCGGGTTGAGTGATATCGGTCGGTGCCAAGTAAGCTGTCGATTGATGAAGAGCGTGCTTGGATTTTGTTGAACAGATACGACTTGGGCTTACTGGAGGAAGAAATGATATTTGACAAGGAGAAAACTAGAATAGATAAACGGTATCACCGATATATGTCTCACAGTTACAATATTGATGACGTGATCGTCCACCTCATGCGCCAATTACATTGCCGCATGCCAGTAGATATCACGCATATTCGCTGGCAGTGCATCAGCAAAGCCGAATCTTATTGGGTTGGCGTTCGAAAGTGCAGCTTCTTGGCAAGCTGATGCCATCACCCCGCTTTCCATCTCAAGTATCTGCCGGGTAAAGTTCTACTACAAACGCTCGCTAATGATGGACTTGACGGTTAGAACCATGACTCAGGGTATAGACTGTCCCTCTGGGTTGGCATTTAGGCATCAGGAGACAAGGTAGAGAGGACTTCTTCTGCCCCAATATTGAGAGAGTGTAATATTCCCGACGCCTCAGTTCCCCTCACAACATAGGTAAGATGGTTTTACTGGAAATCTGATTTTCTTCCGATTAAAAATTTCCTTTCCTATAACCTTGATCCGTGAGAACCTACTAGAGCAACACATTCTATCTCTACCTAAAAATTCTTCAAAACCATATGCCCGCCACACAGCTCCTAGCTAATTTATGGGTAAAGAAACCTCGAAGCAGTGCGATATCCAAAAATGAAAGACTTGACTCGCCCGTTTAGTTGCGACGACGGCACAATTCCCGACAACCAAGAACTCAGTCACTCTAGAACCCCGTGTCAAAGCTAGCAAGAAAGCAGACCGTCCAATCAATTTTGCGTCCTGTCACAATAGCTTCCTCAAAAGGCCGGCTTCATCGATGTCGTCGAGAGGCAGTCCAAGTGGCCGCTCAACGAGTGGCCGAAAGATACGCACCACAAGGAAATAGGAGCGTGGTCTTTCGAAAACCTCAACAGCCTAATAGAAAGTCTCTCACTTACTCTCTTCACGCAGTTTCTAAGCTAGACTCAAGAAGATGTTCTGGTTTTCTGCAGTGCGACGAGGTAACAACTGGAGGATTGTAGAATCCTAGAATCCATGTGCTTATCAATGAGGTTTTGAGCACGGGTTCCGACAATCCGAACTGGTCCCAGAATTCCAGTGTCGAACAGAGGATCAGTGAAGTTGTAGGCGTCCGATGCACTAAACGCGACCCTTCTTCCTGGCTCTCGCTTATTCTCTCGGAACCAGCCGGGAAATTCGAGGATGGCCAAATTCTGGTTCGCGGTGTTGAACTTGGCCTCCTGCCTTATCTCCTCTGATCCGCTGATCTGGATCAGTGTTGAAGGGTTAATGATCCCCATGCTTATCCCCGTTCACCCGGAATTCGCGGAGAAGTGTTAAATCATCCCCCATGCTGGCCCGTAATCCTAGCCTGGAAGTGTCCATGATTCCTCATGCTTTTTCTCCGCTGATGCGGAATCCTGGCGTAGGAGCTTTAATGATTCCTCATGCTTCAGCTCCACTGCTCGTAATTATGGCGCCGACGCAGTCATGATTCCTCATGCTTTTATCTCAGCTGAGCCGTATTTTTAGCGCAGAAATCTCATTGATTCCACATGCCAACAGTTCATATGCTCTTAGCGCTGGCAACATTAAGCATTAGCGGCACGGGACGGACGAATTTCAAGATTTAAGATCCGACGCCTCTCGGATCTAATTGAACAGCATGTGGCGATGAACATTCGCATCCAGCCATTTGTGCTACTTGAACAGAGACACAATTAATCTCCGTCTGCCCAAAGTTCGATTCTAAGACCCGAGAGCCATCGGATATACCACAAGGGCATTCCAAGTTCGCCTGGAACGAGCAATGAGATTACCTGCAGGCCGCAAGTCCGAAATTATCAAGTAAATGAAAGCGCAACCAATGACAACGATGGGGGCAGTAATATACTGGCCGGGTGAGAATGCCCGCTGTGCCTTGTGTATAAATATTCCTAGGTCCTCGGTCTAGTCATGATGAAAAATATCTTCAATCTGCCAGATACCTCTTCTTTACCCATCATCATTGTCATCACCCATAATGTCCACCCAACATAGAGACTCGACACTTCCAGACATACCCGAATTGGGTATTAAAATACCATTAGCACCCCTAGCTATCAAGGCCTTCTCCTTCGTCAAGAAACACTGCGACACAACGACCTACAATCATGCCGTTCGCTCGGCCTACTGGGCCCTGATCATAGCCCAAAAGGACCCTCGTTTTGTTGATGTAGACCTGGGTCTGGTCGTGGTCAGCTGTATCCTCCATGACATGGGATGGGCTACATCCGCAGAGCTTCTATCCCAAGACAAGCGGTTTGAAGTCGACGGAGCAAATATCGCCAAAGCGTTTCTCAACGAGCAGGGAGAGAAGTCCCAGGGCGACAATCAAACTGGATTGTGGAGCGAGGCGAGACTTCAACGTGCTTGGGACGCAATCGCACTGCACGCGACACCATCTATCGCCCAACACGCCGCAGCTGAGGTGGCCCTCACCAGCTCGGGGATCACAGCAGACTTCCTCGGTCCCCATCTTGACCTAGGGTCTGGACCAAACCTGATTTCAGTGGAGGAATACCGCACCGTGATGAAACTCTTTCCACGCAGCGGATTCACATTTGAAGGTCTCAAGCGGACGATGTGTGGACTGTGCAACGCGAAGCCAAGTACTACCTACGATAATTTCGTGGGCGATTTCGGAACTCGCTTTGGTGTTGATGGGAAAGGATCGAGCCAAACCGAGTTTGCAAAGGAAGTAGAGAGGGCGAGGCCAACCAACTTCTTCAAGATGGCTTTGGATTCTCTTGAAGCTCTGGATAAGAAGATTTTGGCCAACGACGATGAAGGGGTATCAACCAACGAATAAAGTTACGGGCTCACAATCTGACTTCTCAAGGCTGGTCTTAACTACACTGGATAATGTTTTATTCGCCCGTTCGAATATAGTGCTCAAATGGAAAGTTTATCACTCAAACAGAGGATTTGCATTGGATATGGCATCCCTTAATTCTCCTATATGATGAATTTCATATAGAAGTGCATTCGGAAGCTGCATAGTGACTGTCTAAGTGAAAGTGATAGATTTAGATAGCGGGCTACTAAAAGAGGTTTCGGCCTTTGTGGACAGGCTACGTAGCGGTCCGAGTGTGGTTTTGCATTGCAGCCTAAGAGTCGTATTGGATGGCGGAAATTGAAATAAAGTGAGTACCTATCTAATGGGTATGGTGAAGAGTCGCCCGTTCACATCTTTTTTGTGAAGCATCTCGAGCCCCTTCGGAACATCGAGGAAGGGAATTTCCTGCACCGTCGGCGAGAGAGAGCCCGCAGCAATCAAAGCCAAGACCTTGTGAAGGTCATCTATGCTTGCACTCACCGACCCTCTCAGCTGAATATTCCTAGTAACGATCGAGGTTGTCTCAAGCTGTATAGTGGGCGAGCCTAAGCCCACCAGAACGACACACCCTCCAAGCTTGACCGTAGATACAGCTGCAGCAATTGTCGACTGCATTCCAGCAAAGTCAAAAATGACATCAAAAACTATGTTCGAAAATTGATCCAGGCTGGATGCGCACTTGATTGCACCAGCTTTCAGAGCCTGGTCGAACTTGGTGGTGTTGATATCGACGCCATAGACCTCAGCCCCTTGGATCGCTGCAATAGCAACGCCGTTCTGGATATCGCGATTTAAGTGTCAGCAATATACTCATTGTCATTACTGGGATCGATGAGGATTGATCTAGAAGAAGGGGAACGAAGCATGCCGGGCTCGACTGGATGGTACTTACAAGGCCGAGGCCTCCCAGGCCAATGACAGCTACTCGAGTCGATTTGGCGACTCTGGCTTCGCACATGATGGCGTGGTATGCGGTAGCGACCGAGTCAGTGGCAACTGCAGCCTGTGCGAAGCTCACTCCGGCAGGGATTTTGACAAGTTGTTTGCAGTAGGCGACGGCAAATTCGGCATAGCCTCCATCGTATCCAACCCCAATGGCCTCTTGAAAGTCCCGGTCTATGACAGGTTGGCCCAAGAGAGCAACCGTCACACGATCCCCTGTCTTGAAGGGGAATTCGGATGCGCCGGGCCCAAGTTTGACAACGGTGCCCGCGACTTCATGGCCAAGCGTGAGCGACTGCGCCCGCATCCAAGCTTCTCCGCCGCCATTCAAGACGTGGATGTCAGAGTGGCAGAGGCCTGCAGCCTTAACCGCAATCAGAACCTGCTCGTAGCCCGGCTCAGGGACCGGCACGTCTCGGAGTTCAAGCCCTGCGGCGACGGTTTCAAACTGAAAGGCTTTCATGGCTTTGAGCAACTGAGTAAAGAGAGAACTTGGGTTTCGTATGGGATTTCCAATTATTACGTGGATTACCATATCAATACATATGTACAAATAGCTTGTATACAAAATGAATCATAATGACCGGAGAGCAGAATAGGACAAGTGCCGGCACTAATGTGTTAGTCCTGTTCAAGGAGTGACACTAGCAGGGCTGGAGCTGAAACCCCTCGGATTGTCGTATTCGGCAAGCTCGGAGTCTTTGCAGCGCATGACGAGAGTCGCGTTGCTACTCTGTATCCCGATGCAGATTGTGCAAGCCGGGCCGTATTGTGATGATGGGAGATGAATGCTTAATTTATTTGTCTCTGCAACCAGTCTACGTTGATAAATGTTGCATCCACCAAGCGTAACACTCAATGCCTTCCGTCACAGCTTTAAGTCAACAATCATCTGTTGTTTGTTTAATGCCGTGAAGGCTTGATTCCTACTCAATTGTGGTTCTTTTGCATCCCGAGACCTTGTCGTGCTGTCACGCAGGGATCGCATCGGGTTGGAATGAGCCCCGTTGACCCGAAGCTGGAACCGAGCTGAAATCAAGCGGTGTGCGAAGGTGCCTGGTAAACGGGTTCCCACAGGGCGCATTCGCTGGGTTTTAATTCCTTGGCGAGAAGAACAAAACCCCGAATTAACCCCCGGATCCTTCCAGCAGCATGGATGCACCAGCGATGAATACCGAGACGAGCTTTGCGCACCAAATGTTGAAGTAGCCCCAGAGCATTTTATCTTTGATCTTTTATGGCCTGTAAAAAGCCATCCAACGCTATGCAGCTCCGAACGAGAATTCTGGTATCACGCAACATCCATCAGGTGCCAATGCTGCCCTCACCTTGTGCACCATGTCAGTCAAGAGCAGCATTGAATCCTAAAATCCACATGGCCATCAGACTATTCCACAACCCCTCCCGAGGATATTCAGCTTGGAGCACCATAGCTTCAAAGATCGCCGCCAAAGGGTTCAATCGCGTCAGCAACCGCGAGATGCTCATTGACCCGCTGCGGCCAGTGGCCAAAGAGATGAAGCTCTTGATCGGAAGTATGACAAAGTTGCTGGATTCGGGGCATCCTTCACTAGGCCGAGTCGCCAAATACTACACGGGGGACGAGAGCAAACACATTAGACCACTCATCGTGCTGTTAATAACGAGAGCCGCGTCGCTGTGTCCCAAGGAGCCACGGCCACCTCCTACACAGACTTCTCAAGGAGTTAACTCAGATTCTTCTTCCTTTGGTATCCTTGAAAATGTCAATTCGGACTGCCCCCTCGCGGGCACCCATACCACCGACCCTCCCAAAGCCGACGACGAAATCCTCCCTTCCCACCGCCGCCTCGCTGAGATTACCGAGTTGATCCACGCCGCATTTCTTCTCCACAACGATGTTATTGACTATTCAGTATCCGGTTGAAGATCTCCCTCTGCAAACTTTGAGAGTACCAACACAATGAGCGTTCTAGCGGGCAACTTACTTCTTGGACGCGCCTCTGTTGCGCTCGCAAGTCTAGGAAATGCAGAGGCCGTCGAACTCCTAGCTACCGTTATCGCAAATATCGTGGAGGGCGAGTTTATGCATCTCGAGGATAGGGCCCTGGCCGAGAGGAGCCCCAAGTGGTCTGAAGCTTTACTAAGTTACTACCTTCAGGAAGCGTACCTTAGGACCGCCAGCTTGATCTCCAAGTCTTGTCGTGCTTCAGCTCTCTTGAGTGGGGTAGGTGGTGCCTCAGTGGATGCTTCATATTATTACGGCAAGAATATAGGACTTGCGGTCCAGTTGATGGATGACGTTTTAGCTTACAAAAGCGCAGACACAAAGTTGGTCAAGCTGACGGGCGCAGGCCTCAAGTTACGTCTACCTACGGCACCGTTTTTACTTGCTTGGAAGACAACGCCCGAGCTAGGCGCCTTTGTAGAGAGGAATTTTGAAGAAGATGGTGATGTTCCAAGAGTAAGTTCTAAGCCGATGGTCATTCCAATGTTGCGTACTAATACATAAAAAGGCTTGGGAATTAATACTTAAAAGTGATGGTATTGAAAAGACGTATGTTCTGGCACAGGGGTATATTGAGAAGGCAATATCTGCTATTGATGGTTTTCCAAGCAGCATCGCAAAGGATGGATTAATTAATATTGCTGTCAAGGTTATAAACAAGCAGAAGTAACTTTAGTATACATACTCAAGTTAGAGGAGGTTTAAGTAGTTGTTTATTTTTTATCTTTCAACATCCCTTTTAAGTTTATAAATATTTTTATTTCAGTGAACAATTAACTGTAAGTCAACGATCATGAGAAGTCTGTGGCGGGTAAAAGTCATACCCGTGGCCCGGATCAGCTCGTCGAGGGAGAAAGCTTGTTATTAGCAATAGTCCGTAGTCCATTATCACAAGCAGCCCGTTATCGCATACAGCTTGTAGGAAGGGAAAGCCGTCGTCAGCAGTAACCCGTTGCAAAGCCAGTCCGTGGCAGAATACATCCATACTACGCAGGGAATGCCGAAGTGATAGGTCTTTCTCGTTCTGAAGCATGATTCCAGATGCAGCACAAGTACCATGCCTTGGATACTGCATGGGCTCCAATTTGATCCACATATTGCTGCGAACATCATACATCTCCGGCTCGTTCAACACCCCTTTCGACCCAGGATCCGGGTTCCCCTCCCCACCAAACGAGAAGATCCGCTTTCCAATCACCCCAAACGACAGGCCTCCTCGCGCAGTTGGCATCTGCACCTTGCTCGTCCACGCTAGCTGGCTAGCGGCTAAGTCCATCGCATATACGGGGTCGGCAACGGTAAAGTTCTGTCTCCCACTAATCACGTACAGCTTATCAGCCACGATGGCGCCGCCGACGTGGTCGTGAGGGGCTGGCAGGCTCGACAGTATAGTCCACGTCAGTGCGACCGCATCGTACGTATTGACGGTGACAACGCTTGCCTGAGTACCGCCAGGCACGTACTCTAGATACTCCAGCCCGCCAGAGTAAAGGTTTAATCGATGCTGCAAGCGCTCAAGCATCCGGAGATAATAGACGGACATTACACACTGTATGCATATCGAGAAACAGGAAGCGCCCGAAACGGAGATAAAGCATCCATGCAGACACGCACATCACCCTACTCTTCGGCTAGGGGCTCCTGCCATCGATGATGCTGGGGTCCTATCCCAACAATTAGCCTCACGCGGCACTTGACCCCAACGGAGCAAGGGTTAACAGCGTGGTTGAAGCCCTATGAAACGAGCGTGGTCCGTTATTTAGTCAAGAAGAGTTCAGTTAAATATTTGGATGAAGTAAACTGATCCTTGAATGTTATGAAAGCATTCGTATGGTAATGGCGGATGCATGGTAGAGTATAGTAGGAGCAACGGGGTCGACGTCTTATTTCTCAAGAGTAAAGGGTCCCAGGTCCTGTCTAGATTGGAGTTTGCACCAGTGTAGACATCATGCCAGCAAGCGTATCCCCGGTAAAGCCGGTGGGCTGCATTAGCCAAGCGCACTACGCAACTGCAGAACCTAGTCCCCCGAGCTATCCCGCCTTGTGCAATCTGCTGGTTCGTTCGTATTTGATCCGGACAGCAGGGCTTACGCTCGATGCAAGGAAGTAACGTATGGATTGGGGATAGGGCAGCCTGGTCCGGCTTTTAAAGTCTACCACACCAGTTAGACTCAGGGTTACCTACTGCACGCCCTTGTATCAACGCATTGATCCGAATAGGTACTCTAGGAAATGTATGTGCAACACGATCCTGTGTGTATTCGGCCGTAACAATATCTCCGTTCCAATGTGATACTAGGCAAGGCTCTAACGACTACGTAATGTGTGACTTAATGATGTCGGTTCCCATAAAGGTCACGAATGAAACCATTTGAGCCATCGTCATCAACTCTCCTAGCGAGACTCTTACTCCTCTTACGGATTTTTAATACCATCATTTTGATCATAATGATATTTTCCTCCTCTTGTGGTAGGGTGTCGTTCAATCCCACCAGGGACATACCTACTCTGACCGGAAAGGTCATTCTCGTCACGGGTGGCAACAGCGGTCTCGGGAAGCAATCCATCCTGGAGCTGTCAAAACACGGACCGTCTCAGATATGGCTTGCAGCACGAAGCGCGGATAAAGCAAATGAAGCGGTTGCCGAGATAAAGAAGGAAGTCGTGGATGTCTCAATTAAGGCTCTACAGCTCGATCTAGCGTCATTGAGCTCTGTACGGAATGCGGCCAATGTATTTTGTCAAGAGTCGGGTCGTCTCGATATCCTTCTCTTGAATGCTGGCATTATGGCTCACCCCGCGGCTCTTACTGAAGACGGCTACGAGATTCAATTTGGTACAAATCACGTCGGGCACGCGCTGCTCACCAAATTACTCATGCCAGTCTTACTACGTACGGCTCAGGAACAGCCAGATTCTGACGTCCGTGTGGTGGTGCTCAGCTCTGGGGGTCACGCTTACGCCCCGGTCGGTGGCATCCAATTTGATACGCTGAAGTCTAAAGCAGAGAACATGGCTGGGCTCACTCGGTATGGCCAGAGCAAATTGGCAGGCATCTTATTTGCACAGGAGCTGGCCCGACGATATCCTCAGTTCACGGCGGTGTCGGTACATCCGGGCCTTGTCAACACAAACCTGGCCAACAAAATGGAGAGAGAGAACCTCTTGTTGGGAATCGTGTCGAAAGCGGTGATACCAATAGCCGGATCGAATGCCAAGGAAGGAGCTAGAAATCAGCTTTGGGCGGCTACAGCAAGTGGCGTGGAGTCTGGAGAGTATTATGAACCTGTTGGAGTGGCTGGGAAAGGAAGCAAGTACACTAAGGATCATGAGCTTGCGAAGCGGCTGTGGGAGTGGACGGAGAATGAATTGAAGGAGTATGAAGTGTAACTTATAAGGTTGTGTTGCGTTCAGATAGATTCAAGTTCTTACCACACTAATTGATGCCAACATACTACCTCGGCATGCAGACTTGCTAGCCGAGTCTCGTTCTATGGCATCCTCCCGTTAGCAGTTGGCTATAGAAGGTATCAGAGAAGGAGGTGGTGGGCTTGGATAGGTCGGTTTGTATAAGGAATAAACTTACGAAAATTGGCCATGGGGTCAGCTGAGATTCCCTGTGTTCCGAAATTTCCACTCCAAGAGAAATCTGTAGCAAAAACATTCACAACTGTTGTCATCTCCGAGTTGTCAAAGTTGTAGTCGGCAATAATATTTGCTGGCTTATGGTGAGAGAATATCACTCCCCATCGTGACGTTGCCTTCCACCCTAGAGATTATGCCTAGTACTTAACAGCATCTTGCTCTCCGGAAGTGGAAATTGGCCCCTAATTGGAGTCATACGCGCTAATGCAGGTTGCTAACCCCCTTTTGTCACTGTGTATTGTGTATACGAAGCGGCTTAGTTTAGACTTCCTAGAAATCAGCTTAGCAGGTAACCGCGGAGATAAGAGGAGACTTCCCTAACACCGACAACTTTGCATGCAGTCGGAGAGTAGTAACCAGGCGCTAGGGCAGGACATGTTATTCTACTAGAGTCAGTTGTGTCACAGGACAGTGCAAGGGATCGATGTGACCGAGCTTTTCCGCAACAAGAGGTGGGATTAATGTGCAATTTCGTAGGAAATACATTAAGTCCGAGTGATGCAGATCCGAGTGATGTATATCCGAGTGCTGTACATCCGAGCGATGCAGATGAACTTTCTGATTCTATTTGGCGAGACTCGTTGATAAATATCAAGGCTGTGACCGACATTCATTGTGTTCATCTGGCAAACCCTCACTTCTCATATGAACTTGCATGCACCCTCTGTTGACCGCAATGCATTTCCCATTCGGCCCTAGCGGCGTCTCTTTCACTCCTGAGAAGGACATCCCCTCTCTCACAGGAAAAGTAATTCTCATCACAGGGGGCAACACGGGGCTTGGGAAACAGTCCGTCTTCGAGTTGTCACGGCACCGTCCTTCGGAAATTTGGCTTGCAGCGCGCAGTCTGGATAAGGCTAAGATCGCTGTCGATGATATCACAAAACTGGTGCCGGATGCATCAATCAAGGTCCTACAACTCGACTTGTCTTCTTTCGAGTCCATCGGCAACGCCGCCAAGACGTTCCTTGCACACTCTGACCGCCTTGACATTCTCCTCCTCAATGCTGGCATCATGGGTTATGCACCTGGTCTTAGTGAGGAAGGATACGAAATCCAATTCGGTACAAACCACATGGGGCATGCATTGTTGACAAAGCTCCTGATGCCGGCCCTCCTGAAGAGCGCTGGGAACCATTCGGGCGCTCGAGTCATCTGCCTCTCGTCAGACGTACACAAGTCGGCGCCACCCGGTGGGATCCAGTTTGATAGCTTGAGAACAAAGGCAGAAGCTATGACGACCATGATGCGCTACGGGCAAAGCAAGCTAGCCAACGGGCTGTTTGCGCGGGAGTTGGCGAAGCAATATCCGCAAATTATAGTGGCTTCGGTGCATCCGGGAATTGTGGACACAAGCCTTAGCTCGGTTATGATAGGAGGGAATATGGTGCTACGAGGAGTCCGGAGCCTTGCAAGCCCCTTCCTTGCGAGCGTCGAGAACGGAGCCAAGAATCAGCTATGGGCTGCGACTTCAATGGATGTTGTAAGCGGAGAATAATTATGAACCAGTTGGCGTAACGGGCAAGGCGAGTGCTTGCGCGAAAGATAACGATCTTGCAAAGAGGCTCTGGGATTGGACAGAAAACGAATTGAAGGCATATACTGTTTGATTAAAATTGTTAGATAGCAACAGTCAGATCCCCACCAATATACATAGCCAGCCATCAACCCCGCCTCATCCTTACATCTAAACTAATCCTCCATGTGGGATAGGAAAGGTGCATTGTGATGTGAATAGAAGCTCTTGATTTCTAGCTATTTGAAGGGCCTGAAGTAGCCCTTACGTATATCAAGGAAGAGTCGGTCTCGTGACCTACGTCGGGGATCCAAACAGTCAGGGGCTTTTTAGGAGCTGAGCGTGTGGCCTGTTATGACGACACAAAAAAAGCAAACAAGATCCTCGGATGGTAGTTGCAACAGGTTCCCGTACCTAGTTGGCTCAGCGCGTCTTTTGCTCCATCAGGAGATTTGGCTTCATTACAAATTCAACACGCAACTCGCTAATATGAAGTTGTGTCACCGGCTCGCTTATGCCAGCTGACGTCTTTGACAATTCAAAGGCTCAAGGCTTTCGTTATGACTGATAACCAAGCGGAGCGGGGGCGGGACGGGGGCCATAAATTTGAGGAAAGATAAGTTGAATCACCGTGTCATTTATGATCGGCCAACCACAGACTGCTAAATACAACAATTACCCTTATGAAAATTAAGCTGAAGTCTAATAAGTCGACAATGTCTTTACACGGATGAAGAAACAAGGTTCTTCCCTGCCACAAGCCCAGGTGCCTTTTCAACAAAAAGTGTCCGTCCTTTGGCGTACGAAACTAGGAAACTCGGTGCCTTCATCGTCCCCATCTGCCCTGTGCCCTTTTTCTTCCCAGCAGTCACAAATATCATCGTCTTATCGTCTACCTTGTATTCCTTCACCAGGTTCTCACGGCCTGTCAGGACGGCATCAAGGTTCTTGGCAAGGTGGATAACTTGCGTCTCGGCTTTCATGGCCTGCTTGTTCTCCAAATTTCCCACATCGCCGACACCCCAGACGTTACTCAGTCCAACCACGCGTAGTGTCTTCTGTAGTTGTAGATTGCCTCGGACATCTAAGAGATGCTCCGGTAGAAAATGTGTGTTGGCTTTGACACCGAAAAGTGGGAGGTACACGTCGGCGGTCAACGTCTTTCCATTTGACAGCGTCATAGTCTGCTTGGAGCCAGAGGCTTCTGATTTCGTCACCTTGACGTTGTGTACTAGGTTGACGTTCAATCCCCGGAGATAATTCTCGGCTGCCTTTCCGACCTCAGGCCGAAGGGTTGAGAGCGCCCGTGGCCCTTCGATCACCAATGTGATCTCCTTCTTTCGTCCATACGCGAAGCCAAGCTCGGCGGCAGTCTCGACACCTGTTGCTCCTCCCCCGGCGACTGTGATCGACTTCGCAGCCTTGATTTGAGACTGTAGGCCGTGCAAGGAATCGATCGTGTCATTGTAGGAGCTGAGATTTTTGAAGGGCAGGCCAGTTCCCGTTGAAGAGCCTGTCGCGACGATAAGGTGATCGTATCCGACAGCTCTTGCGCCGTGTTCTGTGGTGATGTGGACTAGGTTCTGGGTAGTATCGAGAGTGGAAGCGGTACCAACAAGAAACTCGAATTGCGACGCCGGGAACCTCTTGAAACCTTCTGCGATGGGGGTAAAAAGAGTTTCATCCGAAATCTCACCAGGGATGACACCACGGACGGCAGCTAGGTTCCAATAGAAGTGGCTGGAGGCGCTAATTAGGGTGACCTTCAAGCCCTTGACCTTCGGAACAGTATGTTTAAGTAGCTTGTGCGCTATGCCGATGCCGGCAAAGCCACCCCCGAGAATAACGACTTCCTTTGTCATTTGATGAGGCCGATAGGTACGGAGCAAAGATAGAGTTACTGGATAGAGGTAGAGTTGTAGGTATCGGAGATTATTCGACACGGACAAAAGTTCGGTTCTAGGAGACCAGGGCTGAAAGGGCCGAAGAGTGTGCCAAATAAATTGGATAAGTTCAATGATCAAGATATGCAGAGAAAGAGTGTCGCATCGATCTAAGGCTTATATATCAACAAGGACGAAACGGGATGCGAGGCTATCGTCAATAGATTACAATTGGCCGTGAGCGCATAAGCTAGACCTGGCCATGCTTCCGCTGACAAACCTCCCGCGCGGTTCGGAGATTCTCGCACACACCGTAGAACTTTGGGATCCATTCCTGTCGATACGTGGTTTAGCGCCTCATTTTATGGCCGATCCTGATCCATGCCGACGAACTTAAATCTTTCAGACGGGCGCGTACCGCAGTTGTCCTTCGCAACACTGCGGCGATACGAATTCATCCGCCTTTATGACGTGCAATACGCGCGGCTATTCCGGCGACATGGGAATTTGACATTGGTTAGAGCTGCTAGGGCTGTCTGAGGGCAGGCTTTCTGACCATGTGTGTGTAGATATATATACGTATTAGAAGGGGTAAAGTAGAGGCTGGTTAAATTAGAGATTTAGTTGGTATTTATATTAATGGAAAAAATAGCCAGACCAGCCAGCCCACGTGTCCATAACCGCCTGTCACATTATACATATTTATATACTTAAAAAAGAGAAGATTAATATTAATGAAGAATCAGAATACAATTCCGCTCCCGCATATCCTTAGCAACCGATACTCCGCCAGAGAAGGACCGCTGGCAAAGCTGGTCCGCTCGGGCATCTGCAAGGAAAAAGCCGGAGAGGAGAGGAGAGAGGATCTTACTAGCATCCTGCGCTACTTCGACGGAGAGTGTACCGAGATGGAACGGCTATCCAGTAATAGAGAGTAGTAATGGCCCGTCCTTCTACATACAGAGACGTCGATAGAACTCAGCGCGCGGCTGTAATCTGAATTCCCAAGGTATCAATGCGGGTGCTTTGTCATTTCTTACCAATTTTTACTTTAGGACCCCTGTTGTTCGGCAGACTAGATGATCGCGATGCGTGGCGCCCGCGCGGCATTTTCTCATGGTGGACGCATTATACAACCCATGCTCTAACTAGTTTGAGATAAACGCGCGGTTCGGCTTCGTCGTGATTCGCTTCATTGTGGGGACGGCTCGATATCTTCAGTAAGCTCTTGTACCTTCCCCATATCATTCCAGGTTGATTCTGTAGATCTGTGCTTTAATACCATTATCACTTGCCACTGTTCGTTGCATGGACCTCGAAATCTCCCTTGTGGTTGACTCAATGACCTCGCTCTCACACAGGATTGCCCATTAATCACAACACACACAATGGTATGCAGCCGTTAGTTAACTTACTCGCAATACTTTTCGCTCATATCCTGTCATCTTTCTAGTCTAGCGAATCGAACCCATTTGGTCCGAAAGGAGGTTTTGATAAGGGAGGAAATATGATCCGGCCCCCTAGCCAGTTCCGCAGCCAGATTTCGTCAGAGCACGGATCCAAATTTCAGCCAGAAGCTGGGAGATACCACCTCTATGTATCATATGCTTGTCCCTGGGGTGGGTTGTTCAAGAAATACGCAGCTTAGGACAAGAAAGGCTGATTCACCTCTGGCGCACCGGACTTTGATTGTGCGGAAGTTAAAGGGCTTGGAGAATCTGATTTCATTTAGCGTAGTTCATTACAGGTACGTCTGCTTCATTCAATTAAATGCCCGCTTCAGGAACTTGGCGACCAGCGACTGAAATGGGTGCGGCGAGTCAGATGGCCCATCGAGACGGGCTGGCGTTTCCCAACCGTAGAGGAAGCAGTATCTGAGGAAAGTTTCGTCCCCGATCCCCTTCACAAGGACGTGACAAGACTAGCGGAGCTTTACGAGAAGTCCAGCCCCGGCTATGATGGCCGATGGACGGTGCCAGTCCTGTGGGACAAGAAGACGGACCAAATTGTCAACAACGAAAGCAGCGAGATCATCCGGATATTGAATACGGCATTTGATGAGCTGCTTGACCCAACGGACCGTGGAACGGCCCTCAATTTATATCCAGAACCGTTCCATTCGAGGATCGACGAGCACAACGACTGGCACTACGATAACATAAACAATGGTGTCTAGTAAGTGCCCTGTGGATTTGCGAACGAGGATTTTTTGCATTACTGATAGCCGCTACTAGCAAATCTGGATTCGCAAAGTATGTCCCCATTTACACCATATCCTACCGGGAAACCTCCCAGTCGTCAGCCGTGTGACACCAACTCAACTTTTCTAGATCTCAAGTCGCATACGAGAAAGCCGTGAATGCCCTTTTCATCCACCTCGACCGTGCCGAACTCCATCTCGCTTCTCAAGATGGGCCATATTATTTCTGCGAACAGCTGACTGAGACGGATATCCGACTCTTCGTTACAATTGTTCGGTTCGATCCGGTATACGTGCAGCACTTCAAATGCAACATCAGAGATATCCGTAGCGGATATCCAGCAATTCACAAGTGGCTGAGATATTTGTACTGGAACCACGACGCGTTCAAGTCGACGACTAATTTCAATCACATCAAGAGGCACTATTTGGAAAGCCATGTGATGATTAATCCTCTTGTGCGTAAATGGTATTTCTGTAGCAAGAGATGAGATGCTGATCATTCTGTCAGAGCATTGTGCCCGTGGGCCCTATTCCATATATTCTGCGGCCAGACGAGGAGGTTGCTGCTGCTTCAAATCGCTCGAACACGAGCTACTGAGGAATTACGCTTCTGGAACGGAAAGGACTCCATTGTGGAAGTGCAAAGCAAGACTGCAGGTTGAGGGAATTGGGTGAGCGTTTTTTATGCAATTTCCATCACAAGATGTCTTGTTAGATGTAGTCCACAATCACAAGACTCAAAGTTCGGCTACGGCAAGATTCCAAACGAGGATTTCTACGAAGTAACTTCATATCCGAGTCTACGAGAATGTGCCAGGTGTATTTTAACGGTGACAGATACTTCTTTAAATCTGGCTTTAGCAATGTCCAATTGTCCTTGAACTATTCACAAAGCCCTATGTTAGCAACGGTGATAATAGCATCACTCGCCTGTCTGATCAGCAGTGTAGATGTCTTCATTTTGGAGAAGTAACGCATAGGGATACGGGTGACTTTTGTCAAAGAACGGCTTGTAGCTCAAATCAAGCGTGGCATCAAACGGGATGGAACAGAAGTAGACTATGAAACCGTGGCGTTTACAGAAATCCAACCCCAGTCCCAGTTCGCGCTCGCCTACCCAGCCAGGGCGCCCGAATCACGACCCCGCTTGCTTACCAGATGATTTCTAATATTTATTTGCCAGCTGACGTTATCCCAGAGCTTGGTGCTTACAAATCCTCGAGAAGTTGTGGCTTCGGCTCCTGTATGCTCCAATCCGCCGGCAGCAAGACCCTAAGGATTTTCTGTCTACCTGGCCTCGTTCCCTTCACTCAGATGGCCTGGCAATCGAGCCTATATTCATGAGAGTGGCCCGCCGGTTACCTGTGATACGGGTCTGGGCTGCTCCGCTCCGTCGACTCCTGCAAGGAAGTTGGCGTCTTGGCGTCCCAGGGTAACGGCGGTTCTTCGGTGATCCTGACATCTGGAATCCCCGCGCCGGTCTCTCTGGTCCCGTTCTTCCCATGGAATCGTTCAGCACCATACAGGCCTGGCGCGAGCCACCAAAACAAAGCAGAAGGGGTCCAAAAGGTGGCACCTTCAGTGTCGCGGCCTTCTACAATCGCCCATGATCTACTGATTCGCGCAAAAAGTATCTATTCTCTAATTTCAAACCTTTCCCAGCTGATCAAAACGCGAAGACAAGCCACAGAAGCTTATGTGACGGTGCAATGGTGTAAGTGACAAGTATGTTCAGACACGTCAATCCCGGCATGGCCGATAATATAAGATACAAAGACATACTTCAACCCAACCGATCATCTCTAAAGAATTGCCTTCCTCCTCGAATGTTCGCCGTCCCCTTGCCTCCATCTCTCCTCGACGGCCACCGGTCACGACGGCTTTTCTCACCAGTCACAGGCAACCTCCTGGTCAGGGCAATAAATGACACGGGCTTGGATAAAACCACAGTCTCCCATGACAATTTGGCTCATCCTGTAGCATTTTTTGACGTTCGCATCCTTCCAGATGCGATGGGCGCGCGACTTGCCACTATCAACACAGATTGACTGTGGGCGACCACACGCAGTAAAGTCGTAGCATCCGCCACCGATCGAGCCGACTCTTTTACGGTAGCATTGGCCGCAATCGTTGACGCGGATATCGAAGTCGTTCCAGACTATGGTAGTATCGGGGGCGCCTCCAGTCCCCGGCGTCGTGATCATAGTCCAGGTGTAGATCATGTCGAAACCTTTGTCGTAGTCTGGGCATGTACCCTGATCACAAGGCCCGGACATCACCACCACATCGCCCTCCTTCGCGGGGCTCGAAGAAGTCTCCCCATCATATACCTCCACTCCGTTTTCTCTCTTCAGCTCATTAATCAGGGCCGTATTGTTACTGATGTCGGTAGCACCTTTGGGCGTGGCAGGGGGAGTCCAGCGCTTAGGCAAGTTCTCTGCCGTTCTCTCATCGAGCACGGGGCATTCGGGAGTAGATGGCCCAGAAGCGAGGGGAGAGGCCTGGACAGAAGCGGCCATAGCCAGGAAAACAATCTTCTTGATAGAAACCATAGTAAAGGTTGAATGAACCAAAGATTTGATAGAAGAAGTCGAAAGAGTGTTGGAGGGTTGGAAGATCAAGACGAGAAGCTGGAGCTCGAGGCTTTATGACATGTACTGGCTTAACACCAAAGAAAGGAGAGAGAGCTTGAGGCTTTATATATGAGTTTGTAGATAGAGACAATATGTATGTAGACATACTCGCCCATGTGCCCGTCAGCGTCCTCCTGACACGCCATAACACGCAGAGCCCTAGGAGTAAGATATCAAAAGTGCGCTGCGTGATTACGAGCTGTAGGGATAAGTTCGGACACTTTTGTCTCATAAGTACCTTTTCGAGCCGGAGCTCCTTGCGATCTCTAGGTACCCTATCCTCACGCGTATTTCTGCCAATCAACTCTCGAAGTACGGAGCCTGGAAATGAGGAGACTTGGAGGAAAAGAGACTTGACAGGGGTGTAAAAACTGACTCTCGATATTGAGGCGTCTGCACCGTACTAATTTAACTTCTGTCTGCTCCCTCAAGGTGAGCAAGTCGCCGTCACAAGGTCAAAAAACACAGGTCTGCACCGCACAACTTCAGAAGTAAGCATGGATCAATGACCTGCCTGTTACGGACTGAGAGTCACGTTCTTTATGTAAGTTTTCACAAAAGTAAAGCCCAACGAGGCAACTGAAGCAGTTGAGGCCTGAGTTGCCCTATACAGAGGGAATCAATTGCATGTGCGTGAGCGGTAAAGCAATACGCAGGGATGGAACTGTACTGTTGTTGGTCAGATATTGCTTTGGCGTCTATTCTCACCATCTAGAACAGCGGGGGACCGTCAGCAACAACCCTGTAACATTCGTATTATATGACATCAGCAAAGTGATCTTTCGTATGTGAGCTTTCAAAGTTCGTGTTGCGCTGCACAATTCAGGTGATAGAGAGCATAAGGCAATAGTCTGAATTAGGATAGTCGCCGTCAGGCCACCTGGATCACCGGAGACGCACACTCATCACCCAACCAAACACACACGAGGAAACCATAAAGCGGTGGCAAGAGGTGAGGACTGTGAGAGCGCTTAACGCAACGACGTCGTGTTTATCTGCCATCTTCCATGGTATTACGTATTTATGAAACAGCAAGCGGGCAGTCTTAAAGCGGAGCACGGCCTTGGTATTCTTAACAAAACCGTGCCGGCCTGCGGCACCATCAAAAGAAAAAGAGAAAAAAAAAGACCGAGACAAGGTGTTTCTGGCATCAACTATCTGGTGAGCTTCAATGATGTTCGGGGGCATATCCGCACCAGTCAGAGGAAGTCCTTGACGTAACCCATCTGATGCATGACATGATTATCCCTCGTGGTCATATCCGTGACTCGAGATTCAGTAACTGACTCACCCCTCACTGCTTCAGGGATATTTCCATCACGCTGGGGTTTCCACTTGGCATTGTCATATCCATGCTTCCTAAGGCAGTGACTACTTCAGCGTGTTGTGCGACATATTCAGGCGGGGCAACACTTTGGAAGCCGAGCTCCTCTTTCAACAGACTGGTGGGAGCTTTTCTGTTTGAACAGCTGTTGGAGCTTTTGATTCATGGTTACAAACACAAGACGTCGGCTGAACCTTGACGGCATCTTGGAACGGCCTCCAAGGCCGCCACCGCAGCGCAAAGGAGGGAGCGTGAGCGTACTTCACACATACCATAAGTAAAGTTCTCATGTATGCTCTTATCATCAATATTAGATGACATAGGTTCAAATTTACATGTTGCATTGCGGTTCGTCTCTTGCTTCGTTTTCGATGTAGTGGTCGAAATGTGCCAAGGTCCGCAAACGAACCAAGCATTTTGCGACTCACCTTGGTATTTGAAATTACCCCGCCCCCCTGCAAGCCAATCTGCGTTTAATATATCATAATGCCGGTGAGATAGAGGTGGATGGAAAAGGTTTCTTATTTTCCGCCGCCAAGGACGACACCCAAGTAGATCGATCGTCAGTCCACACATGATGTAACCTCTAAGCTCATACTAGCCTCTCTTGGCCAGCCCTATTTTAAAAGCCAGCTATCTGTTCCAGCTATATCGATCTTGTTATTGTGATTGCATTCGCCGTGTTGACTTTTGCACATACCTGGCCCCTAAGTATAGGCCAACAGGGTACAAGATGGCGAAGTCCGTTGTTCGGACACCATTCCCAGCATCAGCCACGCAAAGTCGATGAGATGTTAGCCTAACATTGATTCGACATTGGTCATCCGCCAGTCAGGTTCACTTCCTTTAAGTGATCAGGTATTATCCCAATGAGATCTTAAGCGAGTTCGAAATACTCATTTTCAACAGGCTAGTATATTCACCCCAAATTTACGGGAGCCTGATCGTTATGATATCAAGGCACATTGCGGGGGACGATTAGAATAAACAGTCGTGATTAGAGTCAAGTCGATCTCAGATGTATGGCAGCTGAGGTTGCGGGGAACTATCATGTTCTCGTCCTTGCCCAATGGCGACAACCCCAGCTACGCTTTGGCCTGGGGTAGAGCTCGCTAAGAAGCATAGCTAGGATATTTGAGTCTAGACAGAGGCCCAAATGTTACTAGCCCACTTAGTTTGGGACCGTGTTGTAAGCGCACGAATGAGAATTATTCCTGCAGTGGATACGTCGGTTAAGACGCCGAGGTTCTTTCACGGGCAATCGACTATTCTGGGGTTAGGTGTGCCGTTATATCCTTTGTGAATTCAGGCAATCGAGGAGTTCCCATTTGACTGACCCAAACAGCTAATGCACTGTCGACTTTGAATCGGATCTGACGTGCAAAATCAGATAAACACACGTTCAAGACTCGTCAATGTAGCAGCGAGCCTCGAGTATGCATATCATGATGACCCAGACTGGACAAGCTTTTCGTGGAAGTTCCAAGTAGTCCGTACTTCCCGCGTGCATCAGCGTCCATAAACCCTCTTTCAAGATCAAAAGGCGGAGAATGCAGGGTACCCCGCATCTAATTGACTGGGGTAATTGTCATGATGTCAGGAAACGGATCATCTCTCCTTGGTCTGTTCACCGCGTGCCTTGCTCATTGGCGCGCTACATCTTCCCTTGCAAAGATTATCCCGAGCCCGGTTAACACGAATTTCGAATAGCGCACCAAATCTCTGGGGTACGAAGCTCACGCGGCACAACATGTGCATTATTGGCGCGGAACCTTGGCCGCTTCGCATCAGACTATCGAAAAGTCTTCTAGAGAGACCGAAACGAGACTAAATCAACCACGATTAAGGTCATGAGGTTTGTCAATCATTGGCGCACCAGTCGGATATCTGACCTTTCGCAAAATAGTTCAAATTCAAAATTTATGACAGGAGCCACAAAGAGAAGTCATAGCCTTTCGGTTGTCCATAAAGTCACATCAATCCCTCATTGGGAAGATAACCCATGCAAACAACAACCTTTCTCATTCAGTCATCATTCATACCCTGAGATCCCCTAGACTTGCCCATCATGCTTGGCATCAAGGCATCCTTGCTGCTTTCGTGCCTGGCATTATTCAGCCCCGCGTCTTGTAGAGTCATCCAGGAGCGGGCTGTTGCAGACCACGCCGTCACTTTTCAGCCAATTTACTATCCTCCCTCGAATTACAATACCCCAAAGACACTGTACGGGCGTACAGTTCAACTTGCTGACGGCACTCTTCTGGCTACTTGGTATGTTCGTTCCTACACGTAGGACAACGCGTTGAGTAACCCAACTAACACAAAATAGGGAAAATTACAGCCCCGAGCCACCGATGGTTTATTTTCCCATCTACCGCAGCACTGACAAGGGAGCCACCTGGTCAGCTTTCTCTACGGTGAACGACACCCAAAATGGCTGGGGTCTTCGCTATCAGCCCTTCCTCTACGTGCTCCCGCAACAAATCGGCAATCTCGCAAAAGGAACAATTCTGTTGGCCGGAAACAGCATTCCTACTGATCTGAGCAAGACCAAGATCGATATTTACGCTTCGACGGATAGTGGAAAGACTTGGTCCTTCGTCTCCAGCGTCGCTAGCGGAGGCAAGGCCGTGCCCAACAACGGCGAGACCCCAATCTGGGAACCTTTCCTCATGGTCTACAATAACCAGTTGGTCTGCTACTACTCTGACCAGCGTGATTCAGCCTATGGTCAAAAGCTTGTGCATCAAACTTCTTCCAACGGTCTCACCTGGGGATCGGTCGTCAACGATGTAAGAGGAACGGCCTATTCCCAGCGTCCCGGTATGACAACAGTTACTAGCCTTCCCAATGGCAAGTGGATGATGACATTCGAGTACGGCGGCGGAACCAGCCCTAGCGGCGCATCGTTCCCTATTTACTACCGCATCTCCAGCTCTCCGCTTACCTTCGACTCGGCTGCGAATCAGATCCTGGTCGCCGGCACTCGTTACCCCAGTTCCTCGCCCTATCTCACGTGGTCTTCATCTGGAGGCACCAACGGCACTCTCGTTGTTACCGCAAACAGTGATGGCGGAATTTACATCAACACAAAGCTGGGCGATCCTAACTCATGGACCTACTACACTATTCCCCAGCCTGGAGCTTATTCCAGACAGGCCATGGTCATGGATAACCCTGACTGGCTGTACGTCATGAGCGCCGGATATCTGGGTGGCAACAACTGGGTTACCGACAGCGTTTTCAAGCTCCCCAACCTATCCTAGTGAGCTTGATCACATCATTCTACCATGAAATCACTCGTCTGTCCAGGAGTCGACTGCTGTAAGGATATGACCCGCATTGTACATACAGTGTCTGTGAGTTGGAGACTTCATGTTACTTCGAAATTACGGCCTTGGCTGCTTCTGCTGGGGATTGCCGACCTGCTCTGTGCAATTCTTTCATGGGCAAGCCGGTGGTTGGGTCAATTGGTCTACATGAGGGTATCTGGGGGTAATTTCTTTTGGCAATTTTGATACATTACTCTAGTCTGCCTTTTAAATCTCATTGCTATGATACTTTTTGAGCCTACTTCTGCTTCCATTCTACATCGGTGCTGTCGTGCATTTTGCCCATTTAGTTTCGACCGTAGCGTCCTACAACGAGGCTGTTTGTCACCTCTCGTGTGGTCCGATGGCGGCCCAGGGGCAACATTCGATCTGAGCGCTTAAGCAGATGAAAGACGGAATAAATGGCACATTTAGGATCAATTTCTTCGGCACAGAGCATAAATATGATGAGACTAAAATGATTCTGGACCTCCATTTTAAACCTAGAGATTTATCATCCTAAAGTGCCCCATATTTCCATTCATCTCTCACGGCCATAGTTAGGCGGCTGGGCAGGCGCATTGTCTAGGATGGCCTCAATCTCCTGCAAAATCTCCGGGGTGATCTTCTTGGCAATGCCCAATGCCTTGCAGTTATCCACAATTTGCTCGACTTTAGTAGCTCCCAAAATCACGGTGCTGACATTAGGGTTCTTGATGCACCAAGCCAAAGCAAGTTGCGCCGTGGTTCCACCCAGACGCTCTGCAATTGATGTGAGCTTCTTGACCTTTTCAATCTTTGCCTTTCCTTCCTCGCTTTCCAGCCTCTTGGCGCTATCCCCGAAGAATTCTTTGTTGGTGGCGAAGCGAGAGTTCTCCGGGATGCCGTCGTTGTATTTGCCAGTCAAGAGCCCTGATGCAAGAGGTGACCACGTGGTTGTGCCGTATCCGAATTTCTCGTAGAGCGGAGCGAATTCAACCTCGAATCGCTCACGATGGAAAGCATTGTATTGGGGCTGCTCCGCGACAGGGGCAATGAGGTTGTATCGCTCGGCTATCTGGGTGGCCTCGGTGATTTGGGCAGCGCTCCACTCTGAAGTGCCCCAGTAGTAGGCGAGATTGAGGTTGCGAATCACCTGAGTGAAGCCCTCGACGATTTCCTTCATGGGAGTGGCGTAGTCTGGGCGGTGGGCGAAAACGATGTCGACGTAAGGTTGGTCGAGACGCTGCAACGAGCTCTTCAGGCCTTCGACGACGTGCTTGCGGCTCAGGCCCCGGGTGTTGGGCTCCTTGCGGCCAGTGCCAAAGAAAATCTTGGTGGTGAGAACGTATTCGTCTCGAGGCCAGTCGAGCTCCTTCAGTGCCTGTCCCATCTCGATCTCGCTTTCACCGTTGGCATAGGTCTCGGCGGTATCAAAGGTATTGATCCCGTGATCCCAGGCGGCTTGCATGCAATCTTTGACGATGCTGCCCTTTTGAGTGCCTCCGTAAGTCAGCCATCCTCCCAGGGAGAATACGCTCACTTTGAGCCCAGTGGGGCCCAGGTGGCGGAACTCCATATCCTTGGGGTCGTACATGGATTTGACGACCGGCATTGTGAATGGTTTGTTAGGTGCAGCAGCTTCAATATCTCGATGCTTGCGGTCGGGGGATTGCAGTGCAGAAGAGAAAATGCACGAGTATATATGTGTACTGAATTGTGAAAAGGGCTCTCTTGTAGTGAATGCTGATTAATGCCTTTCTTCACTTATCGCGAAACCCCCTCTTTTGACCCCTCTTATCCCCGCCCACCAAGTCCCGAGACTGATGAATCATTCGCCGAGGTTTCTAGCACGGCAATACCGGTGATGATGGCACAAACTCCGACGGTCTCCTCAGTTTACCCCCATTGGCTTAGCGTCAGTCTACCAGTTTGCGCTAGGAACGGATCTTTATTGAAGCGGCGAGCATGATGAAACTAAGTTTACGAATACGCCGGAGGGAGAGGTATAGGGTGGCTGGATAGGGGTTTAAGGCTTGGCTGCGGAAGTCAGAAAGGTTTCGAACAGGTGTTTTGAGGACTCAAAGAGAACATCAACGACAATTCAATAGTGGATACAACGAGACTTCCCCGATGAACTGACGCCTCGAGACTTGACTGTTCTGGATTGTGTTTAGTTGCATTAACTCCTCTGCCCATTTTAAATACCGTCTCCAAAAGACGCTTCGTAGACGCGTCAAAGTGAAGGTCTGTGCGAAGACATCTTTTTGCCAGATGGGTTTTGCAGAGTCATTCTTTTCGCTTCAATTCAATTCCCCTCCATTGTTTTACTTTCTTATTGGGCTTTTGATATGTGCATGGGTTGCTGCACCCGCGGGCGAGTGTCACTTGATGTTGGAGACTCAAGTATCTGATGGGATATGTGCGACAATATGCAGCATTAGACGAGGAGATCGCTAAGCAAGGGCGTCGCATAAAGCCAAGGATCCCCACTGCATTTACTCGGAGCGGTGCGGCATGCAGAAGATTAAGCTAGGGAAAAAGCCCATCCCCACCTTCTCGAAAAGAGAGGGTTCTGTCCTTGTCAACAGTAATGGTTCTCTCTACGCGACGTAGCGTGTGGCCCGGCTCCTTCGGAGTAGTAATATATCCACAACAGGGCGCAACGGAATGAATCGTAATTGATATGGAACTCTATTTAGAGTTGGACCTCCGTAATAGCTTTGTTCCGGACCATGCGCTCGGAACTTCGGACCGTTCATCACTCCAGGGTCGGAGAAATTAATCCTGCCCCTGGACGGCAAATTCCCAATGGGCATATCCCTCCGCGCCCACTGCAACCTTGGTCGTTAAACGACGACACAGGAGCCGGAGCCATGCAGGCTCTGGTTGGTCTACTTGGGGTTCTACCTCTCTTCTGGTCACGGTCCTGTCAATTTTTCCAAGAAAAGCTTAACAGGGTTACGAAACGGCCAGATGCATATGTGGTCCTATTTAATGCGGGAAAATTTTAATAAACTTTTCCGTGCCCAGATCGTCAGGAGGCCCCTGGATTAGGTCGCTTCGCAGATAAACTAGTTTCCGTTTTAGCCTGATAATGAGTGTCTCGTCCGTATTGCCTGCACTCTCCATCGTCGAAGCGAGAAGCCGTACATATATAACCTCACCGTCTTCACAATGAGACCACTCTGGATCTTGTTGGCTCTTCATTCGAACTACTGGAACTTGTCGAGTTAATGCGTAAGCCTTCGGCGACTCAACATGGCCGTTCTTACTCTCCTCGTCCTCAGCTTAGCTGCTCAGCTCGCAGCAGGGCAAACCCCCGGCAACCTTACAGAAGTTCACCCTAAGCTGGACACATTCCGGTGCACGGTGCGCGGCGGGTGTAAGAAGCACACCAACTACCTCGTTGTCGACTCGAGTCAGCATCCCATTCACCAGGCTACTAACTCCTTCGACTGTGGCTCTTTTGGTAACACACCGAATGCTACGGCTTGTCCGGATGCCGCATCCTGTGCCAAGAATTGCATTATTGAGGGAATTCCTGACTACACGACCAGAGGAGTCAGCACATCTGGCACCGAGCTTCGTCTCCAACAAGTGTATCGCAACACTACAGTCTCTCCCCGGGTCTACTTCTTGGACGAAAGCCAAGAAAAATACGATCTTTTGCATCTTACTGGTGCCGAGTTTACTTTCGATGTCGAAATGTCAAAGCTGCCCTGCGGCATGAACAGCGCGCTCTATCTTTCCGAGATGCTTGAGGATGGCGGCAAAAGTCTTAGCTCCAATAACAAAGCTGGTCCATTCTACGGCACCGGGTATTGCGATGCCCAGTGTTTCGTTACCCCGTTCATCAATGGAGTGGTAAGTGGAATATTGGTGTAGTGATTTACCAGGGCGATCGTGACTGACTTGCACCAAAGGGCAACGTCGACGGGCGAGGTTCCTGTTGTAACGAGCTTGACATCTGGGAAGCAAACTCTCGAGCTACGCATATTGCACCTCATACATGCAATCAAACCGGTCTCTACGAGTGCGTTGGTTCTGAATGCGGCTCGCAGGGTGTCTGCGACAAGTCCGGTTGTTCATGGAACCCCAGCCGTCTCAACGCCACCAACTACTACGGACGCGGCGACACGTTCAAGGTTGACACTACCCGGAAGTTTACCGTCACCTCTCAGTTCGTTGCTGATAAGTCTGGCCATCTCACTGAACTGCACCGGCATTACATCCAGGACAACGAGCTTATCTCGAGCGCTGTTGTCAACATCGCGGGACCCCCAAACATTAATTTCATGAATGCCGAATATTGCGAGGCGACGGGCGCCGATGAATTCATGAGACTAGGCGGCATGAAGGGCATGGGTGAGGCCATGAGTCGCGGCATGGTGCTGGTGATGAGCATCTGGTGGGATCAGGGCGGCAACATGGCCTGGCTTGATCAAGGCAACAGTGGGCCATGCAATGCTACCGAGGGCAGTCCTACTTCAATTGTCAAAATAGAGCCGAATCCGGAGGTGACTTTCAGCAACATCAGAATTGGAGAGATCAACTCGACCTTTTCCCTACGCACGCCTTATCAACGGGGTAGCGTTGTGGGATCTGTCAGGCGGGAAGCCCAGTTCGAAAGCCACCTCCATCAGCACCGCCACCACCACGGTTTCTAAGTATATTCTTTCAGCATATGTATATAGGTGAAACAGGAATGAGCGATTATTGGCCTCTCTCTACCTCTCTCTTTTTGTTGGAGGATTAATGATCCATTTGTCCGTGTGGCCCCTGCTCATCTACATCACTCGCTTACTGTCAAGATTTGTGCCCTCAGTGCTTTGTTCTGCATTCACCAGAAGCCACTTCTGTCGCATCAAAGATTCAAGGGCGCACCAGCGAGGAACGACAAGGATGCAGCTATGAGAGGGCCAGGTATTCATAGAATGCATGCTAGCTGTTTGCTAGGGATAACCATTGTACAAGGGCACAGCTCCGTTTTCTCCATTTGGTGAACTGTCCATCCTCATCCCGGTCAACATGGGAAAATTGCATTTCCGGCTTCTTTTTCGAATGGTTTCGCCAATTTGCCCCGCAAGCCCGTCGCGAGTACGACTATAACCCAGGTTTCCCTATAATACCCGCACTAACCGACCAGGCGCTGTTGTGAAAGAGCTCGGCACTTCACGGGTGTATCGGTTCGTTGCCCCTGGCTCTCCGCAGTGCGTTGCTGCCAACCTCGCCACGTTCTCCTCGCTGATTCGCGACCCGAGGCGCAGCCAGCAAGCCATGCGGATTCAGGATGGACCTGATGCAGGCTCTACTCAGTTGGGCGTAATTAATACCTGTGGCCATTATCACCACTGCAGGGATCCTTGCAGCACATCACGCCTCACCGGATTTACCGACTGGGGGAATGTGATCTTACTCGTCTCATCTTTCACACTACGAGATGGACTGCCCAAAAACGGATTTCACATGGTCAGCAGATAAGCGTCTGCAGGATCTATTATCCTTGATTCGCCGGAACAGTCGGGAGGTTCTTGCGGGATGCCCACACACGCGAAGCGCGTTGAGTATCTTGTCACATTTTTGAGCCTGGTCACAATTTGAACCAACAGTTGCCGAACCAGTGAACCACTCAAAGAGAATGATCCTTGTACTTGAGGGCATTTATACCCGAGGAGCAAGGGTTAAGCGTGGGGGCGGCCCGTCCCTTGTCTTGTCACAATTGACTCGTTAGTCACCTGCTTTCGAGGTCAGGCCATCATACGTATTTCCAAGAGCCCTCAGGACCTAATACGTTTCATATTGCATTCCTTGACAATCGATCTCCGTCGAACAAAGTCTCGGCTCCAGTTTGAGACCACGGCGCCATGAGCAGCCCCAAGTCTAAACAGGCCTCTCCGGCCTCCAGTCCCAAGTCGAATACTGGCGTGACATCACTTCCTATTACGGCAGTACGTTTTCCCCGCTCAATGTCCAGAAGCTGGGTTCTAAAGCCCGCACTGCTTTGACATCTCCGCTCGCGTTCCCGCTAACCTTGTGCGCTCGCGCGACCACAGGATCCCCAATTTGAGAACGGAGGCGAGCACGATGATACATCCTCGGAATTGAGGTACCGTCCTCCCACGACCTCCACCTCTAACCACCCTCAGTGCGTGCTGACATGCTACCCCGGCCTCACCAGCGAGGAATTCGAGTCGACAGCTTCTTTGACCGACAGCATCCGAGACTTCCGTCATATCCACGGCCGTACCTATGGGAATTCCAAGACTACGGAGTACTGGTGGGCCTCGACCCGCGATTACACGGGCTAAAGGCGATGGCCTGGCTTGGTGTTAGGCCAGTGGAACTGACATTTTTATCTTGTGTCCCAGGGCCCCCAACGACGAGCGGCAAAATGAAGGCCTAGATATTACGTGAGTTTGGTCAATAATCCGCCAGCGTCTTTGTCCTGTGGCTGGCAATCTGCCCCAGTATGACACTTCCCACTCAACGACCTTTACAGGCACCACTACATACTTCTCTACTTCGATAACAAACTTTTCCAAGCGCCTATCAGCAAGAACCCACAGGTGCGCTGCCGCTTGCTAATGCTCCTTTCCCCATCTTCACACCAACGTTGTGTACCTAACATGGTACTTCTTCCATCAGAGAGCGTTGGATGTAGGAACTGGCACCGGCGTATGGGCAATGTGAGTTCGTTGATAGAGCCCGCTTGGAATCCGTGACACGCTGACCTTTCCGTCCACCAGAGACTTTGCCGATGAGTTCCCCTCTGCCAAAGTCATCGGCACCGACATCTCCCCTATCCAGCCAGCGTGGGTGCCGCCCAACTGCGAGTTCTGCATAGACGACGCTCAGCTCGAGTGGACCTGGCCGCCCGACCACTTCGACTACATCCACATTCGTGACCTCTACGGTAGCATCGACGACTGGTCTGCCCTCTACAAGAAGGCCTATCGCCACCTCAAGCCCGGCGGCTGGTTCGAGGACCTCGAGCTCGACATCCGCGCTCACTCCGACGTCGTCACCGACCCCGAGCACATCTACAACCGCTGGAATCGCGTCTTCCAAGAGGCCGGCGAGAAGATGGGCAAGACGTTTAAGATCGCCATTGGCTCGCGCATGCGGGATCTCATGGAAGAAACGGGCTTTGTCGACGTCACTGAACAAAAGTTTCGACTCCCCATGAGCGCCTGGTGCCTCGAACCCAAGTTGAAGGAGATCGGGCAATTTGTGCAGATGTTCGTGGACGGCGGACTAGAGGGGTTCGGGCTGTACCTCTTGACACAAGTTATGAACTGGAAATACGAGGAGTGCCAGGTCTTCATTGCGGAGATGAGGCAGGCTCTGAGGAATAAGAAGCTGAATCCTTACTACGAGGTGTAAGTGTTTTGTGTTGTACTGTCTGCAGCTCGGATTCTTGCGTTTCCACATACTCACTAACTCGGGAATAGGACTTTGGTGTATGGGCGGAAACCCGAGGACCCAACTGGTGCTTAAACTTCTGCTCAGGTTTATGTCGGCCTTTGGTTTGCATAGGCGGTTCCTAAATCCAACAAAGCAACACCAAGCCATCGGGAACTAGGTATCAATTGCCCGGAAGAAAAAGTGGCAAGTCTGGAGACGGTGGCCATGGGGCAGAACGGATAAATATTCTAGGCGTTCCTTGACCGAATAAATTAAAGACTGCGTCCTCCCCTGTCCTTCTTTCTTTTTTCTTTTTTCTCTATTTGCTCATTTCTGGTCGGTCCTTTTCATTCCGAAGAAAAACGGCAAAGTTCAAACACTAACACCCTCTTCGACTGCCGCCATGTCCGCGTCGGGTCAGTGGTACGACCGTTACCGCAAATGTGATGATGGATATTCGCATGAAGGAGAGCTTGAATTGATCACCTGGACATCCACCTCGGCCGATGGGGACCGCATGGGATGGGGCAATACCTTCGCTGCCGAATCAGACCGACTGAAAGAAAAATTTGAGAAGGAATTCAACTCCAACGAGGAGAAGTTGTACGAGTACTGGCCACATGCTTTCCGGTGGACCTGTTGCGGAAACGAAGGAGATCTGCAATTTGGATGTGATCAGCATGGAACCGGAAGCACGCCGTGCACCTGCGATTTTTGCTGGGTAGGTACTCCTGGCCTTGTTCGACAGGAAATGAAGGCATTTGCTTATGAGAAGCGGTATCCGTAGATGGGGAAACCTATTCCGGACTCTGTCTATAAAAGCCAGGCAGAATCTGCTGCCGGAAAGGGGTTGATCCTCTCCAGAGGTCCGGACCCAAACAGCTATAGCAAGAGCCAGGCTCGCATGGCGGAAACCATGTGCTCGTTCCTCGGGCTCCCTTAAATCATCATCAGCATTAATCGACCTTCATTGAGTACGATTCCTAACCCTCAGGAGAATCTGTACCACTGTCCGAACCGGGGTTGCCGGAAGGAGTTCACGGCCTTGGCTGGGATTGTCAATCACCTCGAAAGCGAGTCGTGCGGCTGCACACGGATTGACAAAGTGCAGTACAGAAACCAGGGCGTGGTTAGCGGCAACAGGTTGATTGTATTTTGACTATATCTATGGAGGCTCCCGCTCCAGTGAAATGTGTCCTTTCTCACGCGCGCAGAAGCCTGAATCGATGTGTGGTCATGTCCAAGTGCCTTCTCCCTGCCTTCTAGTGTTCAATCATACATCGCCTCGGCGTCGAGGCCAAAACTGTTTCTCATCATCCATCACGACAACGTCCCCGTCTGAATGTACCCCACGGGTACGTCTTTCCTTGATGCGTGGTGTTGGCGAAGACGGGCGCCGGGGGACGGGAGACTAATAACAGCGTGAGGAAAGGTACCAAGTGTCCATCGGCTGGGGACATCATCACCAGCGAGAACGAGTTTTTTGAAACAGCAGCCACAAAAGGATCAAGGTTTGGAAAGGCATGTTGTAGATTTGCTATTTTAGAGTATTTAACTGTTGAATATTTTATTAAAGATATTATATTTAGAGTATTTACAGTTGTTAATTTTATTATTAAATATATTATTATAACAATCAACCCGAATTTTCAAAGTAACTGTCATATAACTAGCAGCTTGGTTAGGCTCTTTAGTTAAGCGATAAAATGTTACAATAATTCTCGGCTGAAAAATGCCTTGTTAATACTGTCTCTGCTTACACCACCACCTCTCAGCTCAGCCACTATTACAAGCGTCACGTCTGGACCAGGCTCCCAATTACACATGCCGGGTAATATGCACACCGACACAGCCATAATCACAGCCACTAACATAGCCATATCACAGCCACTTTCAAGCTGCAACACCGCTGCAATTCCATCACTCTCGAGTTGAGGCTGATTTGATATAAACCGTGGGATCCGCCGGTCAAACCTGGAAAATGATGCCAACGTGATTCTCAAGAAACGAAGGAAAAAAAGTTGGAATCTGTTTTTATCCCCATAGTTTGTACAAAACAGCTACTCGTCATCAATTTTCCAATAACGACCTGAATTGAGCGGAGAAACGCATCGTTTCAATATGCGACTCATCAATACGCGAACTCTACAGCTCGAGGACTTTTCCTACCATCCAATTCCAGAAAGATACGCAATTCTATCCCACACATGGGAGAAAGACGAAGTCACGTTCCAAGATTGGCAAGATTTTAGAATTGCATCTAAAAAGAAAGGATTCTTCAAAATCAAAGCTGCTTGTGAACAGGCTGTGAGGAATGAACTGGATTATTTATGGGTGGACACCAATTGCATCGACAAATCAAGCTCTGCCGAGTTAAGCGAGGCAATCAATTCAATGTTCGCGTGGTATCGCGATGCATTCATTTGTTACGCCTATCTCGCCGACGTCCCCCCAGTCTCAACTGGGGAAAGCATGAAGCACTTCAGAAAGAGTCGATGGTTTACCCGTGGATGGACTCTTCAGGAGTTGCTAGCCCCTCGCCAGCTGATCTTTTTTGCTCAAGACTGGTCCAAGATTTCTACTCGATCAACACTCTCTACCGAAATCTTTGCCGCGACTCGAATTAGCGCAGAATTCTTGACTGGGACTCGGCCACTATCACACGCAAGTATTGCCAAAAAAATGTCTTGGCTGTCCCGCAGAATTACAAGCAGACCTGAGGACCTTGCCTATTGTATGCTCGGTATATTTGATATTAATATGCCCTTACTGTATGGCGAGGGATCGAAGGCGTTTATCAGACTGCAAGAAGAAATCATCAAGACATCAAACGATCACACAATCTTTTGCTGGACATGGATACATTCAATCCCCTCTGACTGGGTTAGCCTACTAGCTCCCTGCCCGTTAGCATTCGAGCATTCTGGCAAGTTTATCCAGACGAAGTTGAGCGCCGGAAACACAAGGACATTCTCCATGACAAATTCTGGTCTTTCAATTGCCCTTCCCCTCATTCAGACTTGGTCATATTACTTCGCGATCCTCAATGCAAAGCACGAAAGCCACCACCCTGGACGGCATGCCTGTGTGCCGATTGGAGGATACCTTGACAATACATTAAGCGAGGACAATTTTGTCATGGAGAGGATTTCCTTTCCGCCAATGCCAATGTTTGTCGATCCTTCATGGAAGCTTTGCGAGCCACCACTGTTTATTCGATCAAGGCCAGAGACGAAGGATCCAACAACTGAAGAGGCTGCCTCTACCCCTGTGAGCCAGTTTGAAGTAGGATTCATATTGGTCCTAGACGATACGGAGAAACTCCTAGATCGCAGTCTTCAATCTTCGAAGTCCCTCAAGTCGTTCGACGGCGTGTGTTTGATGGAGAGGACAAAATACCTGATCGGGGCTGAGTCTTATCCCCCAAACTTATTAGACACTCTCAAAAGTGTGCTTACGCTTCCACGTCCTCGATCTTCCAGTTCTAAGATTACTGGAGCACTTCTTAGATTGGGGCAGGAAGGTAAAGAGGGTTGTGTGATCTTTCTGGCGACTAAGACTTCTTCAACGACTGGCAGATTATTCCGGTTCTGCTATGGCCTACAACCTAACCTTTGGGGACCTGACAATTCACATCGACGAAATTTGCTCGCTATGCTATTGAGGAAAGTCCATACATATGAGGATGATCGAAGCCTAAGTAACTCAACTTACGGCATTCAGATTGGTGATCAAGTCGATATCAACACAACAAGTCGAGTGTTTCTGACATTTATTACCTCAGACCGCCTTCGGATGAGTGGTATGAGTAAGGACTGGACAGAGGAGGATTCAACTGATGTTGAAACTAGCTCAACTGTACCTGGGATGTGTAGTTGGAATACCGTATTACAGATGGAACTTTGAGGGGTATTAGATAAACGAGGAAAAAAGGCACCTACTCCAGGATGTACAGTGGAATCACATTTCATTTTTACTACTGCATTAGTTCCATTCCAAAGATCTCCAGACTGTATCCCCTATAATCTTCTTTTATAAATAATGACAGATTTTATTAAGAATTTTATATAGTGGCTATATACTAAACAGCATAAATAGCTGGAAGAGCAAGCCAGTTCTTAAACACTTTACAATACTGGAAAACCGGCATCTTCCGAATTCAACTATGAGAAGAGCTCAAATTTTGCGCTTTCTTCCGGCTCCGGCTGTTCCAACCCTCACCATCCACGGCCATGGCAACTATGGGGAGAGGATCGACCGGACCTCATCATAGGGCTTCGTGCCTGATCGTGGGATGGGGTGGTCATCAAATCTTTTCAAGCGCTATGAGCCTATTTGCGCTATGAGCCCCAGTTTTCAGCCTCAATGTTTTTCAGCGCTTGTACCATTATGTGTATGGGCGCCTGCAAAGTCGCAGCCTTCAAGGACCACACACATGGTACGCAACTTGCGAACGCACCCGTGGACTCCATCTTCAGTAGCCTTTTTGCTTGTATTTGACGTTTGAAGGGAGGAGGGCCAGCGGTGTCAATATATTGATCTGTCCGGCCACCTGGTCAGATCGCTAGCCGAGAGTCTGGATCATCAAAAGCTTCTCTTGTTTAATACAAGTTTTGCATCGTAAGATGCCATGCTGGCATCGAATTGACGAAGGACCCCTTTATGGTCCATCCGTCGCACAAAACTCATGGCCCGTTGTGCTTGAGCGCTGCCTACTCGATGGACGAAAGCCAAATTTGGCAGTTCGTATTCAAATCCTGCGCATAATAGCCAATTTTCCTTTTCGATTTGTAAGCACTGAAAAGCCTCATGTACGTAGTTTACCTATGCTCCCTCCTATTTGATGCCTAAGAGTCCCTGATGAGATGAGATGTTCCCCACTGTCTTCCGATGGGTCCGCCCCAGTCCCCGACCCTTGGCATCGTAAGATTCAGGGTAGCAGGTTTGCAATCCATTGGGAATCGCGGCACACTCAAGCAGGAGCATTATTGAGGGCAATGGAACCTAATACGGAAGCAGAGAAAAGCTAGGCTCCTGTCATCATGTACGAGAGTATCATTCTTGGCGATTCAAGGTTTAAACTTGGGGAGGGGAAAGGTTGACAGTATAACGGAGAAGATATATATCACATATTGAGGTGCCGTATTCCAACAACATCGGGGTTGACATCGTAGTCGACATGCCAGTCTGGTTGTCTCGGTTAATTACTGAGCTTCATTGTTCCTAACTCCCTGCTGTCGTACAGGAGCCCACCTAAAGGCGTCCGGATTGACGACATAAGAATAGACCAAAATGATTGGCATACTTCGACGTGGTCTTGGGGTTCAGCCAGTGAACATAATTGCTCCCGAGACGAGGTGGTATAGTGGCTGACCTAAGCTTGACTAAGATGCCTTATGGCTAAAAAGGGGAAAAGAAGAGGCAGCGTTAATTCTAGCGGTTCTCAGGGATCCCTCCTTGTCAAAGCCTCCCAGCGGGTGCAGAGTGGCCTGGTGTTTAGCGGCAGATATTGCCGGACTGAAGAGTTAGATGGCAGGCGGGCTGGTGTGTTATTGGTTAGGAAGGTACGCGTCGAAGATAATCGTCGTTTATTCATTTAGCTTGTAATTCGTTCTCCTTACTCCGTGCTAAGGCCGCTTGGAGATCCGGGACAGCCAAGGTTGTGACGCTAGAGTCGTGGCGGCCGCCGTTCAGGGGCCTGTATCACCACTAGATCCTTCTGTCATCACCAGACCCTGGACCGTTCCCTAATTACCGCACAGAGCCCGCGAAGCTCAGCAGTATACACTCTGACGTGGAGGCTCATATAATACCCCCCTAATCGATGCACCCTTCGTATAGGTTCTTGGCGGCTACTGTTCTCATTGTGTGGAGAAGAACCACGAGGAACTTACAAAGTTGCCTGCAGTGACAATCCGCGCGTACCGGTAGTCTAATGATGCGCTGGCCCTCATCCGTGATCAATAGCTTCCCGGGCCGTGGGTTTGGCAGTCAGTATTGATAAAATCCGACAACGGTGTTGAACCGGCCCCCGCAAGAGACGGTACGCGGGCACAGCGTCGCGTGCCAAGTGTTCTCATTAAAGGAAAAGTCCCAGACAAAGAAAAGAAAGTTGGAATCCGACAGGCATCGGCCGTACAGCTAAGCATTCTCTTGGGCAGATCAGCGGGGCCAAATCCCTCAATCCTGGGGCTCATCAGCTAGGATCCACCAGCCAGGCTTCGGTTTCAAACATCTCAGCCGCCCGGTTTCAAACATCCCGTAAAGTAATTAAATACCGTATAGTAGCTTAAACTGCGCCTGCTCAGGCTGCAGAGGGGGTCTCATAGTGTGAATGATGTTAGAGCATGAATCCTCTGTAGTATTTAAGATACCTTGAGGTAGGCCACACCTGCTTCTTTCGAATTGACAACCATCATTCTCTCTTTCTTGTTTCACGTGGTATTTCCATATTTTACACTCTTTACCTTGTAGTTGATCTACATCCACTCTTTTATTCCAACATGCGTCAATACTCCATGGACAAGCTGTTGACAGCCGTTGCTTTCGCACTGCCTCTGGCATCTGCCCATCTTGCCGCCTATACCGATGGCATGTTCTGTCCCGAGGCAAGCCTTGTCTTTTCTTGCCTTTCGATTATGGCATGTAGCGCGCTGGAAACTAACAGCTGGATAGAACTCCTACAAGGGACCCTTAACAAACTTCACCGATGGTAGCCTCGTCGTTTTCGATCCTCTCCACGACCTTGAATTTGATAGCTGGTATGCGCATGGATCTATCCACTTATTTCTCGCCGCATAAAATGTCTCGCTAAAACCGAGTTCCACAGGTTTCTATCCAAGGGCCGCAACTGCCATCTCGCTGAACCTACTGGCGTTTGGGAGATCCAGGCCAACTCCCAGATCTCTGTTCCCTGGGCCAACTGGCAGGACTCAACCGGCTTCTACGCCGATGGCAAGGAGGAGACTGAGCGCCCTATCCCGTACTCCGTCACCAACCCCGAGGTTGTGGCCCAGGGGTTGGTGAGTTCCTCGCTCGGGCTCAACTCGCCCAACTTGCACGCCGCGAACAAGTCCACCGCTGCTGGAACCTCGATTGCTATCGCCTACGTCGACAGCATCTGGGATGTCACCATGGAGAACCTGGTTGTTATGTCCATTGCCGGAGAGACTCCCTTTGAGCGTATTGCCAACTATGAAATCCCCGACCTGGCGGCTTGCGAATCGTGCATCTGCGTCACAGGGTTAGTGTTGGAGATGCCAAGCTGCTTTGCTGTACCTCGATCTCGCCTCAGTTGACTAACTGCAATGCAGATGGGTGCCCGACGGATTCGGCATGCAGAACATGTACATGGCCGCCCACAAGTGCCGCATTGTCAATGCCAATGGTGGCAAGACTCCCAAGATTCCTAGCCTTGTCCCCGGCCCTGGCGTTGTCGGCCCCAAGCAGATGATTGGGGCTTTCCAGAGGTCCGGAAACAATGTCGAGTGGACCCAAGGAGAGCAGGTTCCCACCTACTCGTCCCGCATGGGCTATATGAAGGGTACGTTCTGACTAGATACTATTGATTGGCATTGAGAAGTCATTTCTAACAAGGATAAACCATTTCAGATGCGCAGACAGATATCTTTGGCGAGGTCGCAGACTCTGAACCGGCCGCCGCAGCTTCCTCCTCTACCAGCACATTCACTACTGCCACTCGCGCCACCGCTGTAGCCTCCAGCACTTCCACTCTTAAGGCAGGCCCAGGATGCTCGTCCTTGAAGCGCCGTGGAATCAAGAATCGAAGGGCCTACCACTAAGCTACTCAATGTAGTGGAATGATGTTATCTGGCACATTGGGGTTTTGGTAATTACAAGGCTAGTTTGATAAGCTTAGTGTATTGGACCGAGATACCCCTTGGAATAATATGACCAAATCTTGGACCAGCACGGTAGTAGGGGTATATGCGAATTCTATCTTCTGACTGCAAGCTACGAGGGAGGCATCAGTTTCAAGATCTCATAAGTGCTCCCTTAGTTTTAGACTATGTGAGCTATTTATCCATAACTGGTAATTCTATTCTTTTCTTCACAATTCGTTATGCCTATTTTTAACGGGCCAAAATACTATCAATTGAACAATCTGCTGATGTTACCTATGATGATTCCGGGACGATCAACCTGATGACCCAAAATCCCCCTTTAAAGACCACAAGACTGGCTCTTCGGGCTGAACCAATAGCTCTAGCCAAAGCGAGATATCCCAAAGGAGACAGTCGGCTGTGGACCCCTTCCATAAAATGTGAAAAGCTTCAACTCCCCCTGTTTTCCTTCCCCTTTTATCGCCACTTCAGCAATATCTGCGCCTCATTGGCTGCTTTGTTGAGGCTTACAGAAGCCATCGCAAGGGTAGCACTGGACGCTCCATTTACGGTCAGAAATATTCATGAAGCAAGCGCCACACAATAATAATTGTTAGAGAGGCTGAGACAAAGGAAGTGGGGATATTTTTACGGAGCCTTACTGCAAGTAGCTAAAGTACGAACCGGAATGCGAAATGCGAGATGTGGAGCCGCGTGCGAGGCCTCGTTGTTGCCCCAGAGCTCGAGGGAAGAAGGCCGTTAAATGCAATTACAAACATATATAATTGAATAGTCCATACGCTCTTGTAATTTTGAATTCAGCTTCAAAAGATTTACCTACTTCTGTGTACTTCTCCATATTTTTTTCAGGCGCTCCCTCTCACGCATTTCTCGACCTTTAGCAATCCGCCATGTCCGACGACGAGTTCAACTTTTACAACTACAAGCCGTCATCAGCAGCGGCTATGATCTTCCTGCTTGCATTTGGCCTGGCGACTCTTTGGCATCTATATATCATTCTCAGCCGGCGAGCGTGGTATTTTACCCCTCTGCTCTGTGGTTGTATCCGTGAGCATCCAATAATCCAGCTACTTGTCAAGATGGCGTCACTAATATGCTATTCAACAGTTGAGTCCCTCGGTTACGTCGGCCGCTTCCTCAATTCATACAACCCTACAAGCATAACGCCTTTCATGATACAGAGCTTATGCTTGCTAGTAGCGCCTGCCCTCGTCGCTGCCTCCATATACATGGTGTTTGGACGCCTAATACTCTTCCTCCACGCTTCATCCCTCTCCCCCATCAAGCCTACTAGGATGACCAAAATTTTCGTCGCCGGCGATGTCATTTCATTCCTGATACAGTATATAGGAGGGGGTCTCCTTTCAAAACAGAAATCATTCGACACGGGAAAGATGGTCATCCTGATTGGCCTCGCCGCGCAGATTGTTTTGTTTGGCCTCTTCACTTTGGCAGCCGTCGTATTTCACCTTCGAATAATCGATCGCCCACTCCAATTACTCCCCGTGGAGGATAGCGGAAAATTCTTCAAGGGGTGGCGAGGTGTCATGGTGGTTTTGTATGTGTCGAGTGGCCTCGTCTTGGTCCGTTCCCTCTACAGACTCGTCGAATACACCACTGATCGAGATGGACCGTTGGGGAGTCACGAGGCTTATTTCTACATGCTGGATTCGGTATTGATGCTAGGGGCCGTGGCTATCATCGCCATTCTTCATCCAATTATGTCCCGACCAAAAAGGCCATCATACGTCTCCAAGATTTGGAGATAGAGTCTTAGCAGGGCTGGATTGGTTCATCAACCGGGTCGGATGGTATTTAGTTGCTCTTTCTTTTATCAGTTGTATGTTTCGGGCTAGAACTAATTATGTGTTTCATGGCAAATAGAGAACAACCTCACCTGCACTGGCACGTCAAGGACGAATCCCACGTCGACCCGATCAGGGGTTTAAGCTCTGTGTACCAAGTTCCTTTAGTATTAATCAAGATCTCAACAGATGTGAGGTAGTCTCTCTATGGCCTCAACTATCCAAACTCCCTACCGAAGCGAGTAGCACATTCCCTTGTGGCGTATTTAATTTGATGGCTAATTGCATGTTCGTTTTTACTTCTTGTCGACCGACCTTTGAGATACCTCGATTGACAGCTGACCCGCTTAATTCTACATCCGCTAATTAAGGGCCTCGCATCTATCCACATTCTGAAACAGATTGCAAATGACGAAAACCCTATAGTTACATTCATGATGGCATATATGCAGCATCACAAACGCCAGCCAATGTTAAACTAGTTCTCGGCTCTTTTGGCACTTGCGTAAGAAGAAACTCGGTCAGTGAAGATTCCCCTTCAATCAGCACAGCCGCCATTGGGAAGGATAAGTATTCGTGCCATGCGGGACCCAGTGATTCGGCAATTTTCTCCATGTCTTTCCCAACGGCATCTTTATACAGCCAGACAGATGGAAAGTATTGAAGAAACACGAGATAATAGGCCATAATTATCAGCGCCCTTGGCCGTTTTTGACGGGCTAGCTGGACGAAGCCTTCCGAGATGTATAAGAATGGCCAAGATTTGATCTCGAATGCCATCGACAATCTTGTATGCGGTCGGTGTAGTGAATCAAACAGTTTTCCAATGCCGGATGCTGCCCGATAGAGGTCATCGTAATATGCCCAATCATCTTCTTGTTCATTAATTTGAAGAGCCATTTGGAGGCCCAGTGGAATTGATGAAAGGGTCTGGAAATTTCCAAAATTGCACGTTGGGTCGCCAAGCTGCATATCACCGGCATGCGTGTCGGCTTGATCACCGGTCTCGTGTGGCATAAACGTGCGTGAGCCGATGTTCAGAGCCAAGTAATTGGTGAGCCATATTCCCGAGTAGCCCATAGCCCGGTCGGCGGCAAAGGATGTGACTCCTAGTAATAGGGACGACATACGGATGGCGCGCATATTCTCGTCTGAGATGCTAGCGAGTGCCGCGCGAACGGCGCAGATAGCTTGATCTCGATACCTGGCCACATCGAGCACGTTGACTGACTGAGGTTCTATGCTTGCCATGTGAATCATAGCCACGAGGAATACTGTGTCCAAGAGGAACGAATGCTTGAAGGCGAAGGAAGGGATGTCTATCTGCAGGGTCTGGACCAGCCGTTCCTGAAGCTGGAAAGCCACAGCAAAGGATTTCACAGTAGTGGTGCCGTAATGATGCATGAGACGGAGCTGCATCAAGTGCTTGCTGCCGTAGTCGAAAAGTCGAGGTCCGTGGTGGTGAATGTCGAAGGCAAGTTCACTGGCCCTTATGAGGGGGATAGTGCGGGAAGGGAATGTCATTTGATCGGAACCCTCTGTGCTTGATGTCCGATGCATCCGTGATGAGTAGACGCATTCATCGCTTCGTCGAGCGCAAGCCGAGCACATGGGTTTCGATTCGTCGCACTGTTATCTGTTCAGCTTCATCCCTCTTGCCTTCGCGGAGTTGCAACGAGGTACCTTGACACGTCTAACCTTGCAGTTGAGACATCCTTTCCTCGACTTACTGTGAGGCCGGATGTTCCGTATCATTTTCTCAATATATCGAAGCCAGGCGGAGAGAGTATATCCGCTTACACTATAAGGGATAAAGTGCAACACAGGCTTAAGGTGACAAAGTACGGAGGCGGCGATTGTAGAAATGTTTCGAGGCCTCGTAACCATGATGACTCAGCAACATGGGTGTGTTTAAGCAGCAATTAGATTTACGCCTTAAATGTAAGGCAACAGGCTATATCAGTGTACCCTCAACGTTTCGAGGAGTATTGTTTGTGTGTAATATCAATTACTTTGCGAGAGTAATTATTAAATTCAAATTTACATGTGACAGCTTATCGCCACCAACTACTTATTTAATATCGTAATCCTACAAAGTAGCCCTGCTTGCCTCATACTGACCGCCTTAAGATGCATACATCTGCTATCGTCCATGTCTGATTTCGCCATCAGTCCTCCCGAGCCTTGGCTTTGGGATTATTTCAGTCTTCCGGCACATCTCGTATTCAAATTCTATAGGTCACAAGAAATATACATCTCGGCAGCGAGGCTGAGACAGGGAGGACGCGTGTTTGCAGCCAGCTGATCTGCTCCAATTGATCTTCCGTGAAGGTGCAGGGATCGCAAACTTAAGCATATTGTCTCCCACGCTTTAGAGTTTATAGACTGGTGTTCATTATTCACATTCTAATCGCAGTAAAGATGAGTACACAACACGCCATCTTGTCTACCCTATACCGGCGACTTAAGCATAAATAATCACATGTCAAGTCGACCAATGACTAGACGGACTCGGAATGAAGCTATCCCCGGGTTCCTTAGCGTCATGCGGCGAGTCGAGCGGGGAATCGATAACCGAATTCTCGTCCACGTCGGGAAGCGAGACGATGACACCATTGGATGCAAACAACTTCACCGTGAGAGACGGGTCCGGGTAAGGCGTCGAGAGCGATAATGCATCCCGAGAAGGTGAGCCAGAATGAGGCTCTTATCTCCAGGCGAATTGGAGTAGATGCCTACCCGCTTATTACGCACCAATCTCTACTTACATGTACAGCCAATGTTCGTCAGCTTACGGTGACCGATCAAGCGCCAAGACGATCGCGACAATTCGCATTCGGGGCCCGAGTTCCGCTCTGCAAATATCCATGGAAGGAAACTTATAAAACCCTTGATAATAATTGATTATGAACGGACAAGTCAAAATTGTCATCTGTCGTTTACGAAAATTCCAAAAATACCATCCCCACCTATCGCCCACAAATCCCTGAGGCCCGTGTTTTTCAGTTGCCATCATGAGCTCGACAACAATCACCAAAACCGTCAACACGACGCACGATACTCTGCTCAAGTATGATCAAGAGCGGCAAAAGCGTCTCCGATCCGATGGGCTCGGCCAATACGTCGACATTGAGAAATCCGAAACACTGCAGCACTACGCCGAGGATCCCTGGATAACTGATGGCCACGTCCCGAACTCATTGCCAGCCGAGGATGGCACAACGGCCAAGGCTGTCCTCATTGGCGCTGGCTATGGTGCACTCCTTTTTGCTGTTCGATTGATCGAGATTGCCGGATTCAAACCGGAGGAAATCATCCTCGTCGACAATGCCGGCGGTTTTGGAGGGACCTGGTACTGGAACCAATACCCTGGTCTTATGTGCGACGTCGAGAGCGCTTGCTACATGCCGTTGCTGGAGGAGACAGGATACGTCCCCAAGCACCGATATTCATACGGTTCGGAACTGCGGCAATATGCCGAGCTGGTAGCATCAAAATGGAAGCTCGATAATAGGGCTATCTTTGCTGCTCGCGTCACGGATGCATCGTGGGACGCCGAGACTAGCCAATGGACGTCCACTGTCACGCAGAGGGCAATCAACGGCCAAGCTCAACGGACATTCAAGATCCATTCCGACTTCTTCGTGCTTACTGCTGGTCTTTTCACACGTCCAAAAATGCCCAAGGTGCCGGGATTGAGCGACTTTCAGGGCGAGTCTTTCCACACTTCCCGTTGGAACTACGACGTGACGGGTGGCTCTCCAACCGATCTGGCCTTGTCAAAACTCAAGGACAAGAGAGTTGCCGTTTTGGGCACGGGTGCCACCGCTGTCCAGGTTGTTCCTGAAGTCGCCAAATGGGCAAAGAAGCTCTACGTCGTACAGCGGACACCTGCAAGTGTCGACTTCCGTGGTCAGAGACCTGTAAACGAGGAAGAATTCCGCTCCAAGATCTCGCATGAGCCCGGCTGGCAGAAGCGGCGACGCGAAAACATGACGGCTCATGTCAGTAACATCCCCATGGAACGAGACATGGTCCAAGACGGCTGGACAACATTCCCGTCATTCTCTGCACTTGTCGGCGGACCAAACGCCAGCGGACTGTCCGAACAGACGCTACCATCCTATATTGCTTCCCTCCATACTCTGGATCTTCCTCGTTCCAACCGCGTCCGCGAGCGAGTTTCCCAAGTAGTCAAGGACGAAGCCACTGCTGAGAGCCTCAAAGCCTGGTATGCTGGGTGGTGCAAGCGCCCGGGCTTCCACGATGACTACCTCGCCGCCTTCAACAACCCCAACGTTGAGCTCATTGACACCGCCGGTGCGGGGATACAACGCATGACAAAAGCTGGCTTCGTGGCGAGCGGAGCCGAATACCCTGTCGATATCTTCATCTTCAGCACAGGCTACCAGCCATTCCGCGACGGCACTGCAGCTTCACGGGCTGAAATGAGCATCACAGGTTGCAACGGTCTGACATTCGACCAGAAGTGGGGGAGAGCTGTCGGCACTCTGCATGGCATACTCACGAGAGACTTCCCCAATCTCATTCTCCCAGGGAGTGGAGGTCAGGGAGGAGTTACCATCAATGTTGTGCATACCCTAGACACGATTGCGACTCACGTTGCATCAGTTATATCTGCAGCATCCAGCAAGAACGATGGAAAGAAGGTTATCCTCCAGCCGACCCAGCAGGGGGAAGAAGAATGGTCCATGAGAATCGCCTGTGACGCGAGGTTCATCACGCTTATGGCTGATTGTACGCCAGGCATTAACAACAAAGAGGGGGCGGTAAGGGTTTTTGAAGGAACAGAGGAACAGAAGCTGCATGTCGCCAGGGGCGCTAATATGGTTGGGGGACTCTTGTCATACGCCAAGGCTATTGAAGAATGGAGAGAAAAGGGAGATATGGTAGGGCTGGAGATTACCTACAAGTAGAATGCTTGAATACATCCGGTTTACTTTTCTCGACCAGACTTTTACACGCATATAGTTTCACATGCGCAGGTTTCAGATTGAAAGCAGGGTAATATAACTTTATTAGCCTATTAATACTCTATAAATTATGTATCACCGCTCAGGATTTATTAGGATAAATCTCTTGCAGAAATACAACATCTCAAGAATGAGTTTAAAGAGCTAAAAGCCAATCCCTAGAGGTAGGGCCTGTTTGAGGGCGTGAGACGTGTCTAAACCCCGCTGGAGCTACACCGCCTACTTCAGACCACGGGGGAGACTCATGAGGTCACCTCCGTCATAGCTAATCCCAAAGGCTTCGAGTAGGTTCGTGGCAGCCGTTTCACCGGTAGCAAACGCGCCGTGTACACAGCCATTAGCAATGAGAGTGCAATGCTCACCGGCGAATTGGAGACGGCTATGCTTGTGTGTCTCAAGCGCTCCAGTAAACAGGGCGGGATCGTCCCCGACTTTATCAGCCGAGTAAGTGCCAAACCCAGCCAAGGGGTCGCGGGTCCATTCCGTGCATTCAACGCCAACCAGTTTAGGAAGCGCCTTGTAAGGCTCGGTACGGAGGAGGTTAAAGAGCGGCTTGAAGAAATCATACAGCTCGTCTTTAGCCATAGCCTCAACCCGCTGGGTTAGAGGCTCAGCAATCTGGACACACAGTTCCTTATTGCCCGACATCAGCCACGTGTTCACAGTGACGGTGGGATGGGCCAGGATGTTGTCCGCAGCAGGCCCTGCTTCCTGCTCATCGGGAGGGGCGGGATAGTACATGAACTGGTCGTTATCCTTGCTCCAGAAGACTTCGGTAAACTCGAAGAAGACCTTTCCGAGAGCGGCATAGCTGAACCGGTCTATGCCCTCACGTATGTCTTCTGGGAGGGGAGGGGAGAAGTCCACCAGCTTGTGGCGAAGGACGCCTAATGGCGTCGTCATGACGACAGCGTCGGCCGTGAAGTGCTGTTCGTTGCCTTGAGCATCCTCACAAACGACGACAGCAGGCGAAGCCCCGTCTTCGCTCCATTCGACGTTCTTGACGTGGCGATGGAGTTGGACTGCATCGAGGACCGACTCGGCTGTCCAGTTGACAATTTTCTGATAACCTCCGCGGAGGACGTAGAGGTTACGCTCCGTGACAAAGTAGCTGAGGTGCTTAGCAGATGCCAAAGCCGTGCTGGTGCCGATCCAGAGTTCTATCTGTATGATGGTCAGGATATGTCGACTCTATAAGTGATGACCGTGTCAAAGAAAGGTCCGTAAACAGCAAATTACTGACCTCTCTGGTCGCCTGCGGAGCCCAGAGGCGTTCATCTTCCGTGATCAGCTCGTGATTCTTCACAAAATCTCGAACAAATTCATCGACGCTCCTATCCGGGGCGTCGGGGTCGTTTTTATAGTACCACTCACAGTAGTCGGCGAACTCGTCGGCGACTTTCTTGGCCTTGAATTGAGCGCCGGCTTTGCCGTGAGGTGTGTAGTACAGGGGAGCGCCGTCGTCGTAATAGTACTCGACGCCGAGTTTGGGAATCAGCTTGACCAGCCTGTTTTGCGACGTCTCGTGCATCCAAGCGGCGCCTTGAAGCAGAGAAAGAAAATGTCAACACACTCCAGAGCGATAAAAACATGTTTTACCCCTGGAAGGAACGCATGTGTTGGGCATACCCACACCTGCACGAAGAAGCCGTGCAAATGCGATAGACGGCGACACAGCCCAAACGCAAGGTCTGTAGTTCAGTATCAACCACGGGTTTTCACAGTCTGGCACGTACCTAGATCACGCGTCTTGCCAGGCTGGCTACTGGCGCAGATACGGCCGCCAATACGGCCGCGGGCCTCGAGAATAACAACGTCGAGGCCGTGGCGGCGAAGCACCGAGGCAGCTCTCAGTCCAGAGATGCCAGCGCCCACCACAATCACCTTCTTAGGGAGCTCCGGTCCTGGAGGAGAGATCTCGCTCGGCAGTCGTAGTCCGGCGTCGGCATCAGCGACGGCGGCAGCGACAGAGCCGAGGAGGCCCCCCAGGCCGGAGTAACAATTACTCGGTTTTTCCGGACTACCCGGCATACGGGAAGCCATGCTGTACTGGTTGGAAAGCATTCTCTGGCAAGTGGACATGCGGCTGGTTTGTGTGGGTTGAGTTCCGGGGCAGTTCCGTGTATGTGCGTCTTTGTTTGGTGAGGAATCAGCAAGACTGCGAGACAGGCAAAGCCTCCTTAAATCACTCCGAGAATGGGCAACGGGAACGTCATGACGATGGAGCTCCGGCTCGGTTGCAGCCACGTCATGCTGCCCGCAGCTTAAAGCGTATCTTGTGACTGATAAGGCTAATCTATACATAGCTAGTCATATGAGAACAATCTGGGGTTACCTAGCACGCTTCGGGAAAGTGATACGACCAAGCCGTCTAATCTGGGGAGGCTCCGATGCCGAAGTGCCGGGAGATGCCCAAGATGCAGGGTTTCATCGCTCTTCGTGATCAAGTGCTTGCCAATGGGCGTCGGGTCTCGTGAAGCATGAGGCATTTTCTTGGCACACTATCTTCGGATCTACGCAATATCTCGGTTTCACACTAACCGGAGACGGTCATTGTTGTGCATTCCCCCCAGATCTCTAATTGCGCCGTAATGATAACGATAAGATACCATCATGGTCCAAAGTAGGTAAAGAGGCGTCCGTGTGACGGCGTCGACATCTCAAGATGAACTCTATCCCCCCTGGATTTTGACTCCATCGCCGAGCTGATCGCAAGGTCGCCGCTGTCATCTCAGTCACCACTACCGTCAGCGACGACAAGTACACGACCAAGACGAAGACAATGGCCCATCAGGGCACCTTCGGCTCCGACACCGAGGAGGAACATCTCGCGGGAACTGAGCGCATCATCAAGTCAGAGGGACACGAGGCCACGCTCATCCCGCACCCAACAAACTCTCCCAATGATCCTTTGAACTGGTCTCCATGGCGGAAGTACTGGCATGCGTTCCTAGTTCTCTTTATCGTGGGACTCACGGCTGCCACCAGCAACTCGGCCGGCAGTGCTTCTGATGCCCTGCTCGCCAAGGGCATCAGTTATAATATTGAAAATATTGGCGCCGGTGTCCTGTTTGCTGGCATCGGCTACACGACCTTCTTCCTATCTCCGCTGCCCGCCTTGTATGGCCGTCGCAGCACCTACCTCATTTGTCTCCTATCCTCCATTGCTGGGAGTGTCTGGTTCGCCAATACAAAGCGTAGCACTGATGCTATTTGGAGCCAGCTCTTCGTCGGGGCGTCTGAGTCGTGTGCCGAGGCTGCGGCGCAGTTGTCGCTCTCTGAGCTGTTCTATAGCCACCAACGTGGCTCGGTTTTGGGCCTCTACATCTTGGCAACCAGTGTGGGAACCTTTCTAGGCCCATTATTTGCCGGCTTCATTACCGACAATGATCGCTTCGGCTGGACTTGGATCGGCTGGTTTGCTGCCATAATCAGCGTTGGCACTCTGATCGTCTTCTTATTTGGTTTCGAGGAGACAACCTTCGATCGCAGAGCCATCCTTGAAGGTGTTCGGCTGAATGCCAACCCTGCAACGCCCAAGACAAAAGAGTCCTGGTCCAGAAACAGCAGCGAACTGCAAGCGGCCGAAACAGCAACCATCGTCCAGGACGAGCCCAAAACATACTGGCAGCGCATTGCGATCATAACACCATCGCATCTGCTCGTGGGTAGCGGCTTCAAAAATTACTTCTCGATACTCTTTCAGACGTTGCGTGTCTTCGGCTTCCCTGCTGTCCTTTATGCTGGGCTGCAATGGGGGGCCCAAGATGCGTGGTTGACCTTTTATCTGACCGTGCAAGAAGATAACTACTACGACGACCCGTGGGACTATGGTGATGCGTCTGTGGCCCTGATGAACATTCCTACTCTCATTGGCGCCATAATTGGCTGCTTCTATGGTGGCTGGTTTTCAGACAAGTTCGTCGAATGGAAGGCGCGGCGGCGCGGTGGTATAAGCGAAGCTGAAGACCGCTTGTGGCTCATGTATCCGGCCGCCATTATTAACCCTGCTGGCTTGATTCTCTTTGGTGTGGGCTCTGGTGACGGCTGGCTTTTCCCCAAGCTATGGGGCGCTTATGTCGGGCTTGGCTTCATTGGATTTGGCTGGGGATGTGCAGGAGATATCGGTAAGTGATGACTCTCATCTTTTCTTTCAAAACGCATGCTGACTGAAATACACAGGGATGAGTTATCTTGCCGACTGTTATCCGGATATGATCTTGGAGGGAATGGTAGGTGTGGCTGTGATTAATAACAGCATCGCCCTGCTCTTCACCTTCTGCACTGGTATCTGGATGGACACACAGACTCTCTCTCAAGTCTTCATTGCCATTGGTGTCTTATCTTTTGTCTTCTTTATGACAACTGCCCCTATGCAGTACTGGGGCAAGACTGCTCGGCGCAAGACTGCAGCCAGGTACACCAAGTTTGTTGAGAACCGCGATTGTCACTGACACGTTGGGTCGGGTTGGTTCTGTTTGCAAATACTTTGTAATTGTTGTATCGGCATATGGAACCGGCCAAGTGTATTTTTGAACCCGGTAGTAGTTAATTGTAATACCACCGATTGTATGGGGATGGTTTTCCTTGTTAACTACTTCAGCCTTCCATTCCCATTCCATAGTTTATTTTTACAAAACAAATTGAAAAGCATATACATCCTCCTGGTGTGCCCATTGCCTTCTCCTTGCAATTTACACACAAAATATATACTAGAGTTTAAGGGTTTTAATAGGTAATCGAAGACGAATCGCTTTTAGAGTAGGTTTTATTCAGAATCTTTCCTTTTTGCTTTACTCGCTGCTCAATCATTGATTCGGCCTTCTCTCTTAGCTAGTCTTAGCAGATTCCCTTCTGAATACTATATGATTCCAGACTCTCGCCTTTTCCGGTGCACCTCCTACTAACAAAGTAGTTGCAAACCATAGGCGCACATAGTTCGCACTATATCCAGCACAATAAAATACAGTAGCTTATATATTGATGCAAGTACTAATCTAAGAAAGCTTAATCTGTACTTAATACAGGGCCTTTAGTGTATATCTTACCCTGTGCTTGCTCTACGTAGGGATGGCCCTGCTTGCTTCAGTAAGCACCTGATGCAGTACCCAGAAACCCCTTACGCTACAGCGACCGTATTTACTGCAGTATTCTAAATCCGTCTTTAACATTGGTATCCACTAAATCGCCCTCGAGAACTAGCCGAATCGTTGCTCGGGTTAGAACTTAGCTCCGCATCTTGGACACCGCGTTGCAACCCAGCAAAAATGATAGCAGTTTATCGTGGTATTAGTCCGGCGCAAACCCAGATGATGTCTTAGATTTTGTGAATATTAATTTCGTCCTGTCTAACCTAGCCCAATGTTGTCATGGAGGCTTGGTGGAGCTCTTCGGTTTGAGACTTCCTCTAACAAATGTTGCCTATAGTAGGACCTTCATTGCGAGATTCCTGAGACCCAGCGACCAATCATTCATTCCTTCCATGGGTTGTCGCATGGCGCGTGCAAAATCTAATCAAGGTCTTCCAAGCTGGCTGCATGAGCCTGCTTCTGGAAGCACCCCGATGGTCAGGACGGAGATGGTGACCGAAAAGCCTACTGGTAGTAATTTGACACCCCGTACATAGATGTGGATGAAAACAGGTCTGAGATGAGTTGGTTAGCAGCACAGTTAAGGGCTCAATGCTCCTCTGTCTGTCCATGCCAGCCCGGCTATTCATGCAGCTACCAGCAGAAGGGGTGGCATACTTCTAGTAATTGGATTTGCCTTTGGGTGCACACTCAATATTTATCCTTTCAATTGCCTCTACAACAGGCCTGATGTCCGCAATCTGCAGTTGATTAGACGAGCTGAATCCTGAGCATGTCGAAAGACGCCACAATTCTTATCTCATGATAAGGGGCACAATCCTTTCCTCATTTGAAACACGCTTGAACCCTTCTGCTCCTGCAAGTGAGGCTGACCGGAGATGCTTATTTCACCCCACGCGCAGCCCCACAATGCAATCTACAATATCTCCTTGGCCAGGGGAAGTATTCTCAATTGTCGGGCCATAAAGGAACCTTCAGTACAATATCTGCCACCTCTATACTCTTCGGAAATCATGCACTGAGACTCCCTGTCACGTTCTTATCTTTTGTATTGGCCTCTAGCCAATTTGCGTCGCTTCCAGCAGTACGCCTTCCCGAACAGGAGGCTCCTCGGGTTCCGAGCAAGAGGACCAAAGATAAGAAAATGGTGGCGGATATTCTTGTTTCTCCTCGGAAGAAACTGGAGTGCATGATTATCTTCCCCCTTAATGTGATCCGTATCTGCTTGAGATCTCGTTCCAGCACTCAAAGATTGTCGCCTTTGCCATTGCGGCTGGAGGGTCTCGTTTTGCGACACGTCGTTTAGAGCTGCTAGAAAGATAAGACCGTGGCAGATGATGCATTCAATAATGACGGCGGCACATCCCTTTTATTAAGAGTGTGGCCCCTTCTTGAATTCATGCGTGTCTGAGTGGAAACTCCTGACGAGTGCAGTCCACCACCACTCTAGACGCGCGACGGCTCGAGAATGAGGCTCCCCTTGGAAATCTCATCGCGAGAAGCGCTAGCAGCACCCACCGATGTTTCACAGATACGCATCCAAAGCGTCGTCATCTTGATTGTCTCAATATGTTCCATTCTTGGGGCTGGTTGGATCATACTTAACTTTTTTGTATGTTAACTCTATCCGTCTATTCGCAACTGAAAGCTCACACATCATTTTTCCATCAGTGCTTCAAGAACCTAAGATCTTTCCGTCATCAGCTTATTCTGTGAGTTTGGTTGTATTTCATTTGGAATAAGTTACTAACAGGATGTAGCGGTCTTGCCATTAGTGATTTTATAATGGCACTCAACTTTTTGCTCTCTACATCCATGAATATCAGCAAACGTTACATTCAAGCTCCCGAGCAAGCCGCGTTCTGCAATTTCAACGGCTTCATGACTCAAGTCTTCGTTGTTCAGACAGATTACTGGGTTTTGACCATATCGATCTGCACATACCTCATTCTTGCCGACCACAAGCATTTGACTTCTTGGGTGCAAGATCATGAAAAAGTCCTCTTTCTCATTCCATGGATGTTAAGCCTGCTTTGGGCTGGGCTAGGCCTGTGGCTGGCGGGATATGGAGATATCGGAGCCTGTAAGTCACAACCCCGAGATAGTTTGCTTGGTATTTTTATAACAATGACAATAGGGTGCTGGTTTACCTCGGATAAAGTCCGTCTGCTGGTCAACTTCGTGCCACGCTGGATCATCATCGTTGCAATTCTTGCCATGTACTCTCGGCTCTACTTCTTTCTCCACCGTGCTCACAGAAGTTTCCTCTCCTTTGGAGATTCGTCATCCGAGCCTCATGGTTCTTGTCGTACCATTGATGGAGCTGTAGAAATGCGTGGTGCAGCGAGAGGGTTAGCCGAGGGCGCCAACCATGCTGCACAAGGGCGTTATGGATCGGAAAAGACGATCAGAAGACTCAAGATGGTTGTTTCTATGCACCTTACTTCCTTATTGAAGGCGAAATTAACCGTGCTTTAGACAGCTCGACTGATGCTTATGTATCCCGTCGCATACATGCTTATTTGGCTACTTCCTACAATCATTCGAATCTACCAAGCTACACGCGGTCGTCCAGCTCCATTCGCACTGCAGACAATTGATAAGGTGAATGCCCAGTGTGAATTAAACTCGACTGGACTAACTTCGGTATTGTAGAGCTGTATCGTCATTCAAGGACTTGTTGATGCAGTTATATACGGAATGAACGAGGGTTCTCGCAGGCAATGGCGCGAGCTTCTGTTCAATTTTAGGGTCTCAGGCCCGAGTGGTAGCACTGGACCTCAAGTAAACAAGACACAGACGGGTCAAGGCATCGTGACTATTCCGACTAATAGAGCGATACGCAATGACTCAGCTTCAAGTTTCGAGAATATTCTTACTGCAACAGAGAGTACGGAACGGATAACACGGGATCCGCAGATGTAAGAGTACACTGTTAGGGCACTTTTTGTATTGAAACATGAACAACGTATCAAGTCAGGAGGGGGTCGGTTTGGGATGCAACATTGAAACTAGGTATCAAGAAAGTTCAGACCAAATATGGAAGTAATCGATGCCGTCTTTTTCCATTTTATGTACGTGCCGCTAGTTTGCGGCGATATTCAAGTTCGAGTTGTACCAAATACGAAAGGTGATATATGAGGGAGGGAAGGAGTCGGGGCTCAGCTTCTTGAACCAACTACCTATATATTCATATAGGTTTTCACCTTTTCAAGTTAAAAAGCTTGATATTTGGTTATCGTGGTAGCATTGGGTAAGAAATACTTGAATTATGGATAGAACTATGTTTTTTTTTTGATCTTGTGCCCGCAACTTGCTCACCTTGAGGGAGCGGACAGAAGTTAGGTTAGTACTTCATACCGTAAAGAAGAGAGTCCTCGGAAATAGACCGGCCGGCTCTCGAACTTGGGGATAGAACTTGGAGGGATGCTAAAATATGGAGAGCTCGCGACTCATCCCAAAGCGGCAAGTCAAGTAGTCTAGATTTATTAACCCCGCAATTCAAGGGCGACGCTCCACTACTACCACAATCTCTTGATTACTGAGCGACAAAGACCCGAGGTATATTGGCAGAGTATCTTTAGTAGAGTATCTTGTGTTACATACACGCCAACTAAGGACGCTAATATATGGAGACCTCGCGTCTTATCCCGAAGCAGCAAGATCTCTACTTACTCGTTAAGCTCCTCCAAAGCATTAGCAGAACTCGCGTTTATGATGTTCTTGGCAGGTCCTCTGATAACATACAATCAATGAGGGGTCATCCCACTTGGCGAGTTTGTTGGTGGTAGCATCTTCAGATCGAGTCAATACTGAGCCTGAGCGTCTACGTGCCGCAGTATGGCAACAACCTCATCAGGGTGTGATCGGTAACACCTAGATAGAAAACCCGGCCGGGATTTCAAGTACTTCCAGCAGCTTTTATAACCTGAAAGGCTGGTCGCCAGTCCGGGTGTTGTTCTGGCAGAACGACAGGTTGGTGTTAGCAAGATTGTATGGCGGTCGGCCGTCAAGAGGCAGACAGGTACGGATACCCGTCCTTCTAAAATGGGAAGGGTCCCGTCCCAATTTCTACATGGAGTATAGCTCTCTCCGCAGAGTGTGGGTTAGTGACCGGACGAATGGAAAGTGATTCTTGTGGTGTTGTAATGCTTGGGCTAGGTTGCATTCTTCTCTCTTATTTTCGAAACTCCGTACTGGACTTCAAGCCGGCAGCTCCTCACTCTGTACCCCGCACGTAACGCGCCTGCATCCGATTGGACCGGATTACCTCTGCTTCTACATCACCTCGATTCAGCGCAGAGAACTAGGTAGCACTCCCAGAAGCTATAACGTAACAGCTAAATTTTATGAGCTCATCGGCTGTCCACCAATGAAGGTTGCGGCGTCAGTTGCTCGACTTTAACCTCCAAAGCTCCTGTGTTGGCGCCTGGAATTTCGGCAATGGGTAATGTATAAGTACTCTGCATCCCACGTCAACAGGTTACTAAGATACTTCCCCCTCACTCTTTACCAGAATTTCCAAAGTCACCGAAATAAAATCTAAAAACCTCATTTAACACTCATCATGGAGGCTCCGAAACGACCTACCCCTTCTCTCGCCGGACGTGTTGCTATTGTGGTCGGCGCTGGTTGCAAGGGGGAAGGAATTGGCAATGGACGAGCAGCAGCCATCCTGCTTGCCGAATCAGGCGCTCGCGTTGTCTGTGTTGATCTCTCGCAAACAGATGCAGAGCGAACAGTCCAGATGATTCAGAACGACGGAGGAGATCGGGAAGCAATATCCATTGTGGCTGACGTGGCGAAGGAAGAGGAATGCAACCGTGTTGTTCAGGAAACTATTTCCAAATATCGCCGCCTTGATATTTTGGTCAACAATGTTAGCATAATCGGGGCAAGGGGAACAGCAGCGACTGTCAATATGAGCCATTGGGATGTAGGAATGCGGATAAACGTCAACTCCATGGTTATGATGACCAAGTATGCTATTCCATACATGGAAAAAAATGAGCGTGGTCAGTACCGGGGTTCCATCATCAACCTGTCCTCAATCGCTGACATGAGGGGTGGTTCACCAGACTTGATGTACGCAACATCAAAAGGTGCCATCATCAATATGACAAGAGCAATGGCAGAACACCACGCGGCACAAGGTATTAGAGTCAATTGTGTCTGCCCTGGGATGGTGTATACACCTATTGTTTTCGCCGGCGGTGGTATGAGTGACGAAATGCGAGAGTCTCGGAAAAATCAGTCGTTACTGAAGACAGAAGGCTATGGGTGGGATATCGGAGCTGCGGTCAGGTTCCTAGCTGGTGATGAGGCTCGGTAAGTATATTTATTTGCCCTGCTAGGGTTAGGTACATAAGCTGACTTTGGATTTGAACAGCTGGATCACAGGGATTGTCCTTCCGGTTGATGCTGGAATCACCTCTGCTATCACGGTTACGGTCCCCCAAAAGTTATAAAACTCGGGAGGTCTGGCTACAGGCTCCATGCCACTCCGTTAGTTGAAGCTTGAATCGAAGGGGGGCCGAAGAATTGCTAGGGTGCGCTAACCATTACCTCCTGTTCCCTTTGGCCTCTTTCGTGCCGAAGGGCGCCCCGCCTAGGATGATGTCGTCAGACCACCGCGGACAAGTTTTCTACCTCTCTCCCGAGTCTCTCAAGGTACTCAAGGCTGAGGCCTCGCCGAATAATGCGTCTAAGATTCCAGACCAGAGTTGGGTCTCCACCAATGACGCCCTGTCTACTCTCTTGTGGAGGACTGTGATGGCGGTCCAAAATCCCTTTGAGACGCTGGAAGGAGACCTGATGTCCGTCTTCAACATCGCCATCGACGGACAACCGCGGACCGACCCTCCGGTACATCCTGCACTCTGGGCTGCGTCTTGGAGTACATCGCCGTCTCAGCTCACATCCGCCAAATTCTCGGCTCAGCTAAATTGGCCGTCCTAGCCCTGCTGATGCTCAAGGCTCTCATCCTTGCAGACAAGCAGTTCACTGGAGACGTGGTGGCTCTGGTGGAGGCGCTCGACAACGTGGACCGGATATTTGCGACAATGGAGCATCATAACGGACGTTCGTTCTACCTTGGATATGCAAAGATATACGGATTCGAATTTCAGGAAGTCAATTTGCAATTATATTCTACTGCTCAGCCAGTTGCCTCTCCCAATTCCCAACGCCTTCTGTGCTATCAAAGTTCTCGACTACAACTAAGGCCACTGGCCCACTCTAGATTGCTCGCGCTTTCGTCTCGATACCGTGATCCTCCAATATTAGAACAACTAGTCCCTTCCTGCCCTATCCTCGAGTACGAATTCGCAAATTTAACCTCTGGAAATACCCAAATTATACTAATATCCTTTCCAAGTCCTCTTCAGATAACGCGGATAATTTCTTCATTTGCTTCCGCTTTGAGAGCAGCATCCCAACATAGAGTGTAAAGGTAAGAGCTGTAAGCGGGAGGACAATAGACCAAAAAAGCTTGAATTGGGGTTTCGTATCCACTGCAATTGAATGAGTCCCAGACGTGGCGGCAGCGTCCCAGTTGAATAACGGAGCAGAAAAAACGGCGGCAACGAAACTACCTGGTAAGAATGCCAAGGCAACCAAAGCAAGTGTCTTCATAGAGGAGGAGTCACGCATACTCGACATAGCCGCTAACTGTGAAGCATGAGCTGTTCGCAGACCAATTAAACTGTCCTGCTGAGCGATGAGGTTGAACACCTAATGGAAAGGGTTAGTGATGTTCGACGACCGCAAGGAGCATGGAACTCACAGCAGCTAACTGAATTCTTACTCTCTCGAGTATATACTGGTTGTCTAGCAGCTTCATTTCGAGCCTCTTCTTCATCAATTTGATGTTTTGATCAAGGAGGTCTTCCCCAATGGATTCGTCGCGCTTCTTCAAGTTATCGACTGGAGCGCTACCATTCCGTTCCAACCTTGCCTGAACTTGGGCATTCATAAAATCTTGAAACTCTCGTGCGACTTGAATCTTTCTAGCTGTGCTTGCCAGCTTGGTGCACAGCCCACTCATCGAAGCAGATAGCTCGCCCATCTGACCCGCTGCCGCGTTCTCTTTGCGGCTTGCGAAGCGGTGATGGCCAGTCCGCACTTCCACTGTACGCACCTCAACTTTGATCTTGTTTTGCGTGAGGTCCACCTCATGATCCATCATCAAGCCACATATAAAAACGGGGAACATGGCGTGAGATACGAGATGCAAGTCCCACTGGCGCTGGAGTAAGTTACTTAAGGCGGCGCGTTGCTCTGAGCTCGCGAAGATAATGCCTTGAGTAAATGCTGTGCTGGATGATGTAGGGGGGTTTTGCGCAGTCGAGGCAGCTGGGCTCGAGTGAGACCAGACAACAGCTAGCTTTGGATGATAGGTCAGCGTGAAAGTGCGCCGAGTTGCTTCAGCTTGAGGGAGAGCATCGATGCCTGCGATGCAGCTGATGGCGTAGGCTCGAGCATCTCTTAGGCCAAAATGGTCCAGCAAGTGGTCCAGGCCGTTGTCAGATGGGTTGTAGGCGGCAAAGACCAATCGAACCAATAGCGAGTAAGCTCCTCCATCCTTCCCTAGCTTTGTCAAGGGTTGGGCCAACCATTGTGACGTCTCTTGAAGGGCAATATGACTGTGTTGTATATGGAGCCCTGCTGATGAGTGGCTATGCCATATCTCAATCACCTCGACAGACTGACTTTTCTTTGGGTTGGTAGAGTCCCAGAGCCTATGGGAACTCAGATATCGGTATGTTTCATCCATAAATAGAATCCAGAGCCGGTGAGTAAATCTTTGCTTTATGTTGATCTGTTGTGTTACACTCTGCAGGTAAATGCCGGCCACCATCGCGACATGCGGAACTGCGGGGTAAATTGTAATTTGAAATCACAATCGGTCACGGGCTGTGATGACAGGGTATCTTAAATCAGACTATGCTCTTTTCGATAAGCCAACTCGGCTCCCCTCTGATTTATACAATGAAGCCTCCTATGTGGAGCATCCCCTTCCAAAAGGAAAAAGAGAAAGAAAAAGACAGTTAAAATGACTTTGCGACAATGGTGGATGTGTATCTATGGCGCTGGAAGCTCTCTTGGGCAGGCTGAAGGTGCCACATTGAGGCATTATCCTCAGTTGTGTTTCTGACGAGATAAGATCGAATTTCTTTGCTTTTTCTGGCGGATCTCTTACAAAGCGTCAGGTTTTATGACCGTGGCTACGGCCCTCGGTCTCTGTCTGGCGACAATGGCAGCCTCCGACTGCCGGCCTGGTATCATACAAGCGAACAGCTGCAAAAACTCTTTGAAAGCGTACCAATCTTGCACCTCAATAAGAACAATAGAGGACAATAAAAATAAAAAATAGTTCGAACGCTCTAAGCAGAGCAATGTCTTCAACTAAATTGTATAAGTAAAGCCCGTCTCAGCATCTGCCCCAGTAGCCCGCTTCATATTTCTCCTGCGAATAACAAGATAGAGTAGACCAACAGCGGCCAATGCCACCACCTCCATGCCCAGCGAAATAGAATTACCCATGACATATCTTGGCGAGTCTCTCGCTGGGTATATTTGTGACGATGCAATTCCAGATGCATTAGCAATTGAAATTAGTAGCGGGATTCCAACGGAGCGAACATGCTCGTTTTGCAAGTTGTTGGTCACCCAGGTTACAATGAGGGTATTATATGGATAGACACCTATACCAAGTTAGACGGAAGCCATTGCGGTGGATTATATCAACTTACCGGCAGCAATCAGGAACATGGCAAACAGACCGACACCGTGCTGAGCGGTGCCAATGATAATGGCATATCCGATCAGAACAGGGATAGGGACCATCATTACAATGAGTCCACGCTTGTTAAGCTTATCGGAGATCCAGGCGATGAAGCAAAGAACAAGACAGCCGAAGACGTAAACCGGGATCGAAAGATAATTCGCCTGCAAAGAGGTATAGCTAGGACAGTCAGCACAAGTTGTAGTTCGATGGTGGGAGAGATAGCCTACCCGAGGCCAACCATGATGGTGGGCAAGAATGTTGCAAAGCCAAAGAGAGGAATAGAGGAACAGAATAGTCCCAAGGCGGCGACATAAATGATGGGCTCGGTGAAGGCCATGCGGACGTATTTCCAGGAGAATTCCCCCTCACCCTTGTATGCAGCGTCTCTTTGGATCCGCAAGCTCATGACAGCGCTCTCCTCTGCATTGAGAAACCAAGCCTTTTCGGAGCTAAAGGGAAGGGTGACCCAAAGTGCCAGCCCAATGACAATCGAGATGCATCCCTCGATGATGAACAACCACCGCCATGCAGCAAGACCAGCTCTTTCGCCCATGAGCTGGATACCATAGGCAATGAGGCCACCAAAAGCCCCAGAAAGAGCAATGGCTCCGTAGAGAACTGCAATACGCTTTGCTTGCTGTTCGCGAGAATAAACTGTGGAAATGATGAAGGCAAGGCAAGGGAACAGCGCAGATTCGAAAATTCCCAAGAGAAGTCGCATGGCAATTGCTTGATGGTAGTTCTTGATGAATCCGGTGCCGAGAGTGATAACACTCCAGCCTACCATGGCAACCGCGAGGATGGTGTTGGCGCCCCATTTCTTAACGGCCATGACCCAGGGTATTTCAAAGACGACGTAGGTTGGGTAGAACAGAGTGGACAAATTGTTGAACTGAGTGCCAACAAGGCCAATGCCTTCTTCGAAACCAAACACTCTCGCGTTTCCTGTCAAACAGTCAGTTCCCATTACATTGGTGTTGGAGAGTTAAGGATGGGCCACAAACCAATATTGGAGCGGTCCAGGTATGCAATGAGCATGAGTATCGCCATCTGTGGCATCATGAACTTGTCAAATTTGGATATAGTGCGCTTTTCAACAATAGGGTCGATGACGACGTTGCTGACGCCTGTGCCTGAGTCGGGAGAGTCGCCATTGCTTCCTTGAGCAGAGATAGAATCACTGACGCGTTCCTTGAGATCGCTCATCGTCGTGACTGGTGCAGCAGCGCAGTTGAGATTTCTGTGTTTGGCCAAAGTGATGCCTTATTCCACTCAGTCTGCGAATTGATGCCAATTATATTCACGGTCTGTTCAAGATGCCATGTGCAGAGACTTAAGTCCAATCCGATAGTGGTAGATAGGCGGAGATACGGGACAAGTTGCGATAAGATTACGCAGTTCCTAACGCTGTTTATCATTTCCGGTGTTGATAAGGTCTAGTCTCTATCTAGATCAAAGAATAACGCTAAAATTCGCCGAAATGCGCTAATAATTTCGCCGAAATGCCTCGCCGGATTATGGAACTGTGGATACCTCGACTGATTTGGATGTGCCTCACATGACATCCTTTGTCAAGTCGGAGTTCGAATATCCACAACATTCCTCGTAAGACGTGTATTTAGTTCTGTCCATAGTTTCCCCTTCCGATTCCAATCAAGGATAACTCAAAACGACAATGACAATAAATTCGGAATCTCGTAGCGAAATAGCTACCTCACCACAGCCGAAGATGACGCTTCAAAGCCAGCTGTCAACGCTGAAGATCCCGACTGTATCTATAAACAGGGACCAGTTGATGGATGACATACACTTTACCGCAAAATTCGGTATGGGCGAGAGATGGGGCGAGTAAGTCGACAGAAATGCAATACCTCAGATAAACATACTCACCATCGAGATAGATCACCCACTGATATTGGTATGGCCCGCTTGGCGTTGAGTGATTCCGATAAACTTGTACGAGACTGGTTTATCGAAACCGTCAAATCGTTTGGCTGTAAGGTGCACGTGGACGAGATGGGCAATATTTTTGCTATTCGACCTGGCAAGAAGGAAGGCTTGCCCACCGTCATGGGATCTCACCTCGACACCCAACCAGCGGGTGGAAGATACGATGGCATTCTCGGCGTCCTTGCCGGAGTTGCTGCTCTGAGAGCTCTCCATGAGGGAGAAGTCGAAACTGAATATCCCGTGGGCGTTGTTGACTGGACCAAGTAAATCTCAGCCTCTTCTCTCGACGAGGTATAAGTTGCTCACACGATGACAGTGAAGAGGGTGCTAGATTCCCACAATGCATGATGGCTTCTGGAGTATGGGCCGGAGTTACGGATGTGGCCAAGGTCCATCAGATAGCTGATATCGACGATGCCAATGCTACTGTCAAATCAGAACTGCAACGAATTGGGTATTTGGGATCGACAAAGGCGCACTGGACAGCCACACCACTCGCAGCACATTTCGAGTTACACATCGGTATCAACTCCCGTTGTCTATCAAGTCACTGTAGCATGCCGCTAACTTTTATTCACAGAACAAGGACCGATTCTAGAGGCTTCCCACCAGCGCATCGGCGCCGTCCAGGGCGTTCAAGCAAGCAAGTGGTTTACCATTACCGTGACAGGTCGCGAGAGCCACACGGGAGCAACCAACTTTGAGAACCGATCCGATGCCTTGCTAGCGAGTGCGAAAATGATTCTCCGATCGCATCAAGTCGCCACGCAGTTTTCCTCGCTCGCTTCCACCGGTCTATTGAATCTAAAGCCGGGAAGCACAAATACTGTCCCTGGAGTTGTGACGTTCTCCCTGGACTTGCGCTCCAGTAACGACAAAAATATCGACCTGATGGAGAAGATGCTTCAGGAGGATTTCGAAAAGATCGCCAAAGACGAGGAGGTTGGTGCTATAAACGCGGGCTGCACCCGTGGCCGTGGCTGTACAGTGTCGTGGCAAGTTGATTCCGACGCCAAAGTCGCCAAGTTCGATGAAGAGTGCATCGAGTGTATAGAAAAGGGATCAGAGGCCTTGTTTGGACAGGCAGCTGCGTCGCTGACAAGAAGGATGTACAGCGGTGCTGGACATGACAGCGTACATACCTCTACGAGAGTGCCCACAGCCATGATTTTCGTGCCGTGTCGGGAGGGTCTCACACATAACCCCGCAGAATACTGTACAGAGGAGGATTGTGGGAATGGAGCACAGGTTCTATTGAATGCTGTACTGCGATATGATCAGTTAAGGTCGATGAAGATGAGCTCGTGAGATGGTTAGCAAGGCAATGGTCCAGGGTTATTACTGTAAATCATCAAAAAATAGAGCATCTCCAGAAGATTGCACAACGCGTTCATCCGTAGTGATTCTTCTGATTCGAGCGGCCCCTACACTAAGATTAGTTTTCTCACAATCCACTGATGATTCAGACTGAACCTTCTTCAGCGTCATGGTAGAGTCAGCTATGCAAGGTGCCGGGATGATCACTGTGCCAGGTTGACAATAACACATCGCTTTCGTCAATGGAAAATTACAGGCTCTTTTATCAATATCAAAACGTGAATCAGATCTTATGGACAGTCATATGTGGCCAATTGTCAATTTGTGAACTAAAGCTCACTTTGATCCATGTATCACTTCCGCCAGGTGCCTATTTACCCTGAATATCTTGTTCATATCAGACCAATACATTGCATCCAACCTCAATATCCCCAAACTCATGTCTTGAAAACTTTGCGATTGGTGTCTCAAGATTTGTCGCCATCTGTCTATCAGGCCTTTGCACGTAATGGCATGCTCTACACTAGGCGATTGGACAAGAAGCAACGCAAAGAAGCTCGAGGTTGTTGCCCATCCTATCCGAGACCCTATAGGATATCGCGTTTTAGTAAGGCTCTGGAAAGTAGCAGAACTCAGGAGGGTATGACATACAGGAATACCAAAAGCCCGCAAAATCCCACGACATCAACTCGACAGTGAAGTTGGTCACGAGAGCTGCGCACTTTTCGGCGGCGGAAATGATCGGCTCTGCTTGGTCTCTAAAGCTTGAATGTGGTTCTTTCCTCTTGCCAGTCAACCGTTCTAGATCTCTGGGGAGCAATTGGGTATCAAGCAGAGTTGGTGCGCTAGACTCGTACACAGCCTGCTCCCTGTTCTGAGCGTCAGGTACGTCGTCGCCAAAGTCGGCACCTCCGAGCGGTCGGAGCAGAGCGCGGTAAAGTAATATTTCAAGAGTGAGGTACGCAAATCGTAAGCATGCAGCTGAACTTGGTGCTATGGGAGCAGTCCGTTCGGGGTCCGACTTTCTGGGCGATTTTAAGGAAGCCGGTAGTTTTGCATACCACATCGCTAGCTCTTCTCGGAGCGGCCGTATCGTCTTGATGGATGCGTCAAGATTATCAGCTAAATATTGGGTCGCTCGTATTGTGCTGTGATGGTAACTTAGTTCCAGGGCGGCTAGTGAGTGAAGGGAGTCTTACTAAAGCGCGCTGTATACGTTATCCGCAATACACGCCAATGTCGCGACATGTTGCGAAATCACCCGTTCGTCGGATCCGCCTACTGGGGCTGAAGCCTGCAGAGTTTTGAGGAAGTTCACAACTTCAACAGACATGCCATCACGTGGAATGATTTCATCAATGTCAAAGTCAGAGCTTGTCAGGCCAGAGACGCTCCATTGATCTTTGGCAATGACAGACGGCCGCCCAAGCAGAAGGCTTCGCCAAGTCTCTTCAGAAAACACCATCCACCACAATCGGCGTCTTAAACGCTTCTCCCAAGCGGGAATGGACCACGATTTGCACTCTAAGTGAAGACCTAGGCTTGTGACGAGGCCTACAGTAGATGTTGTGAAGGACCACGTGAATGATGTGTCTGCAGAGACGTGTTGCACACCAACCCGAGGCTTGTTGAGAAAGAGGACCGCTGCAGATATTGTGGCCAAGCGTGGAGTGTGCAGCTCTGATTGGATTCCCTTGTAAACAATCTGCCACAATTCTTCTGAAGATGGCTTTTTATAAATACTTGAAACACACAAGACGTCGTCGTATGAGCTGAACTGCAGTGCAGACGCATAAATTGCAGCCAGGAGATATGGTGGTATTGGGTCCGAGATTGGTGACGTGGATGAATGACGGCCAACAAGGCTTCGGGCTAGCTGCGATCGGGAAATGACTGGAAGTGCTGGATAAATATATTGCACAAAGCTGCGACGTCAGTTTCATTATCTTGACGAGGGAATTCAGACCTACAGTAATACAAGTCTTCGTCCATGCTCATCATTTACCAGTGCATCAAGCTCAGACTTCACTGACTCCTGGTTGTACGGCTGACTAACTGGGCCAATCTTTTTGAGCTCCTCTCCTAGTTCGTTCGAAGTCAATAAAAACTGGACAGGAACATGAGAGGTTTGTTCATTTTGAGTGGCGGAGCTTTGTTGATGCAGCCCTTCAGAACCATGACAGTCAGTTTGAGTTCTCCGGTATATAACCTGAAGAAATGGAAATTCGTCTGCCTCATTGTATAGGTAATGGCGTAGCAAATACGGGTCCGATTCTCCAGATAAGCCGAAATATGTGCTTTGAAAATTGGCTCTCTGGTCGATACTGTTCGATCCATGGTTCGCGTGTTTGGGAGAAGCAACAGGGATGATGGTGCTAAGACGGTGTCCTACTTCAGCGGTTTGCATGGGACTAGATGTATTCGAGACTGGGCCAGAATTCTGGGACTCCACCGGGCTTGAGCCCATCGGGTCGTCTATGTCAAATACTCTCTGATAAATAGGTTGCATGACATTTGACGCAATACCTTCAAGGTCGAAACCCACGGTGTCGAGTCCAGTAGGCATTTGCTGAGGAGTGGGCGAGACCATTCCGACAGGATCGGACCATACTCTTGAATCTGTAAGTCCTTCGAGTATTGTAGAAAGTTCCATGTTATCGGGGTTAATAAAGTCGTCGTGACTCAAATTATGCTGGAGATACCCGTCGCCTGAGTCCTTGTCGACGGTGTCTTCTGCAGTGAATGCCTTGAAGCCTTCGGTAGAATCCAGCATAAATGCATCGCTGGCAGACGATTCCGTGTCATTCAGCCCCCTTGCGTCACTTGGGCTCGCCCCAGTTGCAGTGGGGGGGCCTCGCCCATGCGTAGGATCATCCAAGAAGCTGCAGTGCTGGCCCCTCTTGCGACATGAAATACATGATACCTCATTATCAACTCGACGGCACGATGTCTTTCGAGCACGGCAGAGCGAGCATGGACGGTTTCTTTTTGAGCGGTAGGGTCGGCGTGATGTAGTAGAATGCGGTGGCAGCTCTTGCTCCTGAGTCAAGTATGACATGGTCCCCGACCGAGCGGGAAGGGTTTTATGAAAAGAAGAGGTTGAACTCAGTATTGGAAACCCTCATGTCAAATATCCGCAAAGAGATTGTCGTTATCACCCTTTGGAAAGTCTTCGATAGGGAAATTTGCTAGCAGGATCGCCATGTGGCGCCATGTGGTCGAGTCACGTGGCATATTAATAGAGGATAGTGCTGCGCTAACCAAATTGATCAGCTCGGTTGCTAGGCAGCTGACATGAGAAAACATTCATCGCCAGTCAAGGTATTATGGTATGTTACTGTATGTTACGAGTCGGATGATGTGATTAAATATAAATGTTTATTAATCCAGCTAAGATATCTACAGACATTTATAGTGAGGTAATTTATCTCAACTATATATTTTATCTCCCGCAATTACATAGTTCTCATCTGTATCCTCTGGGCCCAACCTGCAGCCCCGGCCGGTCGAACTATAACACGGGGCAACAATGATTCTGCAGCGATCCTCTTTATAGCCCCAGTACCTGACCCCGAAGTATTGAACGACAGGTAGGCAGGCTATGGACACAAATGGCTAGAACTTCTTGGGTGTTGGGCTTAAGTTCCTTAGCTTGAGTAGCCGTTGGCTAGGTAAGGTGGGGGATCCACATTAGCCACGGGTAATAGGTCATTCCGAGGTCATCAAGTAGTACGGGACGGCCAGATACTCTACCCCGCAGATCTGGGGTTGAGAACCGTGTTATATATATGTAGAGCGGATTTCTCTCCCATCTCAACTTACAAACTCTGTTGGCAAACTCCGGTTCTTTAAGCAACTCGCCCCATTACCTACCATGGATCTCTCGAAGCTCACCAAAAAGACCCTCCAGGTCTCCCGCGGATTCACCTACACCTACTACACCTCCCCTGCCCGGGATTCTAAGCAAACTGTCATCCTATTTCACGGCTGGCCCGACAGTGCGTCGCTCTGGGCCGGTCTCATCAACGACTATCTCGTCCCGAATGGCTATGGTGTTGTCGCCCTAGACTGCCTGGGCTACGGCGGGACCTCCAAGCCTACCGAGCCTGGCTCGTATGCCTGGCACCATCTGGCGGCTGATGCTGTCGAAATTCTCGACTCCGAAAAGCTGAACAGCGTCATCTCCCTCGGCCACGACTGCGGCAGTGCCATGTGTCAGCGACTATATAACTTCTACCCCTCGCGTATATGCGGAGTTGTCATGGTGAACGTCGCCTATATCCCCCCAACCGGTCAATTCGACCTTGATATGGCGAACAGCATAGCCAAAGAAGCATTTGGCTCCAGTAGCTACGAATACTGGCACTTCTTCACCGCAGACGACGGCGCGGACATCATGAATCAGAGCCTCGAGTCCGTGTATAGCGTAGCATTTACCGAACCCCAAACCTGGCTTGAGAACTGGTGTACCCCCGGCGGCATGCGTAAGTTTGTCAGCGAGAGACGGACGCTGCCGACTATGCCGTACGCCACGCCTGAACACAGGGCGGATTTCATGGAGCGATTTGGAAAAGATGGTGGTTTTAAAGCACCAAGTTGTTGGTACAAGGCGTGGACGCTCGGTGTGCAAAATGAGGCAGAAAACTTGGTGGCCGAGGATGCGAAGACGATCGATGTGCCGGTTTTGTTCTGGGGTGGAGAGCAAGATGTTGTGTGCAAGCCCGCATTGCTGCAGCCGAGCGTTGATGCAGGCTTGTTGCCGAATTGCAAGAGCGTGATAAGGGAAGGGGGTCATTGGGCACTCCTCGAGAACCCAGTTGAGTTTGGTCAGGATGTGTTGGGTTGGGTGCAGGCGACTCTTGGCTAGACAGTATTTATAACGTGGAAGTGGATAAATCGCTACATGGCTATTCTCTCTGAAAGTACCAAGAGGTTAGGGTGCCCTAGCACACACATACATATAGGGGAGACCAGAAGCTGAACAGTAAAAAACACACCAACAGTAGTATGAACAATACAGACCATATACTCCCCGAAAGTACATTGCCATAAGTCTTACTAGAAACCTAATTGTAGTTAATAGTTGAGTTAGTTAAATTGTCAAATAATTAATAAAGCTGCTTATTCCCATCAGGCTTCTGCTGGTATAAGGCTGGAAAGAAGCTTACTGCTGCTACTGTTGCAAGCGTGAAATATTTTGTGGGATAGAATACATAAGAGGAAAGAAGAGCAAAAGTGAAGGTGTAGCACGGGAGTCAATAGCCCTGGTAGAATATCTGAGCATTTCCCTGAACAAGGCAAAGATACACAAAGCTCTGTATTGGTATTCTAGTCTTTCGCATGGAGTTCGAAGGTACCCAGCACATCTCTTGATCCTTCATCACCAATAACACGTATTTCATCGGTATCGTTGCTATGATCGCGCGTCATGTCAGCGTGGCTGCGCCATCCTTTGGAGTAATTCGTGAAACGCCGGGAACATCCACTGAGCAGCGGCTTCAAGGTCGGAAGGCAGGCGCAAAAGACTGCTACATTGACCTCTGCCACTGACCACATGGCAGCATCGACGTAATCCCAGTTTGGATCCGTCGTGTTTGCGGCAATTTTGAGGCTGTACAAGCGGAGGATAGAGATCAGGCAGGTCCTGATGATAAACCCACATGCGTTAGCCCAGACCACAACTGACATATATCCCAAGGGTAAACAAGGGGGGTGTAAAGTGCCCAACTTACAAAAATCCCACAGAAAAACAGCCAAGCATGACAATCTTCTGTCGACGGGGGGCATTGAGCTTCCAGACGGCCGGTAGAGGCAGAGCGAGTATTGCAAAATCCGTCACAATCATCAGCAGGGACTGAAGATACCAGTCCACTATGCTCGGGATGCATGAAGCGTGCACCGAAAAGTCCCAGAATCCGTTGATAGGTATACAAGGTACGATGTTCAGCGCTATTGCGGTAGCACCCCAAATGCCCATGCCGATGAGAAACCAAAAGCAGAGTCTGTATAGTCCTGGGTTGGGAAAGACGCGGCGGTAGAAAAAGAGGAAGGAAATCTTGACGGAGATCAAGGCACCGTTGTAGAGGATGATGCTGGCATAGAAGACCTATGAGGCGAGAGAATGATGGTTAAAATTGAGGACTCACGGCAGATTTGTACCGAGCGTGGGGAGCGGAATACCTTCATGTGAGGAACCGTCATCCAATCTTCCGCCATCCAAGTATGCCTACCAAGACCATATCGCGTTCCTGGAGGTCACATTAGCAGGTATGATACATCTTGCAACGATAGGCAAGGGAAATACTGACGATACGGTACTGTAAAAGAGGTCCCTATGACGAAAAACTTTCGGCCCAGTTAGAAAAAGCATCAGTTTTACTACAACGGGAGGACCATTACCCCAGCCGCGAGAATGCACCAGTCATCGATCCCCACCCACTTGCTGATACAAGCCCGCGAGTAGAGGCGCATTGCCACTGACGCTACGGCAATAGCGCAGGTAGCAGCGGACAAGGCAATGATGCTGGCAACCCGGGACTCGGAGTCGAGGGCATGATTCGGTCCTGGGTCAGCCATCTTGGTGCGTCGATTCTTTCTGGTCGCGGGGAATCACGGGACAGTAGAGGATCCCCGCAGTCTGGGCAGCGGTATCGGGATATATATTATATAACTGACGAGCGCCCCTTGATTCACTCGGTTGCATGGGGTCCAGGAACAGCCAGAGACAGCCAGGAACAGCCCAGACCCAGCCAACAACTGTTAGCGCCATCACATACAGACCGTGGTTAGGGCGTTCCCGGATCGAGACCAGCCGAAATGTCCAAACCCGGTTGTCTAGCCATCAGCCCTGTATGGCGGAAGCTACCGAGACAAGGCGGTTCACGTTTATTCGCAACATTATTACACACGTGATATAAATGCCAAGTGTCGTCCAATGAGGCAAGGCTCTTCGTTTGCCTAAATGACATCAAGATATGGATACTACGAAAAGAATGTTGCCCAGAGGCGCAGGTTAACTCAAATGATGGGCGAAAATGGAGTGCACATGTAAAAAATGGCAGAATTTTCCTGATTAGCCCCTGATGATCGCCGACGCTTTGACCTTCAGCCTCCTTCAGCCTATCACGCAGCATATGCGTCAAGGCGTAAGCAGTATTGACAAGGGTCTTAGACCTTGTCAGAGTGAATGTACTCAACAGTGACTTGATAAAACCTAGGGAGGGTGAGCGGATCTGTCCTTTATAAACAGCCTTTAAGAGAATACTAAGGCATAAGGAGAATACTGATAAAACCAGGTCCCATATATCTATATAAGAGAATGCATGATTTTATGCGGTCCAACGCGACGGCGGCGGCCGAAGTCACCACAGGTTCTTAACAAGTAGCCTAACGTAGCCTTAACAATTATCATATATCCCTGAGCCCTCGCAGGATTCCTAGCGCGGATTCAATCTGACGCCACTGCCAAATTCGTCACCATCTAGTCTCGTGCCCATTGCCTCTTAAGCCATCTCATTACCACCTCACCATAGCTGAAACCGCCGTGGTCAGTCCCCACCCGCGAAATGTCTGAGCGTCGGCAAAGGGCGAACACGTTTGACATGGCATTTCCAGTTCTGCAGTAACTTTCCGGCTCCCCGCCGTCCCATACTTTCATCCCCTAACTCGAGCTACGAGGGTGGCATACGTGTGGCCGCCAATCATCCCATCTCCCGGTCGCCTGGTCCATGCTATGCCGTTTGCCTAGAGGCCCAACAAACCTAATCCTCTCAATACTTGGGCTAGAACCCTTCGACTCAAGCCTCTGCCTAGACCCACCCTCGCGGCTCGAGCCTGTCGATCTTGAGTTTGTCCAAGTGCTGATCGCAAAGAATCTTCTTTTATGTCTCTTTTAAAGTCACGCTGGACACTGCGAGCCGCCCTACGAAGCCCAATTATGCGGGGTTCCATTGGCGCGGATCTACTAGTTCCATCGTGCGAATCGTCGTCCTCCTTAGACTCGCTTCCGTTGCTCATCGACATGGCCCCAGGGTACTGGTGCTGGTGTATGTGAGCGATCGATGCGGTGTGCAACACATAACCGCACTTGACGCTACCACCACCGGCTTCACCAAGATGGAAGAGAGCGCATGCCAAAGATGCTGTCAGACGGAACAGGTATGCAAGGAAACCCTATATCCGAACAGGAATGTGGATTCAGTTCTAGACAGTTCCTTGGGAACCTAGACTAGGAAATGGACCCACAAGACTAGGAATGTATCCACAAGCCTAGGAATGCGTCCCTTCAAGCCTAAGACCTAGCCTAGTGAGTCGGGGCTTTCCGGTCTTTGGGGTTAAAGGTCATCTGATCGGATGCTTGCAGCCGCTAGGGCTAGGATTGGTGGGTTCCTTCAACAGGAAGTGCTGCATCGGGTAGGACCGGTAGCCAGACCTACTGGGGCCATAAATTGGGAAGGTCTCGGACAGGACCTTCTGGACAGAACACAAGCATCATCCTTTAAGCATCTCATCATTTTTTTCAATTGACAGTCTTTTGACCTATCCCTTGGTGACCTATTGAAGGTCCATTTGATCAAACGGTATCAGCTGAAAAACTATCTATTTTGCCCGGCTGTCCGATTTATCCGGACCCCAAACCTGACCCTATCCGACCTTTCCGACACAACACTATCGCAGTCATCACAGCTCTGCCTCTGGGTGGGTTGTGTGTTCTTAGTGTCCTCTGCTCACTCCCTCACTCACTAGCCAACTTAATCTGACATCCGGATCAGCAGGATCCCGAGGGATGAAACAGCTAGCCTTCCTCCCTGTTAGGCAAGGAAGCAGACAAGATCTTCTATCGTCAACAATCAATCCTGTCTGATACATGCACCGATTCTCCCAGTAAGAGTATGGCCACAATTATTCGAGTCCTGATTTTATCTTCTGATACGTCACTGCTTAGGTCTATAAACTCAACCATTATGTAAACTGACATCGCTCACGAGTTTATGGCAGACCATCATCACAGTGACTAGCCGTAGTAAATCGCAGGTCGCTATTCAATTTACACACCACATCCACGACGGCAGCTAGGGGCGCTGTCAATCCAATCTGCCAAGGGCAGCAGCGGGCTTTTGGTACTAAAGGCTTTGATGATCTCAGTGCTATAAGGCTCTGACAGGTAGGTCTGCTACTTTGATAATAGGGGTTACTATATAGAGGCGATATATTTAATTCATCGAAAAGAACTTGACAAACTCTGCATTAGCTAGTATCCTGGCGCTGGGTCGAAGAATAGCGGCAAATTGACTTATATAAACCATCATAGCTCTCTACTCTTTGTAAATGGGTACCAGTACGGTCAGTTCAGTCTCTGTATAGAGAACCAGATTGATTTCCCTGTACTGCCCGGTTTGCTAAAGAGATAACGCCATTGCAGTAACAGTGTAGAGTCAGGTATCTGAAGGTATTGAGATGTAGGGGGGGGTGGTCAACTATATTTGTTTTACAAGCTTTGACATGGGGGTTTTGAGGGTGACTATTTGAGACTCAAGTGCGATGAAAATCGACTGAAGTATGCTCGAGGACCGTGATGACATGCACGGAAAACTGGTCAAATCTAGATCAGCTTGATTGCCAAACCGAGGCCGTTTTAGCCAGACAGGCAGAATATTGGCAGATTAAAAAGCAGCTACAAATTACATTCAGTGTATTGATCAAATGAGTGAATTGCTTTTTTTTATCAGGCGTCAAGGCATCATCGGCTGACTAAGTCTTTGGGTGTCAAATTACGTATCCTGCACCCCGCACATTTTCATCATTCTTGTTCCATGTATAATCCATCGTCAAGAGCCACGACCCTCTAAGGCATTGGGAGTCTCTAGATCTCGTATCTAGGGCTGAGTGCATTTTTTCCTAGTCCCAGAATTATCGCGGATGGTCGTAGCAGTCTTGTTCTATACCGACACGGAAATACCACCCACCTCCCGACTCAAACATTTTATCCCAAACTTCCATCTCGACAATAGCTACTGCGATTCGAGACACCATGGCACCTACTCACAATATCTACGCGCTGTACAAAAAGGATACCAGATACCTAGTTTACTGGCTGATCGATACTTCGAATCGCCTCATCAAGTCCTCGGCAGCAGAGAAAGATGAAACTCCGCAGGGTCTCAATACTTCGGGCCAAGTCACCGTCTCTGGTATACTCTCCATCTCGGAGCTCATCGCGCAGTATTCCGAACCAGTTCCTTCGTTCATTTACCGCCTCTTTCTGTCCATCATATCTGCTAGATCTACCGTGTACAACGCATTCCAACAGCTGCTCGGCTCAAAATCGGACCCAGAAGTGCAGCGGAACAATGCGAGCCACAAGCATTTCATCGACACGCTTATGAAGGCTTTCAACATCTTGGGTGGTGAGACGTGGCAGTCTGGAGGAAACGCTGGAGCTCAGGAACCTGGACAGGAAGAACTGGACCTTGAACAGATCATCTTTGGGAACAGGTTCAGTGCCTTGAAGATCGATGATCAAGAGGGCTACTCAAGTGCCGAGGACGATGGTTTCCAAGTCTCGGAACAAGCATCAGCTCCTCAACGGGCGGTGGCAAAGAAGTCTTCAGCAAAAGGCAAAAAGGGCAAGAAGAGCAAGAAAGCTAAGAAAAGCAAGAAGGGAAAAGCCACTGCCAATGTCAAGGAAGCCAGCTTGGACGATGTGCCATTGGAGAGCATCAAGATCATCGAGAGTCCAGGTGCACTGGTCACCGATTACTTGATGGCCGTGTACTCAGCTGTCAAGGAATGGGTCAGCCTCAGAGCCTTCGTTCAGGGTGTTTGGAAAGAAGTCGCCTATGAAGGTCTCAATGGAGCTGTGGCCGGAGCTGTCTCCAACGTGGCCATCAATATGATCAAACAGGCCGGATCCACCATCTTTGTCGACTACCCCGGGCATGACGACTACGAAACCATCATGAACACCATTACTCGTGGTAACCCAGACAGGGCTCAAGGAAACTTCCACATGGCCTTGCACAAACTCGACTCACAGAATAACATCGCAGAGACCGTGGTTGACAACGCCGTCGACGTCAAGGAGCAGTTTCTGATCTACGCCTACCAGGATCTGTTGGACTTCGTTACCGACTTCCAGGCAACACGCAGTGGAAAGCCCACCAAGGCAATGAGCGCCAAACTCGCCAACTGGGATCCGAAATTCAACTTGAAGACAGCTACCAAGCAGCAAAGACTGGATTGGCGTCGTGCATATACCATCAACTGGCTGTATGATCTGGTCAATGTCTTTTCCTCCATCGTGGTGCAACGCAACACTCTCAAAGGCGAAAAACATGCCTATGAGACAGTCGACTGGTCTATTACAGGCCCTTGGAACTGCCATCGGAGACTCTTTGGTCTCAACGAGTTTGCTGGCGCCATTACTTCGCTGGCGATGAAGAAGCCTGGGACGAACGTCAAAAAGTCGATTCTCCCGCATCACGTTTTCCAGCTTCAGTGTATTGTCGACGCCTTCACAGTTTCCCGAGGCTGGTCCTTGAGCACCCTTCGAGGGCACGTCTTGGAGGCCCCGGCCAAGCAGTTTCGACCTAGACGGGACGTGGACCTCTTTCTTGATCGTGAGACCCAGCGATCTGGACACGGGTTCCTCCAGGCCGTTTCTGTCATCAAGCAGATCTTCCAGAAAGATGGCCTTAAGCAAGGCGATCCCAACCGCCTTAGTTCCCACTTCGAAGTCCTGGAAATAATCCAATTGGACTTCATTGACTGGCTTGGAGAGACCAAGTACATGCACGGGCTCAATACGATTCCCCCATCGCGTTTCTCGAATCACAACGCCAATGGCCTGTACGAGTACTCACCCTTCCTCTGCGGCACTGGTTTGATGGAGGGGCTGGAATTGGCCTATGGGTTCAGTATGGAACTTTGGGATAGCATGCCCGAACCCATGTTACTGATCCATCTTCATAACATGCTCGTGCGGAAGGGGTTCATATCCAAGCCTGTCGGGCTATATCTCACGCTCGAAGATATTTTCAAGGATTCTTTCTTTGTCAATGGCGAAGTGCCGACATCGAACTTCTACAATGCTCTTATGGCCAAAATGGGCGAGACAGGTTCTCAGTTCCTCCACCGCCAGAGATCTGCCACGAGGAAGAGGGCGGCCGCGGGGAACGACATACATGATATGCTGAACCTGGACGCAAACCGCTTCTTCCAGAGAAAGTCGAATCTGATGGTCTACCGTGCCGCGGATTGGAACCCTGATCGAATTCCTGACAAAGACGTCGCTTTCGGGACATTCTTGTTCTTCCAGCGTATTTTCCAAGCAAAACGCGTCGTCGACCCAGCGACCAAAGAGACGCGGTTTGAAGACACAGTTCTCGTCCGCGAGGCGAAAGCCAAAGGCATGGATGACAAGGAGATTCTCAACTTGCGCGAAGCATTTTCGAAAGGACTTTCCCCGGAGATGGGCACACTCCCGCCGTCTTTCTTGAAGTCTGTTACGCCTGGCGGTTTCAAGGGTGTGCTAGCTGGAGAGCTCCCCAAAATGGCTGGAGGGTCGTCTAACCCTGCAGATATGAGGCTTGCGGGTCGCGATCTTTTGTCGGCCATTCAAGTGGATATTAGAAACGACGTGTCCGGGACGATGCCGGTTTCGAGTCTGAACTATATCTGGGTGACTTGCTATTTCTTCATGCTGTTTATGACGATAGAGGATCGCTTGAAGGAGCTGCAGAACCCGCTTTATCTTCGAGCATACAACAGCCCCGGTCCGTGGGGGAGTCAAAAGCGCTCTGCACTGGTCTCTTTTGTTATGCAGGTAGAGGACGAAGAGTGCATGAGAGTGATGGCAGAAATTTTCGACGAGTCTCGCACTGGTTTCATGAGCCACATATACTGGGAGGATTTGGAGCTTTCTGGTTCAGAGCCTACTACTCGGAGCAAGCCAGTCATGGATGAGGCTGATATGTGTACAGTCATGTAATTTTCATTATTAATATTTCAATCAACTTGTCGTCATCTCAAACTTGATTCGCATTATTCATTCATGTGCCCTATATGTTAGACTCCCCTCTAATGTGGAAGCTCCCCGCAATCAGTCTCCCCGCTTCGTAATTGCGGGACTTTTCAAGAACACAACTTGACTGGCTGTATGGAGCGGGGAAGCTTCGTGATAAGAAGAAGGCCAATTACTGAGCAGAGACGAGTAGGGCGCGATGCCACGTTCTTGACCAGGTTAGCCGTCATCCCAGTCCCGCTCAAATACGCCCAACACGCCGCCTTCTTCTAGAGTTCCGGCCTCCCCGTCATCACTTCCACGTCCAAGCGAGCTGCCTGCTAGCCATGTCTTCAGCTATGAGCGGCAACATCAGAACGCGAAAGGGCTCCAAGCACGATAAGACGGGGTGCCTGACGTGTCGCTACAGGTACATTATTTGCCCTTTAGGCTCAATTTGATCCGCTGATCCTTGCTGACGTATCGGCCTGACAAGACGGAAGAAATGCGCTGACAACCGGTTTCCCATCTGTGGGACATGCTCGCGACTCAACCTGGAATGCATTCGCCAGCCAGCCAAGGACGTTGTTCCGGAGGTTTGGGCAACGCGGAAGGGCACAAGCAACGATGCTACGCCTTCATCGCCATCCTCGCCAGCTACGAGTCTCTCCCTGCCCGGGATCGGAGGCGGCTGCGTCAACTCTCCGCAGAAGCGGCAGGCTATGCGGTACTATATTTCCGTCTTGGCAACTCACCTCACTGTGAGCCAAGAGTTCAATTCGTTTCTAACTGGTACTTACCTACTTCCCCTCTCTGTCTACCCCTCTGTGGCATGGCTGCGTGCTGATACGTCTTCTGCCTCGTATCAGCCTTTCTCCCAATGGCTATGGAGTCTGTGGCCTTTTTTAACTCACTTCTCACTCTAACTTTGGGTCACATGTCCCTTAGCGATGAAACCTACAAGGTGGCCGCGCTCGAGACGAGGTCCACTGCCATACGCAACCTTGCTGCGGCTCTCAACAATCCATCCGATCGGTTCGCTTGCCACGAGACAAACGCCGCAGCCTGCCTGGCTTTCTTGATATACGAGGCTGGTGTAGGCGATTGTAGAGCCTGGTATACTCATCTCAAGGGCACCCATCACGTCATCGTATCGGCATCAGAATATTCCGGTGGAAAGCAAGTCGGCGGCCCAGAAGCCCTCAAGAACAGCATCGAAGGCCAGTGGGTCCTACGCAACTTTGCTTATCACGACATCATTGGAAGCATTACATTGCGGAAGAAGCCGTTACTAAACAGCGACTACCTTGTTGGCATTACCGACGTCGTGGATAGTTGTCTAGGTGTCGCTGCTGGATTGCTGCACATCATCGCCCGAATAAGCTGCCTTGAACAAGAGACAGAATCCCTGGGCCCTCTACTAGATGATCAAGCCAACGCAAGACAACAGTACTTCCGAAGTACATACACGCAGCTCGAGCAGGAGTTACTTAGTTGGCGTTGCCACACCGAGGTCAGCCTTGGGCTTGAAGCGTTGGCTTTTGCCTATCGAAATGCCGCGCTAATCATGCTCTACCGGCTTATGCGTCGCCGCCTTAGGACTGACCATCTTCTGATCCTCGAAAATGATCCAGGGATAGATGCCATCACCGTTATAGAGGCCAAGATTCAGGCGCAAGTCGTTGATACCCTTGGATACATTTCCCAAATTCCGGTCGGAACACCACCAGAGTCAGCACTTTTATTCCCGGTCTTTATTGTCGGCGGAGAGGCTCTACAGCAAGATGAAATTGATCCGATCCGTACACGGCTGCAACTGATGGCGAAAAAACGACAGTTTCGGAATCTTTCGCATGCCCGGGAGGTCCTGGAGGATCTCTGGGATCTGCGCAAGACTCGTCACGGGGCAAACGCCGACTGGACGCAAATCTTGGATGCGTCCGGCGAAGGCTTGTTGTTGACATGAGACGGAGAACGAGGCCACCAGTGAATGCGACTTTGAGGTTTCCTGAAGAATGGATCTCCAAGTAAAACTAAAATCAAAAAAGAATCTTGAAAATCTGCAACTATTTCAAATTGTATAAGCTTCAAGTTATTCAAGAGTATATTCATATATTTAGCTATCTTTTAATTGCTAGCATTTCATTATGTGTAAATATAGATAAATATCTCTATGCAAATATTATTTAATACAAGACAAGTTTAATATAATCCCATTCAAGGTTAAAACTCATATCCTGCAACATTGTGTCTTGGCAAATAATGATGTCGTTTCGACCACTGCCGATAACGAGCTCTCAGACTTGTTCCGGGCCCTTCGTTAGGGCGGTTTGTCGAGAAGAGCCTTGAGGATCGAAGCTAGATCTTTAAATTTCAGTGCACTCAAATTCTCTGCAACCAATAGCTGTTTCGTTGAGGCAACAATGTCGAATTAGAAGCGGCAACCCCAAGTTGCGTCACATCGAGAAGAAGAAGGCTGCCTGGTGAGCCACTTGGCGGTAGATTCCCGTGAGGCTTGTCGCGTCTTGGGCAGCAGTCGCAACGGTGCACTTCCTGAACTATTGGCTAGGTAACGAACTATACTGTTTTCTACTAATTCAAGCGTCCATATTTTATTAACCTTGATATAATCTGACTCGTTTGATGTCTCTCTGTTCACCTGCTTCCAGTATGTATGCTGGTCCAGCTCCATCTACCAGTTTCGAATTCCTCTTGATACGCATATTCAAAATCTTGTACTGTGCCATTGCAATTAAGCAGCAAATTACTGCAACTGAGATTAAACTCACTGAAACAGTCCACCCGGCGAGGTAAACTGGACTGTCCTTTTCTCGAAAGATTTGCCCACCAATAATGCCGGCGAGGTTGCTGGACATAATATACAGAGCCATGGTGACATTACGTTCTCCCGCTGACCGGCAGTTGAGTGACAGCCAGGAGCCGTTAATAGGGTCTATAGAGTGTTAACGCCTGGAAAACCGAGGACAGAAGAGACCTACGCCAAATAGCCACGACGGCAAGAGCGACACTCAGGACACCAAATTTAGCGTCCCTGTCGTTCGAAAAGATGAGAAGGCGACTGGTGAGCTACGGCAAGCTATGTGAGTCATCAAGCATCGAACTTGGGATGTAGGACTAACTGTGAATGTCCACCAGAGGGTCAAGCCAGCCAAAACAACGTATCCGCGGCGCCCGGTTCGATCGCTTCCTAAGTCAGCAATTGATATCCAAATCATCAATGGCATTGCTACTCACGCCATGTATCCCCAGATAGGGTTGAGCAGCAACTGCACCCATCTGCCAATTGAAGCGAATGCATTGGACTCAAGCCTTCCAAATCCATAGCTGTTGACAATAGTAGGAGAGTAGGATCCGAGAGCGTTTCCGGGTGCAAGACCGAGGAGTGCCATGACAAGATGTGGATAGATCCTCCAATTGGCGACTGCATCTAGCATCTCCCGTGGACTGACGTTCTTGCGGCGCTTCTCCTTCGTGGGATCATCTAGCAGAATGCGCTGATGCAGAATCGTCCTCTCTCGCTCGGTGAAATACTTGATGCCAAGGAGGCTGACACCCTCGCTCGGTGCTCCCGGGAAGATAGCTGCAAATGCAATGCCAACTAGAATGGTGAAGATGCCGTCGAAAATAAACAACCACTGCCATCCAGCCAGACCAGCGACTCCGCGCATATGCAGAACTCCGAAGGATATAAGTCCACTAGCAGCCTGAGAGAACGAGTTTCCCATGAAGAATAAGGAGAAACGAAGGCTGGTCTCGGACTGTTTGTACCACAAATTAATGCAGTACAGTCCGGCTGGGATATATCCTCCCACAGTCAGTCCCAAGAGAAGTCTGGTAGCGAGGTATGATGCCAAACCCTTCTGGAAGGCTTGGAATGTAGACACAAGACCCCAGGAAATTATCAACCCGGTCACCCAGATTCGAGGTCCCAAGCGGTAGAGGATCAGATTGCTGGGGACTTCGAGTAGCACAATACCTGCGGAGAGTAGTTGCTGTCCGATGTTGAATTGATCTTGAGTGATGCCCACATCTCCGAAGAAAAAATCCGTAAGAGCGAAGCCAATGTTTCCTCTGTCAAGTTGAAGGGCGGCGAAACCGAGGATCAGCGCCGGCATAACGAGAAAGTCAACCCTGTTGAATGTCAGCTCCGCTTTGAGGCACTTGAAGTGGTAAACCTACTTTCTCACAAGTCGCTTTTCCTCTTCTTCCGTCCAGTCAATTACAGGCGTGATTGGGCCCACCCCGCCGAGTTCGCTTTCAGAGCGCTCAGGCTGAGGTGTCTCGAGTGTTTTTTCCTGACTTTCCATTTTGATCATGAAGTTTTTGTGATGTCTCTGTAGCGTTGTTCAGAATTTGAAGTGGCCTGTTTGAAAATAACAACTTGAGGCTATATATCTTAAGTAATGCCCAACTTTCAAATTTCTCTTCCAAGGGTTGACCGTAATTGTCAAAGTTCTCATGATGAGCACTCCCCACTGATCACAAATTGAGACTAGCCTCCCCATAGATGCGCTTGCTGGCTTCTTATCTGGCTGGATAAGAAACACCGCCGTTATCTGAAAAGAATTGCACACCGAGATAACACTTCCGCCGGCTAAAGCCTGCTTTCTCCGGCGGAGATTGGAGATTCTTGCCGTGATGCACGCCTAGTCGTTATCTGTATTCCAGCAACAGCCACTGCTCATTACGTTGTTTGGCTAGCGCTTCCCTAGATCTACAATTTGCTAATCATCCAGGTGAGTTGATACTCAACACATCAATCACAATTCATTGAGTGATCATTTAAACCTCCTGATCGAAGCCAAGGGCAATTGACCAAATTGGCGTTCACTCAGGATGGCAGAGAAACCAAAGTCAATCTACTGCATTGCCTGAAGCTTGGCTCCTTCATAGCACCAATTGTCGCTTCCGCGTAGGCTTGTCTACAACAAAGCCATGACTAAAATCAACAAATTACGACGTCATCGTCAGGGCATCTACAACTGCCGGTCTCAGACCGTCGGAACCTACTGTCTGGGACCCGACTGTCTGAGGGACTGGTTATAATCGGCCCTGCCTGGACCAACGTGTCCAAGAGTTGCGGTAGCTAGCATAGGAAGTCTTGAATGCAAACACCATATTAGCTGAGAGTTGCGGTAGGCCCTTGTTAGTTAGAAATCAAGAACTTCAATCACTAGATCCCAATTCCTCGATGTGACATTCCCGACGGCAATGCTTCTCGACTCTTCGCAACTAAAATAAGCTCCATCATTCAATTGAGATCTCCAAATACCGTACAATTCTTTGCTTGTTTGACCATATCATTGAAGAGTGAAGTTTGACTAGCTGTAGTGAACAGTTCACGGGTGTGTGTTTTATAGCCCGTACCAATATGAGGTTTTATCCCGACGAGACCGTTGACATGTGAAGATGACAGGAGTGGCGAGAGGGTGGAGATAGACCATCATTTAGTGAATGAGATTACGTGAAATAGCCATATGTAGAACGACTGAAGGGACATTTCAAGTAGTCGGAGGTTCGAGGAGGCTTCTAAGGAAAGATGCGGATCACTGGGGCTATTAGTGCCTGCTTGAGCCGATGAACGCCAATATATGCCAAATTCTCGAATTCCATTCCGCACACTAGCTAACCGATCATGCATCGTGTTGTACGAGCCTCTGCATCACGAGGATATAACGCGAAAGATCAAGATCCTCCAGTTCGCGACACCCAATTAGTTCGCTTGTTGCTTTCTGTTCCCAAGAGCCAAGCGCTTGGAGATCAGCTGGATGATTAGGTCAGTTCCATTACTTCATATTCACATATGGCAGCACTCACCTCGCCACAGGTGGAAGGTTGATACTTGGGCGGATTTTTCTCATCAGTACAAGTGGGAATCACGCCCAATCGTTCGTCGAAATTGAAACCTGGTCACAGTTAACAGGGAATCCAAGCCAATACCACCGGACTTACCAAAGAAGAATGGAATTGAGAATCTATCTTCCTTGCCATGCTGAATCACACGGTGCACCGTAGACTTAAGACGATCATTGGTTAAGCGCATGAGAAAGTCGCCAATGTTAACCACCAGAGTCCCCGGGATGGGTGGCGCACACATCCACTCATTGTTGTTGTCGAGAACCTGCAGGCCTTTGTGCTCGTCCTGCCACAACAGCGTCAAGATCTGAAGGTCTGTATGCGCGCCGATTCCAACTTCATCAGGGTCTTCAATAGGCGCATCGCCATGACCAGGGTAAAAGTTAACAGAAAAATCGCCCCCAGGGTAGGTAGTGAACTTGTCGAAATAGCTCTCGGGGAGATCAAGGGCAAGGGCCACGACGCGGATGAGGCCGCGGGCGAGTGTGAGACAAGAAGTCCAGTGAGCGATAAGTGCATCTTGAAACCCGGGAACAGACAATCCTTTCCAGATTATATCATCCTTGGGGATGTGATCCTGGACTTTTTGGGGCACTTGCGAGAGACGGCCTTGGTGCGTAGGATCAAACTCGGGTTTGTAGTGAAAATTGAAGTTTTCTTTCCTGTCTTAGAGTAGAATTTAGCCATGGATTGGTAAATAGGGCAATATGGAGGAATACCCTTCGAGTTGGATGGGTTTACTTGTCGTTCACGCAACCCTTTGTAGCCATATGACGAGATGTCTGTTGCTGCCCGGCGCTTTTCTTCCACTGGCAGACTGAAAAACCTGAGATTTTGTTAATCAGTCATCCAGGTGCCAGATCCGCAGCATGACATACTCTTTGCTTTTGTTGACTGTGTTAGCAATGGTTTCGTCCGAAATCCCATGGTTCTTGATGTAAAAGAACCCAATCGTTTCGGCAGAGTGAAGAAGTTTCTGGGCAATTTCCTTGCGCGCTTCGACACTATCGTGGATTCCTTCGAGGTCGATGATGGGAATTTCGGCCGGAGTACAATCTCGAGCTGGCTTGGTGGACACCAGTCTGTAAGAAACTCCTTCGTAGCTTCTAAGCACCAGCTTGGCCATGCCGACTGGCACAATTGTCTCGGCTGTTATGGTTGGACTCATGGTGGCAATGTTTGTGCTGAAATGCCAATGGATTCGCAGCGGATATTTTCAAGCTTGATAGTAGGGGCTTTTGTGCTAATTGTCTTGACATTTTGTCGTCAGCCATCTTCACTACTGATGAGACAATCGCCAATGATTTGCGCGGAAGGCAGTCTCACTGAGTTGCGATAAGCCGGAGCTAACAGGGGAATCGCTCTCCAGTAAAATCCGTTGATCTCCGGTGGTCTCCAGCTATCTCCGGTGGTCTCCGGTGGTCTCCGGTGATCTCCGACGATCTCCAGATTCCATTTCTTTTCTCACCATCCGTTGACCGCCCCTGTGAGAAGTCACCACAGGAGGAGATATCATACCATTTGACCGTAGCCGAAAACATGTCCTCAATCGATCGATGCGTTGGCGAGGCATCCTCAACTTGTGCAGTTTTAGGTACGCCTGCTAGGAATGCCCCCGCAAGGAAACGGAAACGTCGGATATTGTCCTGCGATGCCTGTAGACGGCTCAAATGTCGCTGTGACTTGGGAGAGGGATCAGACACATGCGCAAGATGTCGCGCTCTTCGGTAAATACGATTGAACAAGACCACGAACTGGGTTGAATTGACCTTTGATCCAGCATCCCCTGCGTGAAAAGCGATGACCATGACCAGCCAGCTACGCAGAATGACGGACATGCACCAGCCGAGTTTTCTACGCGGTATTTCCCGTTCTTTACCTCCTCATTTGATACAAGCTAAGCAATTGAAGGCTGCTCCAGCTGGAATCATCTGTGCTCAGCATCAAATCAACTCTGGAGACCTTGCGCTCAGAGCGAGAGCAGCCCGGTGAGACAATGACTGACAACAGCCCTGTACAAGTTGAGCAACCGAGTACAGAAGAAGATCCGGATATAGACGATGTCGAGCCGGTTGATCAACATGTGAATGCCTCCCCCGCAGAAGTCATGAGAAAGGTCGCAAGACAGCTGAGCATGGGGTATCGAAGGACGGTTGACATCTACGACGACGTCGTATCATTGGAGTTGCTCGACGTAGCCACAGCCAGTTATCTGGTCACATCGTACGTATCTTCCACGGGACGTCCAAAGGTGTCTCTCTCTAATTCAACGCAGCTTTATTAGCCGTCGGCGTCACGTTCTCCTCATCGACAGCGAAGGCGACTTGTCCTCGACCGGCAATCTCCGAAACGACTCTCCGTTCCTATTTTCGGTATGCTGCCTTCTTGAGATGCGACAAAGTCCCCTGGCGGAAGGAGATCCAGTGAAACACAGGCTAGTATACGAGCATGTTCGGCAAATGCTTGGTCAAGTCATGCTAGCAAGTCCGTTGCGTATCGAAGAAATCACAGGCATTCTAATCATGGCTATCTTTGCTTTTTCTCCCTCGGTAAGCTACCAATTCCGATGCAGTAGGGTTTCAAGCATTCTTCCAAGTCAAGGATTTGAGTTCTAATGAGCTAGAATGGACCTGAATACCTGGACAGTTGGCTGTTAAGCGGGCATTGCGCGCAACAGGCCATGTTGAGCATCAGTTTCTCGGAGATAATGACGAGACTAAGTCTCAGCACATCGACAACAGCAGATCAAAAGTCCGTTCGACTCTGGGCTAACATCTGCCTGGCCAACCTACAGTAGGTCTATTCCAATAGAAGTTTTATGTGCTGATCGTTTCTGAACATGAGCCATCTACAGCTGGTCGGCAACAACGGGGAGACCATCCATTTTACCGCCTTCGTATTTGCGCCAGTGTCGCATTTTGCTCAACTTCGAGCAGGCTACAATGCGAGACGGAATGCTTTTCGCCGAGATTGCGCTCTACTCCATGCTCGAACAAAGATGTTCTCGGAAGTCGTATATGAAACTTGATGGGAGCCATGGCGGGTTTGAGGAATGGAGACAGAAATGGAGTTATTTGCTCGGTCAGCTACGCCCAACTTTCGCCGGAGCAGGCTATGCGCTGAATCCAGCTAATTATTCTTCTTCTCAGACCTTTCGACATCTTGGAGACTCAAAATCAGTCACCGAATCGCCCATCTTATCCTGGCGCGACAATCGCTCGACCATACTACTCGAGATAAGGACCATGAGTCTGTTCGACATAACACCGACGATAGAGACTGCCCAAACTTAATAAAGGCAATGCAAGCGCTTGTGTCCGAATCCGCACTACAAGTCATTGTAATATTCGTTTCCACTCCGAAGTCTAGTTGCGACGATTTGCCCGAATTTTATAAGCTCTGCATTGCGTATTCGGTGCTCATCCTTTCTCTTTATGAGCCAAAGCCGAGCACTATATCTCATGCCGAAATATTTCAGCATCTGGAGGAAGTGCAGAAACGGTGCGATGAGTCACAAGCATCGTCATTGGCGCTGCGATTTAGTCTGGAGAGAGCTTTGAAGAGGTTTCGCAATACTGATTATTCCAAGGATGATCCTGAACGCAACACGGGTGAGTTCCTCCGCTATGCATACAGACACACTTGCTCACAAGCCAGAATTACAATCCCCAGCCCTGGACAATATAGAAACGGACTTCAGTGAGGAGACACCTTACTCAATAAATGTAGGGCTAAATATTCTTGAAGACATGGATGTTTTCCTTAGTGAGGGATGTTTAAATTCAGAAGTGGAGTAATATTTAAAGTAACCACTTGCTGGATATTGTGATAGTCTTGACAGACGCGCTGGGGTTTAATGACAGCAGAGTTAGCCTGGCTGCACCTTCCAAGTCAATAAAAGGGCATGCTTGATTTCTTCTTGGATTTTGACTTTTGATACTTGGGCTATGTTGCCTTTTGATTCTTCCTTAACTATCGCAGCACGTCCTTATGTCTAAAAATGGTGATCATCTCTGGCATGGCTGTTGGTCGAGGTTTTTAGACAATTTGCTCTTTTAACGGGCGTTAAATGAGATCTCAACAAGGGTCTAGGAACGCTAGAGTAAACTGTGCATGGATGGTAAACCTCATCAAGTAAAGTTCATGATGGATCTTATAAACTGAGGCCCACGGATTGCTACAAGAGCCCGAGCCCGACAACGCCGAGCCCGCCAAATACACTTAATAACAGTGATTACACTGGTTCTAGGATATGATGAACAAAATTCAAGGTCGTCCCTGGAATCAAGGGATCTATCTCCCGACGCTAAGGCATCAACAGGAATTTCATTTCTTGTAATGGATCCCATCATAATTTTTATGCTCGTATTTCTATAATACGTGCATCTCGTATTGTGTATTCACGCTGGTTAGTCTTATCTCCTGGCTCAGATTGCATTGTTTACATGGGCCCTATGCAAAACACACGTGTTTCCCTGGTATGGAAGCGGAGATCAGAGGAGCTTAAAGTGGGATTGAGGGTGGGTGCTGTGGGGTTGTCACTTGTTAGGCAGTATCAGGAATTAATGATTCGTCTTAGAAGTCTCACTATATTAAGAAAGCCATTACTGACGGTCTTCTTTAAGCCTCTACCAGCATATCGCAACTGTAATATTTAACACTCGCCAGTAAACTGGCTGTAGACAGTCGAACCCCCATATTCACTTACCCTAGACTGAAGACAGGGTTAATGCATCGGTGGGGACAGACTTTTATCCGGCTAGAACATCCGCTCTATCCGCTCCAATAACAGAGCACCGGGTTAAATAAAGTCCCACCCGAAGCCCAATGTTAGCCCCGATCTACCTACCCCACGATGAGCCTAATCGCCATCCCGACAAAGCCTAACTTTAGGCTGTAAGGCGAGCGATCGTCCGGCAAAGCTAATTCCATCACTGGGGTATCGCGGCTATCATGGTGCCATCAGCGGCGCAGTGTCGGGTGAGTTGAGCGTCTTCTAATATACAATCTGGACTCCACTGACGCGTTTCGTGCACAGGCTTTGCAGCTCTCTGACAGCGAGAGATGCACGAACGAGGCAACCCACGCCAACGGTCTCTTCTGCAGATTCCACGCAAACCAGGCCCATGGTCTATACAAGGGCTACAAACGACGCAATGGGAGGCTGGATGCTATGGATGGTGAGGCTCCTCGCTCTTTGAAGAACTCGCGGGTCCCTCTTGCAAAAGAAACCTTCGAGGGCATCAAGGACGAGAAGACGCTCCGAGAGATTCACGTCTACTTGTTTGACAAGTACGTTCTGCTTGGAAAGGTCATCGATGCGCGCAGGCTGCATCAAAAGCATTTCTACTCGCTTGATATGGACTATGGCCACCAAGCATACCTCGACATGCTGGGCAACCAGCACCAAATTGTCCTTCAGGCCCTGGGCAGGGTAGAGAAGCGCACTGCTCAGGTACTGTACCAGAAGGAGCAGTGGTTCTCGTGGGTTCGCAAGATCCAAGAAGAGGAGGAAGCTATTGGCGAGAAGGAACAAAAGAAGGTCAAGCTGGAAGCTGCCTTGTTCAAGCGTCACTGGAAGCAGCTGCAAGCGAGACTGCAGCTGAAGCGCCAGAAAGACGAGAAGAAGCGCCAAGATGCGTACCTCGAAGACGCCTTTCGGGAACGCATGGCCATGTCGGCAGATGGATTGAAGGACGATGAGACCTGGGATCCCATTGAAGACATGGCCCAGGACGACCGCAACCGCTATGTCGATTTGATTAAGCATTTCCTCTGGATGGGGGCCTTGGAGGTCGAGGAAGATGCTCCTCCAACTGACCCAGAGGGAAAGCCAGAGGGAAAGCCAGAGGGGAAGTCTCCAAAGAAAGCCAAGAAGAAGAAGAAGAAGAAGAAGAAGTCCAAGGCAAAAGGCGGAGCTGCCAATGAGACAGGCGAAGCAGCCAACGAGACAAGCGGAGCTGCCAACGAAACAAACGGAGCTGCCAACGAATCGAACGGAGCTGCCAACGAATCGAACGGAGCTGCCAACGAGACAAGCGGAACTGACAACAAGACAAACGGAACTGACAACAAGACAAGCAGTGGTAGTAGCACTTCGATGGATGCAACAACCAACAGCAACCCCAGCCGTCAACATTGGCTTCTATCAATAGAGCAAAACAAGCAAGATGGTGCGGCCGCCGACTTACAAGAGCCCGACAAGAGCAACATTGAGACGAAAGAAGAGATGCGGAAGCGCCTGAAAGAGAGCGTCGGAAAGGACCCTACAAAGTCATGGGGCTGGCAATTTTGCTGCTCGCTGAAAAATTCCCACCAAACTGATGCCAAGACGGTCCCCATGGACGATGACGAGATCGAATCCGTTGTCAAGGAGATAACCGAGATCAAGGTGCTCTTGTTCTGTCGTTTACTGCTTGCCCAAGCATCCATGCTACCGGCTGCCCTACGAGCGACCAATGTGCGGGAATTCCTCCAAGACTCCGGGATCACCGAGTCAGACCTACGAGATCTCTGTCTCAAGGTGGAGAAGCCAAGTCTCCAGGAAATCCGGGATGCCTGTGCCGACTTTGCTCGAGGCGACGACGTAGATGACGACGACGACGAGGAAGAGACGGATGAAGAATACGAAGACGAGTCCTTTGAAGATCTGATCTTGGACGATTCACGATATTACCATCTTCAATCTCAAGACTGGCTCTTTGACAATGTCTTTAAGAAGTTGAGAGGCGAGCCACCCAAGAAGAAGAAGAAGAGAAAGATAAAGGTCACTATATGTGGAAAGAGCATTTGGAACCACTCTAGCGAGAAATCAATGTCACGAGATGGATGGTTTCAATTCTCCGTCATGGCCAAGGACTGCGACTTTGGGCATGCGATTCAGCTGTGCCGCAACTGGAACGAGTTCTATGAACTGAACCTCCTGGCCAAATGGAAGTATTTCCATGCTTCGATCTGGAAGCCCTGGGGTGGCGACAGACTCGTAGAACAGCTGCAAGAGATGAAGCTGTTTCCATATTTCGTGGACCTTGAGGCGGACTTAACCAGGTCATACATGTCGATGAACCCGGGTCTCTATGGCTATATCGAGTCGAAGAATGTCATAGCCGCTCATATGAAGCGAAACGACCCGGTTACTCGACGATTTCTGCAATATCTCAAGATGCGAACCGGCGAGGTGTCGATCCTGGTTCGAGATGGAAAGACTGGCCGTGTTATTACGGCACCTCCAGACGAGTACCTGTGGACATATCGAAGGATGAAACTCATTGGGAAACCTGGCCTTTATGAATGGAACGATGTACTGAAGGTGGGCCCTCAGTTCTTCAGACTGACCGATTACCTGCGCCAATGGCAGTTCGGCTTCACCGACTACTACGATGTCGTCATCTGGGACTTGACTCCTAACAAGTGCCGCAAGGGCCTGTTCAACCTCGTTATGTCGGTAAGTTTTGCCGAAACACCTCAACCCGCCAAACTGACAGATGCTGTAGGAACTACGCAGGGCCTGGCGCATCACCCAACCTCGCGATTTATACGTAAACATGAAACCGGTCCTACAGACCCTCACTCTCGATATCAACAGAATGCGAACGAGGCAGATCAAGCCAGGCGAAGTCGTCGTGAATCTCGGGGAATATTTGATAAACGAAAGCATCCCGCTCCGGGAGTCTGTGGCGCAATACAATGCCGCCATAGGCCTCGGCGATGTGGGATACGCGTGCTACAGCGCGGCCAACGCAGCCGAGGACCAGGTTTTGTTTCCTGACGAGTTGACGCGCAAGAATGGGGACGTGGCTTTCCGCGAGATCAAAAGTATCATCAGCCGCTTCGAGACGATCCCTATGCTCAGCGGCACGAAGGCTATGGCCCAGAGCGTCGAGAAGCTCACCGGGAACAATGGTCCCCTGAAGGCCCATGCCTCTATCAATGCCAGTGGTGAGGCTGGGCCGTGGGCTCTGCCTAGGATTTTCAAAACGGCGCTCAAGCAGCTACTCAAAAAGGACATGTCGGCAGAACAGCGTTTGTTGCTCAGGGGCACAAACCTGGGTAAGATGCCGAAAAAGCCAAACTTGACTGACCTGCTAGTGTCGGAGCGCGACAAGGCTATCGGTGAGTTGCTTGCTTGTGAAAACACTCTCATTGACGATCGATGAACTAATGGGAAACGCAGGCTACAAGGAATCCTTCCACGATGGAGATCTCGAGCCAGGGGCTACTGCCAACTTTCGCGAGGTTCAGGCAAAGATAACCCTCATGCTCGACTATGCCTACTCTGGTCCAACTGACTGGATCTGGTTCCTCGTCGGCATTCTGAAATGGCTTGGACTTCAGGTAAAATACGATACGGACGTCGAAGACCCGGATTCACCGTGGTCTCATAACTACATCGTCCAAGACTTGGTCCAGGCCTTTGCACATATGGCCATGTTCTTTCCAGAGCTGAAGGCTACCGCTCCCATGACCAAGTTCCTTCAGTCGAGCCAGTGCGAGGGTTTCAGAAACTCGCTGCTCTTCAACCCCCAGGAACGCTGCAAGACACGGCCTGATCGACGAGGCCGGACGAGCTACAAGTTCCGCGATAAAGCGTTCTGGAATGAATGGAACAAGTTGAAGGGCCCTGAATTTTCTGCAGATGTTTACCCCATGGACTGGAGTGTTGCCATGTGCCCTATCATCGCTCATCGTCAGTCTTCCCTTAGTTGTATCACACATTCAGAAAGAGTTACTAACAACGCCAAATAGTGTATGTGAATGGCCTCATTGCACCATGTTATATACAGAGTGATGTGAAATACTTGTCTGGAATCGTCACCGCCAACACAGAGCCTCATCGTCCCGGAAAACTGGATCTCTTCATCAGCTACGAGGACACACACGGCATCACCCCCGCGGACTTGGTGTCCGACTTAGTGCCCCCGGATCAATGGCCTGAGCTACTGCCTTGCGTCCAGTCCTTCGCAGCCAAGCATCCGAAAGCTCGCTTCAGCCTCCTCCGGCTGTGGTCGGCGCCGCACTACTACCCGTACATGCTAAGACTGGATCGCCGCAAGGCCTTCAGTTTCCTCGACAGCGCCTCCCGCTCTTGGGAGTGGAAGTGTGTGCCCAAGGATTTGCCGGGCAGCGAGTGTAGTGTGCACAATGTCACCTCCTCCAGGCTGAAGATACTGCAGGCGCAGTTCAAGGAGAACGTGGTTAATCGCGCGGACTTGATTCTCATCATGGGGGCGGACGAACAGGAGCTGTTCAAGTACTGTACGGCCGTGACGTTTGCCATGCAGACGAAGCCGTGGATGAGAGAGGTCGATCCTTGGAAGAGCTTCGTCAATGTCGACTTGGACTTTTTGATGGACCTGGATTCGTACTGGTTGGATTAGGAATATGCACACGAGGAATTAGGACTGCGCGATAAAGAACTTGATTTACTAAGAAATAATGGCCCCGTGAGCGTCCATGTGCAGTGACCCTTATGGGGATGCTACTTGGGTTGACGATCTCCTCCAGCTAATTTCTTTGCACGGGATCTTGGAGAAGGCGAGTACAGCTGGGATCAAGATTAGCCTAATGTCTCATTCAAACGTGATAGGCTTAGAAAGAAACCTGTTGAGAGCTACACCACAAATGGAGGAAGCCGTCAATATGGGCAAGCACTCCCATGGTGTTCTTGTTCTCTGTGAACGACAACGAGTGGCCCCCGTATTCACACCCGCCCACTTCTTCTTCGCCATTTCTCAGGATGAGGTAATCGCGTGTAATCCCCAGCAACTGAGAGCAGGCGTCCTTGGCTGCCCCGGGGGGAATCGACTCGAATTTGAGGGGGTATCCCTCGTGCTTGTAGCTTTCCCCGTCGTAACGCATGTCGCCATTTGATGGACCGAGTCTCCCTGACCACAGCAGTCACAACGAAGATCATGCCAGTGTGAATGGTCTGCCCAGTAGTTGTAAACGTCGGCGCCGCCCTGGACGTCTCCTCCCCTCCCGTCAAAAGAGGATGTTCGAAAACGCCAGAGCCGACGAGACTTTCCTGGATTCTCTAGACTCCGAAACCAGCTGCTGCGTGTCCAGAAAAAGGGTATTGGCGCTGGAAATTACGAAAATGGATAATTGCATCATGGTTGAGGAGGAATTGGTGAGGTGAGTTAAATGTAGTGTTGATTTGACTGGTAGAAAAAAGATGTCTGATTGTAGAGACCAATCTTCCTTACTCGGTAGCTGTTGTTGTTTATATAGTACGAATATGGAGTGGTAGAAGCTTCATTATTCAGCGAATTCTGTGACGTCATTGTACATCTTATTGGACATGACCAAAGAGGCTCTCACCTTGAGCGCTTCAAGATACTCGAACTTTTGGGGATCCACGGTGTACGCAGATGAGTATGCGCGCTTCGTCTGTTACCTACAATCTAACCTAAACCAGCTCCAAGAATCCTTTGAATGTGTGATCTAGAGCATGAATGGAATAGTAACGAGGCGATCCTGTCGATTAACACTTTTCAGACTGCTATGGTCCAGGGACCTGGGAGCGACTCGGATTTCGGCATGCGATGGATAACTCGCCAAGATGGCTACCTAGTCAGATGTCACAAGGGGATTGCACCTGGTTGCGTTTCGAATCCTGAAGACTCTAGATACGAGGAGTTAGTGAGTCTCAGCATCTGCCATGTAATGCATAGCTCGTCTGAGTAGTTTGGGAGGTCTAGTCTGGCCTCATAAGTCCCTCCACCTGGCAGAAGAGGAATTTTGAGAGCAGAAGCCAAGACACAATCATCTCGACCCACCGATATGTTCCATTCAATGTCTGAGGATGTTTTGACAGGAGGTTGACGATCTAATTATGGATGAAAGTCACAGTTCAATCTAAAGCGGCCTGGTTCCAAAAGTTTTCCGGGTGTTCTTACCATCTTCTATTGCGTAGGAAGAGTTGCATGTGTTCATCTGAGTTGGGGTTATTGCCAGGAAGGATAGAGGTGGATAACTGTGTGGCCACCCATTGTCGCTCAAATTAACCGAATTGCCGATCCTGCTGATCCTTTCAAGGCCAAACGGATAGGAGTGATCTTCACTAACATTACCGTATGTGGAACCTTGGTGGTTGCTTCTGACGCAATCATCTTTTGCAGGCTTTATTGTGAAACTTTTGGACTTACTACTACAGACGAAAAGGGCCCTGAACGTCCGCTCTGGTGAAGTCTCTCGGCGGCGGGACACTCAAGGCCGCCCCGACTGGAAGGGCATGAGTATGCCTGCGAGCATTCGCTGACTGGCAGTCCGCCACAAAGACACCACCAGTTACGAGACCAGAGCTTTATGGGATGCGCCTCAATGTGTTGGAATATTTGCGACAAGCGACCGGACTGGGGAATAATGCGACGGATATGTTGTCTGTCTTGGTTTGGAGGAAAGCGAACTCCGTCCAAGGTCCTGCAGCGTGGGCCAGCGATGCTGTTGAGGTGCGTCAATTGGAAGAACCGACTGGCATTCAAAAATACAATAGACTGCTTGCATGTCACTCCAGGTATGATGAGTGGGAACGAGCGCAACATACTCAATAGCCAGGTTGCGAGTCTTCACCTCACTAGAAAGCAGATAGGATGAACTGTGGAACTGGAGCCTCGGCGGTGCAGGCCATGTTGGGAAGTTCATTAATGCCGACGATGCTCGGGCCGCTTGATCTTGGTCAAGGTGGAGGCCCCGTGGTTAGAGTCGAGTTTGCCACCATCACGTAAGTCTACAGCACATCAAGCTCAGGTGACCAAAGGGTAAAGACTTTCCCCTCTTTCACATGGACAGAGGCAGGACGGACCTGAGGAAACGAGTCAAGAACCTCACCGGCCGTAGTGGTGGATTGGTCGTCCCGAGTCAGGGACACGTGGTTTGCAGCTGGAGCTCAACGTGGATGTAGCCTTGATCTTTGTTGCAGATACTGCGGCGGTTGTGTGACAGAGTCGGATTTTTGTATCGCATTTATCGGCGTCGTGACCGAACTTCCTTGGGCTGGACTGCGAAGGCATCATCTACAGCCTGGACCTCCTCTTCGTCTGTGGCAACTTCAAGGTGCAGATGGGGCGACGCTCTCCTTTGAGGGCACTGAGTATCGCATGGTCGCGGTGAAAGTCGACGAGAAATTGTGAGTGAATGCAACCAAACCCAGCGACAAGCCCAGGAAGAAGACGGACGAGTCGCTTCGGAGGTGTGCGTGAGGTGTTTTCAGAAAAGATGTCTGCTCAGTCACTGGGTTCCGAGGAGGTAGAGGTAGAGGAAGAACGAGTGATTAAAACCAGCCAGTGGCCTTACAAATGTGAGATTTGAAAACGTAAAGTATTGTTTTCCCACTTTTCGCGTGGTGGTCGTAGGTGTGAGTACTGACAGAACCGGGTCGCAGCGGAGCCAGAGCAAGACGCTAGCATTAAAGGCATTTGGGCGTCAGGCCCGTCCAAGCCTGGCCCAGTGCATCTTCATACCCCGGATTAAAAGGCTCCTCAAGCCGAGGACGAGTTTATTCGCAGCCATCATTCCCGAATTTACCGAAGGAACGGCTACGCCTCGTGGTGGCATTTGGCTCGATCAGAACCCCGTGGGCAGCGACGGAGATGCGGGGGATTGCTCCGTTAGTGGGAAAAGTCCTTTGGGGAAGAGTGGAATCTATTGCGGGGAAAGGAGCTAAAATTAAGCGTGGCAAGGCTCGTCGTGTTGGCTCTCGTGTAGCCTTTGGCGGTCTTGAAGCGGTTAGATGGCGGAATGTTTACACCTGTCGATCACGTAGAGAAAGTGGTGTATCCGAATACCTTCATCGTTAATCTGTATTCAAAACCTTTCTTGCTCTTCTCATGTCGACAAGTGACTCTCCTACCCCGTGGCATCTCCCGGAACCCTTGTCCGCCGCCGAGACACGCAGGGGTTCGCCATCAAAAGGAAGTGCGGCACGACGGGCCGGCCAACCTGTGTCCGGATTTGGCGAGCGAGCCCCCTTGCTTTCATACGAGAAAGTCACGAGGGGAGAGAGAATTTCCGTCCCGCCAAGGTCGGCGGCTGGGACAACCGGAATCGTTCCACGCAGCTCGGCCCGGCTGCGCAGTCGGTCGACACGCTCGACAAGCCACCCGTTCGTCTGCCCCCTACACGCTTGGCGGGCCACGAGGCCGACGAGCCTAGATTAAGCGTCTGACCGTGGCCTCGCGGCGGCAGACGGAGCGCTGTGGCTCTGCGTCTTCAGCTGGGCAGTCGTAACAGCGGCCAATCAGTCCGCGCAGCCTTCTCCAGTCGGTCCTACCTGGTCCGCCCATCCATCAGTTCATAGCAGAGATCCCTCCTCAGTCGGGACTGCATCGTCGTGTACCGGCTCTGCCATCGAATCCATTGCTCCTTCAAATTCCACGGGACTGGGGACAAGGGCTGCGAGCGAGTCTAGCCCCGAACCGCGACAGCCACCTGATGTCGCCAACGGCCTACGCGCGCCGGAGGCTCGTCCGTCGATCCGTCTCAGGAGCCATTGTTGACGAGCAAGAGGGTGTTTGGTGGGCTGAAAATTGTCAGCCCTCTGAGATCTAGGTGTTGAACCAGATCTGCAGGTCGCGTTCTAGGCGCGCAGGGCATGGAATCGCGGCCCCGACAGCACCACCACACTACCACCAGACTGGGCGTCTATAATCGCAACCTAGTTATATATACTGCTTCGTTCCCTCTCAACATGAAGACCAAGCATCGAAACATTCTCCACCACATCCAGTGAACAACATCTAGCACAACTACTAGAGCCACCGGCAACACTCACCATGGGGTCCTCCATCAACGACGAGAAGCACGATGTAGGTTCCACGCGTCCATCTCGACACTCTGTCCATTGCTAACACGCTGCTGCAGCCCGACTTCGCTCCCAAGGTGGCTGCCACCAAGACGGCGATCGGAGATGAAGCCTTCCAGCAGGCCATGATCAAGGAGCCACCGCCCAAGCTGGCGGCTCCCATCCTGATCATTTCCAGTCTTGTTGCCTTCTGCTGCTCGACGGCCAATGGTTACGATGGCTCTCTCTTTGGAACGCTTCTATCCAACAAAAACTTCAAAAGCTTTTTCGGAGTGGAAAATGCCGGCATCGAAGCTGGTGCGTTACTGAAGCCGAGTCTCCCTTGAAGCTCCCAGCAACTGATACTTGTGATTTTTCTAGGTATTGTCACCTCTATGTACCAGATCGGATCCGTCGTCGCCATTCCCTTTGTCGGTCCCTTCATCGACACATGGGGTCGACGAGTTGGCATGACAATTGGCGCCTGGGTTATCATCATCGGCATCATCATCCAGCTCACCACCTACCTCAACGCCAGTGTCGACCAGTTCATGGCCGGACGCTTCTTCCTCGGCTTCGGTGTCAGTATCGCTGCCGCTGCCGGACCCGTCTACGTCGTCGAAGTCTCCCACCCTGCCCACCGTGGTGTCATCACCGGTCTTTACAACGTCATGTGGCCCGTCGGCGCCCTGGTTGCTAGCTGTGCTGCCCGAGGTGGGCTCGACGTCGGAGGCAACACGTCGTGGATGATTCCAGTCGGTCTTCAGTTGTTGTTCCCTTGCGTCATTGGCTTTGGTGCCATGTGGCTCCCCGAGTCTCCACGTTGGTTGTACACTCACGGCAAGATTCAGTTGGCTACCGAGAACTTGGTGCGGTTCCACGGCCACGGCAACCCCGAGAGCGAATGGGTCAAGCTCCAGCTCAACGAGTATGAGCAGCATCTTGAGTTGGACGGCACAGACAAGAGGTGGTGGGATTACCGCGCCCTGTTCTCTTCCCGTGCTTCTATCTACCGCCTCACGTGTAACTGTCTTGTATCTCTCTTCGGACAGTGGGCGGGCAACAGTACGGTCCTTTTCTGTAATTCCCCAATCAGAACACTGACAGCTAACTTGTGCGAACAGGCATTGTCTCGTACTATCTCAGCGCCTTCCTCGATACGGCTGGAATCACCGACTCCATTAAGCAGACAAACATCGCCGTCGGTATGAATGCCATCCAGATAGTCTTCGCTGCACTTGGTGCCAGCATCACCGACACTGTGGGCCGTCGTCCCATGCTAGTCATCGTCAATATCGTCTGCGGCCTCTGCTGGATCGGTGTCACTGTTCCTGCTTCGATCGGAAACATCACGGATGTTGATGATAAGTCACAGCTCGATGCCGTCTCCCCTTCAGTTAGCAAGGCTGTTCTGGCTTGGGTCTACATTTTCCAGATCTGCTATTCCGTTGGATGGACGCCCCTCCAGGCTCTCTACCCGGTTGAAGTCCTCAGCTATGAGATTCGAGCCAAGGGGATGGCTTTCAGCTCCCTTTTCACTTCAGCAGGTACGAAATGCTCTAGCATAAACTAGCGAGGGCCGTGGCGCTAACATACTCTACCACATAGCTATGCTTGTTATGCAGTTTGGTATTCCTGTGGCGCTGAAGAACATTGCCTGGAAGACCTACATCGTCTTCTGTGTCTGGTGCTTCATCCAGTCGGGTATTCTGTACTTCCTCGTCCCCGAGACGAAGAACCGAACTGTAAGCTACCCGGGTTTAAAACCCTGACGTCTTTTCAACGCATCGTATCTAACATGCTTTTTACAGCTCGAGGAACTTGACCACATCTTTTCTTCGGCAAGCCCCGTCAAGGCATCCAAGCAGAGGAAGGTCTACGAAGTTGACAGCAATGACAACATCATTCACGTTGATGCTTCAGCCTCTCCCAGCCGTGTCTAGGGGTATCCGCACTCGTATCATTCTGATGTCAAAGTCTAAGAGTTGCACTGGCTCCAAGACAATGAACCTCGCTTCCTATTTCTGACATGCTTTGGCTTGAAAATTGAAGATAGTAACACTCACTGGCAATTGACTAGTTATAACTCAGAGATTGCTTAGTTTTAATGTACACTATATAATCTATTGACCTCGATGAGAAAATCCATTGGTTGCATCCACTGTGTCTTTGTTCCCCGTGTCACAATTACTGAGAGCAGCGTTTGGACCCGGATGTCAACGGGAAGTGCAGGACAGACAGGTTTCCAGGCTACGGAATTTCGCGGAAATAAGGAAGTAAAAGGGCTAGCGGCTGGAATTTTCATTAAAGCGGACGCTCATATTTATAATACATCTGCTTACGGCCATACTATTGATGTAGCTGCGCACGGCCACCGATACCTCATTGTCGCACATCCAAAGCAAGGTATTTGTGGTGTATGACAATCATGATCAGACCCACAGGCCGATTTTGGAAGTTAACTAGCATTCTACTAGCAGCGGAGGAAGTGGGTAAACTGACTTACCCAGTTAAGGCAAAAGATTGCAACGGTACAATAACAATCTGAGGAGAGCAACGCTCTAATGAATAAATGAGCAATAATTCTCCACATTTTGCTCTTCATCGGGGACTTTTCTCCAGACCCCGCACGCAATACATCCAATCTCCACGTGTACTTCGGCCGGACTGACTCAACATCTCTCGTTACTGCACGTTATCTCTAATATGAAGGTCATGCCCTGATACGTTATCTTGCTATCGTTGACCATGGTTATTGTGAACCCTGTCCGGGCCCTTGGTAGCCTCCACCGGGATCAGCATCGATTGTGCACGCTAGGATGAAGCAGCACCGGCGGTTCAGTTAATCCCCACTCCCGTGTGCAGATTCATTTGTGCTGCCCTTTAAGGAAGGTAATAAGAGACCGGTAGCTCTCTTAGTATCCGACATCGTTCCCCGCGTTGGCTACCGATGCATGATACCTATGTAGTACATATTGAGGAAGCAAGCATCACATTTAAAGCAAGACTTTCTGTCTACTTGGATGTTTTCTGTCCCAGTAAGCCAGCCAACTCCAGATTACACAACTCACTGGACTGGCTAAGCTCACATTTCTTGTCACTTGGTCTTTATTTCAGACAGAAGTCGACCTGCATGGCCATTCGCTGTTGACTCCTTTGTACAACGACATCATGAAGGACATCAACAATGACGACATTCAGTTGGCTCAGCTGGGACATGCGCAGTCATTCAAGCGACAATTCAGTCGCTGGTCTATGCTAGGATTGGCATTCGCTATTCTCAACTCATGGACTGCTCTTGCATCCTCGCTCTCCCTGGCTCTCCCCTCCGGCGGCCCAGTTGGCATCATTTGGGGGCTCGTAACCGCGGGAGTTTGCAATCTCTCGCTTGCAGCAAGCCTCGCAGAGTTCCTCTCCGCTTATCCCACGGCTGGTGGCCAGTACCACTGGGTAGCCATGATTGCGCCGGAGTCACTCAAAGCGCCTCTTTCTTGGGTGACGGGGTGGATCAATATGTCAGGGTGGGTTGCTCTTGTGGCGACAAACAGCTCGCTTGCCAGCACCCTGATTATCAACATCATCTCCCTGATACACCCAACCTATCAGTTCTACAGGTGGCATCAATTTCTCATATACTTGGGCATTACTTTTATTGCCTTCTTTGTCAACGCCTTTCTACACAAACTACTTCCACACGTCAACGGGTTTGCTCTGGTGTGGAGCATCGCCGGATTCTTCATCCTTTCCATCACCCTACTGGCCTGTGCAGCACCCGATTACGCAACGGGAGACTACGTGTTTACGCACTTTATCAACACGACGGGTTGGCCAGATGGAATTGCCTGGCTTCTGGGTCTCCTTCAGGGAGGTTTAGGCCTGACTGGATTTGACGCGGTGGCACACATGATTGAGGAAATCCCCAATGCAGCGATCGAAGGACCGAAGATAATGCTGTACTGCCAATACATTGGCATTGGGACTGGCTTCCTGTTCTTGACCGTCGTTCTCTTCGTTTCGGGAGGCCTGAAGAATACTTCGACAATCATCGAGTCTTCTGCAGGCCCGTTACTTGAGATCTTTTACCTGGCGACAAACAACAAAGTGGGTGCCGTGTGTCTTCTCATGTTCCCACTGGTTTGTCTGGTACTGGCCGGCACTGCCGTTCTCACGACTTCTTCTCGAATGGTCTTTGCCTTTGCTCGAGATGGCGGACTTCCAGCATCTGCGGTTTGGTGGAAGGTTCACCCTACGCTTGGTGTACCGTTGAATGCAATCTACCTGAATATTGCGATTGTCATCATCTTTGGCTGCATCTTCCTCGGATCGACGGCTGCGTTCAATGCCATTGTCGCATCTTCTGTCGTGGCTCTCGGATTGAGTTATGGCATCCCCATCGCCTTACACGTTGCATACGGACGAACTCGGCTGCCAGAGCGAGAGTTTTCAATGCCTGCATGGCTGGGCTGGACTACCAACCTCATTGGCCTTGTCTACACGATTGTCACGAGCGTACTTTTCTTGTTCCCACCAGCGTTGCCGGTAACTGGGACAACGATGAATTACTGTATTGTGGCATTTGCCATCATTATTGTTATTTCGCTTATTCAATGGGTTGTAGATGGAAGGAAGAACTATCGGGGACCGCGTATCACAATTGGGGAGCACGAGCTTCAAGACTAAAAAGTAGAACAGGCCACCTGTACCCCTTTTCTTCATTATTTATAGAATATCTATGCACCACTGGGTCTGGTTCATCGGCGATTAATGTCAAGCTGAGGTTCTCCATTTCCCACCGGACATACTGCAGTCTCGCGTAGACGCCGTGAAAGAAGGCGATGCACGCGACAGTGCATTTGATCATTCGGAATAAGGTGGTTATAATCGAGGGATGCTGGGGACACTGAAGCATATGCAGGAGTGGCGTGATGGCTCTTCAAAGCGTAGAAGCGTGGAATACAAGAGTCAGGTCCAAGAAAAGCATTTGTACGCGCTGATCGGAGGGGTCATTTTGTAAAGTGTGAAGAAACCAAATGTGAGAAAGAGATGCTCCCAAAGACCGAAATAGGACCAGCATGAGCCTCTTAGGCTACAAGCGTAAACCACCATCGGTTAGCAAATTCCATCTTGAAGTAGTTGTCAGCCACAGCCTGATCGTCGCAATGAGGCCCAGATTGACAGACCAGGATGGAGCGGAACCTGTAAATCCCGGATAAAGTAGCACTGGAACCACCTTAGAGTCTTGTGGCTGAGTACAACCCACGTACCATCAATCACGGCCTCAAAGCTGGGCCAAATGTGGAGCAGTTGGGCCTACGAACAAGCAGCCAGTGCCGACTGAGCTCAAGAGGAGCACAACTATTAAACTAGCTAAAAAGAATTATGACTGACCTCTCTTCTAAGGTTAAATTGTTAATCTATTAGAGGTTCTATAATATGGAGTTATCTTCTGATATATGAATCATTTCACTATAATGGATTTAATATCAAGGGGTTGTTTTCATCCGGGCCTTATTCCGCCATGTGAGGGTCAATCCAGCAGATTAATACATTGAATGCGCCTTATTGCAATTAACTGGATGTGGCGTCTGCAAAGCTGCCCAACCATTGCGTCAGCCTAGAGTCAACCTGGAGCGAGTTGCGTGACATAACATAATCCGACTGAGGTATTTAATTTTCTTCTTGTTCTACTCTTCTAGCGTCAATATCCAACAAGCTACTCAATCGACGCAGGTCCTCCTTGAAGTCTCAATGAACTCGCTGGCCTCCAAGTGTACTGAGGAGGCCAACTCGACAGATTGCCTCCTTCGCACCTTGCTCGACTTTCTGGAGGACGCGCGCCGAAAGGATGATGGTAAATACGAATGGGACCCAATCACTTTTGGCTTCACAGTCGCCATCTCTCTTGCTGCCGCTGGGTTCGCATTGATCACAATTATCCAAGCTGTGCTAGCGGCGGGTCCAGCCCGTCGAAAGTCGAACCCCGAAGCTATTGGAAAATGGGCTAAAATGACAGAGCCGCAGTGGAAGTGGCGGGATTTTGGCTATCTCTACGTCGCACAAACCCCGATCCTCTCCGTCGAGAATATTGCGGCATATCTTGAGATAAGAGAAGCAAGGACATCACATCGGAGAACAAGACCTAGAGAATATCAGAGAACAACCCCTAGAGAATATCAGACTCCGGTAGCGGCCGAAAACGAGACCGAAAACGAAAATGACCAGCGCATCCAAAATCACAAAGGAACAGGGGCGTCATGGCTCACCTTTCTGGAAATGGCCGGACTCGCCGATCTGGACCTAGGCGATAAGGCCATTGTAACTACGGTGGCCGATTACTTGCCTAGCGATCTCGTGGCTGTTTCCGCTGCAGTTGAAGTGCGACTTGTCTTCCTTCTCATAGCCTTGTCTCAGAAACCATTGTGGCTACTTGAACCTGGATCACGGTGTCCTAGTTTGACTAGCCCGGCGTTTCAGTTCGAACTGCGGCAACACGCGAATATGGGATTGATCGGAGCCTTCTCCTCTTATAAGACAATGAGCTTTGATCTAGGCAAGCTATCCACAGACGACCTCAACCTGGCCGCAAAACATGCAGATGGTGTTCTTCTCATATCGAATAGATTTACCTCGGGAGACTCCAAGACCGTGTTTAGATTTTCAGGCCTCAGTAAAAAGATCAATATCACCGCCCCTCGCACATTCACGCGTTGGTTAGCCCTTCGTTCAATCCCTGTAAGATACGAGTGGTGGAGCCTGCTACCCAAGTTCGCTTCATTAAGCAAACGTCCTACCTACTCGACCATTTTCTTCGGCCTTGTTGTCGCCAAGGCACCTAGACGCTGCCCCCCCACGTTCCCATGGAGCACTTTACCAGTTGGGAATTTATTTACGCACCTTTCCATTAGCTGCAACATGACAACCGAGGAGCAATACGATGCTTCTAGCACCACGGAGCAGATGCCCCGACAAGCTCACATCTTCGAGCTAATACTCCGGAGCAAGTACGCTGACTGCCTCTTTGCGGAGGAAACTTCTGACCAGACTGGCCACTGCCCATGTCACAATGTTGTTGCCGCTTGCGCAAGCATTCGGCTAGGGTTTGGCGACTTCACATCTTGGCTTGCCCTCTACCCGACAGAGAAACTCCCACAACTTCGACAGGACGTCTTGGTTCTACTTACAGCGATAGACTTCTGGTTATACAAGCGGAGCACAAGCTCTCACATCGTTATTCTCTCATTCCGCTTGCTTGTCAACACACTAAGTCTACATCAAGTATTGGATATTCTCGGCGAAACCCTGCCTGGCAACAAAGAAACACCAACCCAGCTCTTGACAGGTTTCTTTCAGGCGTATGAGACCCCAGACTCGCCGCATAAATATGAAAGAAACGAAAAGCTGAAAGAACCCACCGGCCGTTTTGCGAGTCAGGAGACGTTTGCCGAGTTTGAGGCTGTTACGCAGCCGATGCTTGAGAATGTGAAGTCATTGGTGGACGCTCGTAACGAAGCCGCGAACCAACCAATGCTCATATTCGGTAGAGGGGCCGACGTAATCATTAGGGGCAGGAGATATGCTTGGGAGGTTGAGCAAGAGGAGAGCCCGGCCGTCCCATTCTTCATTGACACATTAAACAACCGCAGAGGAGTGGCCAGTGGGGCTGATGTAACGTGCCCAGAATACAAGACACACAAAGACACACACTGAGAGGCTCACAGGACGGCAATATCGACAATAAAGAGTCTGATGAACTTCTGACTCATGTTCTGGCATGGAGGGCTACACTTATGGCCATTCTGTTCTTCACAGCCATGGATACTGCGCCTATGTTGGCCTCAGGGATTTGGAGACAGGTAATACCCATGATATGAGATGCAAGACCTCAGGCTTTACACAGAAACCTTACACAGAAATGGATTTCGGATTGCTTAGACTTTGTCCTCTGGATAAGTGGTCCTCATTGAAAATTGATAGCAGATTAATGCGACGTGGATAAACAATGTCAGCCTATAGTGAAAACATTCAAATCCAGACCTGCTAGTTCAACCCACTCTAGATTGGCAGTCCGAGATTTGCAGCAATGAACCGGAGGCCAGTGGCTGCAAGAGACTTCTCTATATCATCGAGCGGATATCTTTGGATAGATGGAATATTCAACGCAAGCACGTAATCTATGAAGCGTACGTCTTAAAGGCTACTCATCTCAAGGCGGTCTGCAACCTTGAATTTCTACTCATACAGAGACAGAGCTTCCAGGTGCCCGAAATCAATAGGCTGTGGATGGGAGGAAGAATTATCGGGGACCGCGTATTAATCGGAAAGTATGAGCTTTAAGACTAGATAGTAGGGAAGGCCATGTGTATCCCGTTCCTTATTATTCACAGAATTTATATGCTACTGAATCTGGTTTATCGGTGATTAATGTCAAATTTACACAGGTTCACCATGCCTCATCGGATACGGTGCAGTCTCGTGTAGACGTAACAGAAGAAGGCGATGCATTCGACAGTGTATTTGACGAATTGTAATAAAGTGGCTCAAATCGAGGGATACAGTTTCTTCTTAAGCATTGGTGCAGAGAGTAGACGTCAAGACAGAAGAAAGTAATGTTGATGATACGAGTAAGTCGTTCTCGTGGTGGTTGTCCGTCGTGTCCTCAACTATCCCTTACTCACATACCCCAACCAGACTCAAGCCATACTTGCGAAGAGGGATAGTGTAAATGAAAAATGTTCTCGATCATTTACTGTCGGACTGGATTTACCGTAAAAGTAACCGTGGGACACACACCTCTCAGTATTAGTTATGAGGATGCTTGGGACACTGAAGTCTAGGCAACAGTGGCGTCATGATCTTTTCAAAGCATAGAAGCGTGGAATGTAAGAGTTAGGTCCAAGAAAAGTGTTTGTATTCGCTGATCGGATGGCCCATTTTGTAAAGTGTAAAGAAACAAAGTATGAGGAAGAGATGCTCCGACAGACCGAAATTAGTTCAGGATGCATCAAGCAGTGTCCCGAAGGGAAATTGAGGTCGTACTGCTACTCCGACCCGGCGCCGGAGCCCTTTGGCAACCATTGCGAGTGGGTTAATAAGGCCGGCTTCCTCGACGATAATAGTCTGTCTACCTATCTGGCTCACTTCACTGTCTTGATGAGCTTGAAAATCGATGCATGGGAATATCCCACAGCCACATTTTGTTAGCGCCAATTCTCATATTCGCCAGTTAATATTCCAAGGGCCAATTGATTGACTGTATTTGCAATCATCTTGACCGATGACGGATTTCCCTCATCTACAGTCTCCAAGACCCCGGTTTCCTTCGTCATCCGGCCAGACCGGGCGGACCGGACCCCTTCCGTCTAACACTACACCAACAGAATTACATAATCCAATTCAACGTTACAAGTCACAGTCATCTTGGCTTGAATTGCGGCACAATCGACTTGAATTGTTGGGGTCGTTGCTCCTAATCCGTCTTAACCTATCGGCCTCTTCGGGTTTCCGGAATGTCCGAGCACTCCCAACAAACAGTCAGTCGATTGTCCGATTTGTCATCCGCAATTGCCATGAGCCAATATTCGCAACCTCGCTCGTCTTTCGCGCCATGTAGATTGCGTGCTATCATCAAAATTATATACTGTGCTTGAGCACCACTTGTTCCATCTGTTCTCAATAGCCTCATTAGAGCTGTACTCTATCACTCCTTCTTCACCATGGCTTCTCAAACCAAAATCGTCCTCGTCCTTGGTGCCGGAAAAAATATCGGTCAAGGTGTCGCCCAGAAATTCAGATCTGCCGGCTATCGTGTCGCACTCGTGTCTCGAAGCGCAGAGGATCGAGGGACGACTTCTGAGGGCGACACAACCCTTCGAGCAGACCTGAGCAACCCATCGTCGGTGCCATCCATCTTCACGGCGGTCAAGGAGATACTCGGCGGCCCTCCAAACGTTGTCGTGTACAACGCGGCGGCTCTGACTCCGCCGACGGATCCCCAGAATCCGTTTACTGTTCCGATTGAGGCACTCGAGCGAGATCTTTCGGTTCTCAATACCAGCGCCTACGTCGCGGCCAGGGAGGCCGTGGCCGGATTCGAAGCCACGGCGGCGGGACTCCCCAAGGCTTTCATCTACACTGGCAACGGCCTCGCTGGCGCCACAAGCCCTCTGCCACTCCTGGTTGGCCTGGGCACGGGTAAGAGTGCGGCGAGTTACTGGGTCGGCTCGGCCTCTGCGTTTTACAAAGAAAAGGGCTACAAGTGAGTGCTGCTTGGACCTTGTATCTTGAATATGTTGCTAATTGTTGCAGATTTTGGTTCGCCGATGAACGTGATGTTGAGGGGCGGGGAGTGCCGATAGATGTGCTCTCCGGTGAATACGCAGGCGATTTCTACTGGAAGCTTGCGGAGGAGACGCCGGAAATTCCGTGGTTTGCGACGTATGTTGTTGGGAAGGGTTATGTGCACTTTCCAAATTCTAGCAGAACATAGACTTGACGTCCATTAAGTGAATTACTCGGCTGACATAGTTGCCTTATTTTGGGAGCGGATGTGCGAGAGAATAGTTTCGTAATAGTAAGCGTCAATTAAAGCGTGGTTCACCTCAGTGCCATCTAAAAAAGGAGTCCGAAGCGTTATCGAAATCCCTTTATCTTCCCGGCACCACCATAGTATACTCTACACTAAGTATACAGCTGAGAGTACTTCCATACTTCTTTGCTCTTCTACATGTAACGCCTAGCGATACTCGTGAAAGCGGATTAGATGGGCCTCAAAAGCCTTGTCCTGTGGCTCTCGCTAGCTACACATAATACATGAGCGATGTAGCTCCCCAAGTCAGGTTTGGATGGCAGACCATCGTGTCAAAATCGTATCACCTGCATGGCAACCTGTTGGTTTGACAGCTCGTCTAGATTACGATGGCTCAATCGGGATATAAGACTGGCCCCTGGCGCCCGCGTATTGCCCACGGGAGTGCGAGCCCCCGATGGATGAGAAGGTTTGAGGCCGTTACCATTGGTCAGGTTTCCAACCCGCATTTGCGAGCCGACCCCGTGCACGCAATCCAACGCGCGCAGTTCAACCAAAGTAAATTTTCGTAACGTTATTCGTCTTTTATTCGTATGGGAAGATTCTTTGGCCTTGAACGACAATTGTAGCTGAAAGACCTTCCGTCCTGGGCTAGTTGGAGATAACATTAGCTGGAATCGCCGACGAACAAGGCTGCCCTATTATCGACTCCCACCTTGATCTCAACGACTTTGACCCAGGTTTACCACATACGGTTGACCCCTTTACCTCTTCGGTGGTAATTAGCTCTAATCCCGACCAAGGCGTGCCCGTTTTTGTCTTCTCACGCAGCCGGCGTGCGATCCAGCGCATCAAAACCATGTGGGCCAGCTCGACGCCCCTGCGGTCCACAAGTTCGCACATTATCCAATGCGAACCCATGGGGGCCAGAGTTGAGCTGGTTTTAGGGAGGTCGATTTAGATCTATTGGTTATCTGTTGTTTGTCTGTTGGTTGTTGGTCGGCCCACATTCACTTGAGCGAGGTGCGTATAATTAAGTCAGTTTCCCACCGACCGTCTCAACTCTCTGCGCATTCGTTCTCGCCCTGTTCAGCCGCTCCCGTGTTGTTCTCTCCATATTCACCTATCCCAAGCCGTCAAGCACAATGAGCGAGGTCCAACAGCAGCCTGCGACGCCGCACGCCGACGCCAACGCCGACGCTGAAAAGGAGGCTGGCGTCGTCGTCAAGGACAGCCCAAGCTCCGATGGCGATGATACCATCGACCGAGATGCCCAGGCCGGTGTCCAGAACATCGAGGCCGTTACCTCAGTATGGACAACCCGCTCCCTTATCGCCGCCTACGCCATGATATTCATCATCTACTTCGTCGAGACCATGCAACAAGGTGCCATGGGATCCATCACCCCCTATGTCACGTCTGCCTTCGCCGCGCACTCGCTCACTCCGACCGTCAGCATCTTCAGCAACATCATTGGCGGCGTCTTCCAACTCAGCCTCGCCAAGATCCTCGACGTATTCGGGCGGCCGCAGGGATATCTGCTCTCAGTCTTCTTTGCGACTATCGGCCTGATCATGATGGCTGCCTGCAACAATGTTGAGACGTACGCTGCCGCCCAAGTCTTTTACACCGTCGGGAACAACGCCATTCTATATTGTGTCAGCGTCTTCGTCGCCGATACATCTTCACTGCGAAACCGAGCTATGATGACCGCCTTTTCCGCTTCGCCTAATCTTATAACCATCTGGTTGGCTGGACCGATCTCTGAAGCCTTTCTCAATGGACCGGGCTGGCGTTGGGGCTTTGGAACCTTCTGCATCCTTGTGCCCTTATTCACCCTCCCGCTCTACGGCCTTTTTGTATACAATTTCAAGAAGGCCAAGAATCAGGGCCTTATCCCCGAGTCCAACAGTCAAAGGACAGCGTGGGAGTCTTTCATCTACTACTGCCGCGAGTTTGATGCTATTGGTCTCTTTTTGCTATCTGCTGGTCTCGCTCTATTTCTCCTGCCCTTCAACATCTACTACTTCCAAAATGAAGGATGGCGTGCCCCTATTATTATCGCCCTACTTGTTGTTGGCTTTGTTGTCATTATTGCATTTGCTCTGTGGGAGAAATTCTTCGCCCCCATTACTTTTATTCCCTATTCTCTCCTCCTGGATCGCACCGTCTTTGGCGCCTGTATTCTCGGCGCCACGCTCTTTATCAGTTACTATTGCTGGATGAGCTACTTTACCTCTTTCCTGCAGGTTGTCAATAACCTTGACGTCACCAAGGCCAGCTATGTCGCTCAGACTTACAGTATGGGCTCCTCCTTGACGGCCATCGCTGTAGGTGTGCTCGTACGGTACACTGGTCGAGTCAAGCCTGTAACTCTCTACATGGCTGTTCCTCTAAGTATCTTCGGTTTGGCTCTGATGATCAACTTCCGCAAACCCGACGTCAATATCGGCTACATCATCATGTGTCAGATTTTCGTCTCTGTTGCCGGCGGCACCATCATCATCTGCGATCCAATCGCCGCCATGGCAGCCGCTACGCACCAACATATTGCCGTTGTTATTGCCGTGCTGTCTATGTTTTCTCAAATTGGCGGTGCAATTGGCCTCAGCGTTGCTGCGGCCATCTGGCAGGGTGTCTTCCCTGTGAAGCTCGCGGAATACCTTCCTGAATCAGAACTCCCTAATCTTGTCGCGATCTATGCCGATCTCACTGTGCAGCTGTCGTACCCCGTGGGATCACCTGCGCGTATTGCCATCCAAAATGCATATGCTGAGGGGCAGAAGATGATGTTGATTGCTGGCACTGCTATCTGGATTCTCGGCTTTGTGGGTACGCTGATGTGGCGAGACATCCAGATTATTGGCATTAAGCAGGTCAAGGGCCATGTTGTTTGAATCCTCGGTGATTGAGGCAGGGTGCAATACACATGCAGAATTATAATATTGATGTTGAGTGAAGATGGCTTTGTAAGATGAATCAACCCCCTCAATGAACTTTTGAAGAGAGTTCGCAGAGTGCCCAACGAGCCCTGATTTACGGGGGTTTGCGGTGGGGGTCACCCCGCTAGAGTCTTGCTGCGGATCCAACACATCAGACTCGTCGATACGTCTTGAGATCCAAATACCCATAACGTTTAACCTTGTTATAAATAGATGCATAGTAACAGCCCAGGCGAATGTGCTAGTTACAGGATAGGATGGCAAATGGTGCAAGACATGTAGATGGATTGCGCATTAATGTTGTCGCGCAGCAGAGTGAGCCACGTACACAGAGCAAAGCCCGGACATGGCGGAGTCGACCGAGACAGAATAATAAAGCATCATGTTCATGACTATAGTCACGCTGCGAATTCAACTGCCGGTTCAATTCCCCAGTCTCTGACTCCGTGAATAGCAATCCTCAGCCACACAGAGATATACCGAGGTGACGTCTTCGCGCTCCGCCATTCGAGACCGAGACCGAGCCACGAGCCACCATCTCGAACCTCTTCATTGGCTGGCGCAGTGGAGAGCCTCTCCGAACCAGGGAATAGATCGCCATCACGAGCCCTGCCAAGCTCTCTACGTACGCGTCCAGTGGCCGAAGCTCGCCTGGCGCAGTGACTGCGCCGCTACTCGGACGCTAAACACGTCAATTTCAGCTGCATTCTTCCGCTACAATGTCCAACGCCAAGATGCGCATCCATGTGCAGTAGCAAGGCGTTCTCATGACCATGATGGCCATGTTGCTGTATTAATACACCATGATTTCCTGTCTCATCGCAGTTTTATCATCATTCCATCAACTCACATCTTCTCATCCATCCACCTGAACCAATCCAGACTCTACCAATCACCAAACAAACACCACCACTTACACTTCCATCACCTCCATCCTCAATCATGTCTGCCCGCGATTACTACGGTAACAACTACGCCGCCCAGCAGGCCTACCCTCAGCAGGTTTGTCAACTCTCAGGAGCCGCTCATTTGATATTTTTCTAACTCCAATCGACCAGCCGCAATACGCTCCTCAGCAGCCCACCTACGACAATCGTGGTGTCTCTCCCTACCCCCAGCAGCAGCAACAATATGGTGGGAACAATACTAGTGCACAACATCCCGCCGATTCCCAGGGCCAACTGGGCCCCGATGGCGAGCGCGGCCTCGGTGCAACAATTGTTGGAGGCGGTGCCGCCGGTTGGGTTACACGCAAGGCCGGAGGAGGCTTCTTTGGAAGCCTCGCAGGCGCCGCTGCTGGTGCCATTGGCGCAAACGTCTTGGAGAGCAAGCTGAAGAAGTGAGTACTTTGATGGATCCATTCTATTTCTTGGTCCTCCCGATTCGTCGACACACGTTGTTAACATACCTTGCAGGCACAAGAAGAACAAGAAGGATCACTGAGATGGACATGAGGATGGGATCTGATAGTTACATTAGTCTTTTTCTGGGATATTTCGCTGCATTTGGGTATCAACATAGAGGTCATTCGATATAGAGGCTGCGGGTGTGTATTTGTTTTAACTCTTTTTATATACGATGCAATGTTAAATTTGGAAACCTTGACCGCACATGTCCCTCTTATTATGCACAATGAGATTTAATCTATAGCTTATTGCAGATTTTAGCTGTTGATTTTCTATGTGCTGTTCACTGCTTTTCATATCTGACCCTCATCTGCATATGAGTAGACCGCAATAAAGTACAGCACAATGAAAATAACAGGAATTTGTCCCTCGGCAAATAAGTTGGTAGCGAAGACAACACACCGAACTATGCGCCTCTCCTTTGGTACTGATCCTCCAATAGACTATACTCGGGAGACAGGGTATTATCGGCAGCTCGTGTCTTTGCCAGTCGGCTTTCCCTCGAGCTCATTGTAAAAGCGAATACGATCGCATCGAAAATTTCTTTGGGGTTTAATATGCTCACCCAAGCACGTACTCCTAGGAAGCCACCGTGGTAACGGCACGATTGATCTTGAGTCTCGATTTGGACGTTGTGGAGAAGATATGGATTCCAGGAATATGCGTATAGGAAGAATAGCGACAAAGGGACCATCTCCAGGCACGTGAGCATATTTGGAATCCCGATGTTAAGGTCCGCATACGTGAGTGTGTCGGTTGGGTTGAGCGCGTTGACATCTGAAAGGATCCAAAAGATGATCTGGTTAGTTGGGAAAAAAGAAGTTAACAAATCAATCCTCTCGACAAGTGCTCAGCAAGATTGGGGTTGCCTTACTCTCTGCAGAAACCCTAGCCCAACTACTGCTTTGAAGGAAACCAGCTTGGCTAAAGGTTTGTGCTTCTCGGTGTAGGGTCTGAGGGCCTTGTAGAATCTGAGCACAGACAGGACGGCAAGTGTCAGTGAAATATTTAGTATTATACTGATCTAATTGGGCGATTTCCATTCCGTTAGTCTGTTTTCAAGCTGGAGTCTGGACGATGATAATAGGAAATGTTGGATTCCAATGTAGCAGATGGACTGAATCACTCACATATAGCTTTGCAAAGTATGGCTTAGTGACGTATTCGCAGTAGATCCCCGCCACCTGCGTAACATCCGTTGCGATTGCGGCGATTAATGAAACGACTGGATATTGGAAAATCAGCGACCATCGGCGCTACACGAAATTGGAATCAGTGCTTTCATTCTTCCCAACACGGAGAGCTTCACTTGGACATGCACCTACCCTGAACCAAACGAGCCCATCTTTTTGACCAGAAGGGGATTTTTTATCCTCAATAACCAGCGAAGCGAAGAAAACGTCTCGCTGAGTGTCACTGGGTGACACAAACTGACACATGAGGAGGAAGTACGCCCCAAGAGATATCGACTGGACAAACTCTAGCCATGGATCGAGGTAAACAAATGCTTCCGGAAATGCAATAGACAAGAAGCATATGATTGCGTAGAACGGAATCAAGAGTGACACTTTTAGGATCCTGTTCACCGTGTCATTAGCTCACGGATACTCGAACCCAACCTGACCAAGGCCTTATGGAGAGGACAGTGTCGATGACTTCTTTCGTGACTCGTCGAGTATCAGGAAAGGAAGAGGCATACTTTGACTGTTCATGAGGCTTGCTGTAGTGTGTTGCATGCATGAAAATGCAAAAGAAGATGACCAGACAGGCAAACGCAGCACAGCTGCCAGATAGAATCTTGTTGAATGTGTAGAATGAAGTGTCGCCAAATAGTGGCTTTTTCGCATCTAATAAGATGCCGCAAGCGGCGTACTCGTCAACCATCGTTCCTCATAAACGTTGGTTTTGGCAAAGATTCCTTGCGTTATTTGCGAAGCACCTTATTTGGGGGAGACATACCTTCGGAAAGAGAATGGACTGGACAGGTATGGTCCTTCGCCGTCTTTGAGTGGTGCGCACCCATGGTGAAGAAAACAGCCAAGATGGATGAGAGACTGTGGCTTGTACGATCTCGCGCCTTCGGAGGACGGTAGAGTTAGAGGATGCTGTTAAACCAACGCAGACCTTTGAGCATCAACAAAGGACTGGACTTGAGAGGATCTTTTATGTCCTGGCCTTCAGCATGCCTTCAGCATATCTAGGTTGCGCACACATGTTTGACTCGTTTCATTGGCCGATTTACGCGAGAACATGGATACTGCACCTCGAATGGCAGGGAACTGCATCTCGAATGGCAGGGATTCGAGGCTTAGCTGTGACAATGAAATGGGACCTCTCGCGCTTACTGTGCCGTATAAGCGTCTGACAGCAGAGATTTGCGTCATGTACTACTTGCTAACTGTCCATCAGAGCGGAGAATACTTTTCCTTCGGCAAGGCTGAGTTCTGAGAGGCCCATGATGGATTCCTGGGATCAGCTGGGACGGTGTATTGTAACCCTTCGAGCTTACCGTGCCGTACAACCGGCTGACAGCAGTGGGTTATCCCATGTATGATCTGCTAACCCTCCATCAGACTAGGTGATTTACATGAATTCATTCGTCAATGGTAAGGCTGACGCCTTGAAGATCCTGGAGCGTTTAGTAGAGATTAGGTGGATGGATTGGCGGATCAGCCCTACCCGGCTAGTTAGTACCGGCACCTAAGCCCCTCTCTGCGGAGGAGAGGAGGCGTCAGTCTGTCTTCCCATTCGACATCTGGCAAATGTAAGCTGCAGGGGTAATAGGAATACCCAGCTGTAGACGGGTGGCTTTGTGGATTTGAGTTCAATGAGCAGGTAAGTTAATATCGGCATCGGGGTAGGAAGTTGCGACTTGAGGGATCTGCTGCCATGCATGCTGCATTGGGATTTATTTTGCGAGGGACGCCGTGCACGTTCAAGGAGGGAGAGTCTATCTTGGTACGGAAACATCAAATTCACGCAATTAATACAGTCTTCAGTGAGAAGAATGACGGAGACGAGCACCTGGGTTGTCTAGGGTACCGAGACTGAAGACCTGAATCCCCATTTCAATCTAGTCGGAAGACGGGCGTTACTTGTCCGTGTTTTCTAATCGCCACCTCGAATGACTTACTCAGTTTGGAAATGCCCATTCTCACTGCCATGATTTGGCCTGCTAAATCCCAGCTAAATCCCAGCTAAATCCCAGCTAGTTTGGCGTGTCTCACCCCCGGAATCTCCACTTTTGGGCCGCGTAAGCTGCGTCAGTGTCCATTTCCTATTCAGATTTGTTCACCAGGATTGGCCAGACATCGAGTCTCACCTCAATCCTGCCCTGCCACGAGCTGGCTATGTTCGTGTCACCGCATCAATCATAGCCACAGAAGATCGGCAGAATCCCTCGCGTCTACGCCGTAGGATGAGCGCCACATCTCATGGGATGCGTATGGAAACCCTCCAGGCCGACGAATGTGAACCGCCCCCATCGGCGTCGGAGCTTTTGATGCCGGTCTTGAATGTCGGGTCGAATCGCTTTTGGCTTGTTAGTATTCATGTTAGAGTCAAGGGAAATATTCAAATAGCTCCTTGAGTTCCAGTGGCAATCGTCTTGTCTGGTTATTCTGCACTTCACTCGCGTTTTCTTTTCTCGCCTCTGCCTGTCGACTCCCCGTTTATCGAAAAAGTTGGCTTGATTTCATAGCGAGAAAAAAGCGTTCGAAGACATCGCAACACATTTCGCCTCGGTCATATCCACCCTCAACAACACTCTTCCGATTATACTGAAGAACTAAAAATGGCGGCCCCTGCATCCAAGACAATCGATAACCTCACCGGCCGATGGATTCTGGTAAAGGGCCCCTTTCTTTAACATATTATACCTGAAATTTCACATATTTACCTCCTGGGGTATCACTCTATGTGCTGCGCGTCATGGCTTCCTTCATTGCTACCAGTTCGTCTCAACCAGTTGTTTGGATAAAGCTGATCTATCAAAACAGAACAAGAAGCTTTCCGACAGTTCGGACCCCGTCCTCGCACTCCAAGGTATCGGCTTTCTTGCTCGCAAAGGCATCAACATGGCCAGCATCACCCTCGACTTGAACCAGTACACGGCGCTGCCTGCTCCCCCGAACATGTCCACGGACGCCGTCACACACATCGACATCACGCAGAGTCCCTCTGGTAAAGATGGCCAAGAGCGTCGTTGCGTGGACAACAACTTGCGCGAGCACTCGACTTCACTGTTCGGTGCTGTCATCGGCAAGACTATGTGGATCAGCCATGATGAGATTGATGACGACTTCCTCAAGAACGGCTGGTTAGTCGAAGGTGAGGGCAAATTTCTCAAGATCGTCGTCCAGAGCAAAGAAAGTGGCTGGATTGCCACCCAGATTTGGGGGTTTGAGATGGTTGACGGTGAGAGACGGTACTGCCGACACATTTCCGTAACCAAGGTTGACAAGCGCGTGGAGGTTCGGTTTGTGTACGACTTTATTGTTTAGTACTGGGAGCCTACAGTATGATAAATGGGAGAGAATTTGGGTTAGTGAGCCGTTGTTTATTTTACAAAATCTCACATATATGCTCGAAATGATGTGAAAGGGCGCAAAAGAACCTCCCCACAATCGTCGTGTTTTCTGGCCCTCTTTGAACCTAGTACTGGGTCTATTACTAAATGACTTCGATCTATCTAATGATATCGAGTAAGCCTAAAAAATAAAAATAAACTCAAGATTAACACTAAGTAACGCAGGGATTCCCTTTAGTTGAACGATTTCGTTGAGATAAGTACACCTCACTACACGGTTGGCATGATTACATTGGATGCGCCACCACGGGGCTTCGCAGATACTCTTCCGCCAACCCCAAAGTCTTCGTCTCGGAACCTATTTGACCAAGTCCGTAATTATCCCAAATTAGCGCTCATAAATAGGCACGTCGAGAAAGTTGCTACTATCACGCCACCCAAGTAACCGTTTATCGACGTTTCATTTACGGTCACTAGCTGCCTTGCGTGGTGGCGAAGCACACGCCTTGTCTCTTATCTGCCTGGATCCGCCAAGTTTGGCTTGGCGAACTGGCCCGTGAACGAGCAAACCCGAGCACTCGAGTTCGTTTACGTATACAGAACGAGACTTGCCGAGATTCAATGCACTAATGATACTGTTTCCGTTTACGAGTGCTATCTCCCCTAGCCTTCGGATGCAAGCTGGACCCATCTCACTAACGGTATGGAATGAAATGACTCGCATGGCTGACAATCTCCATTTCGTCGTGGATGAGAAGAGTAGTTGGGATACCAGTATTTGTTGATCGGTACCAGCATTAATTCCACTACACTTTTCTTCCATTCTAAATTCCCCCCCCTTGTCCTGAAATCCCAGCGCTCAGACTCATTTTAGCGTTGCCTATGACGCTCAAATTTTAACAACCATCACGGCGCGTACCTCGTACAGGGCGGCATTTGTTTGGCTGGTCTGCTCCGCCTCAATCAACCCTGCGATTGGAAATGAGCATCATAGCACAGACCATTGATTGCACCGCCTCATGCAACACAGACAGAAACCATTAATTAACTCTTGACTTCATTCCTGCTGCCTTTGCCCCAGCTTAAAGGCACGATATACATTTACCTTGCGTCGCTCTCCGTCCCCGAGAATACGAATCCGCGGGATGCAAACCACCTTCTCGCCATGTCAGTTCCTTCAGAGAGCGTCCATTGCCATTCGACCATGCGAAGATCCCACAAAAAGTCCAGAAATGGGTGCAAAGACTGTAAACGAAGGAAAGTCAAGGTATTCGACCCCGCATCTCTCAACCGCGTCACAAGATCTCACCAGATGCTAGTGCGATGAAGTATATCCCTCGTGCTTTCATTGCTCGCGTCAGAATATTCGCTGCAGTTTGAGTGACAGGGAGCAAGAGAGTCGCAATGTTACGTCAGTCTCGGCTGGTTCAAGACGCTCGGCGACACCAAGCCTCCCAGCTACGCGTCCAGCTGATTCTATTCCTCTGTACGACGAGCATATCCAAATTGAAATCCCTGCATCACCGTTCAGTTCTAGTAACATGCGAGAGCTAGAACTCATGCACCACTACTCTATCAACACGAGCAATTCATTAGCGTTGCGAGAAGACCTGCGATACGTCTGGCGCGTTGTCGTCCCCCAAGAAGGATACGACAACCCTTTTGTTTTACACGGGATATTGGCAGTGGCGGCAGTACACAAGGCCCAACTCGTTCCTAGTTCGCGACAGACTTATTTGAACCTCGGGACATACTACCAATCGGTTGGGCTTGAGGCCTTCAGGACTGTTATGCAAAACGTGGACAAAGACAGTTGGAAGCCGTTTTTCTTTTTTGCAAGCTCGGTGATTCTTTACGCCTGTCTGCTTCCCGCACGATCCGAAAGTCGAAAGATTGAAAGGCCTATTGCTTCAATCATGGAGCTTTTTGCTTTTATCCGTGGGATTCAGGCGATTGGGCCATATTTGGGTGGCATTTCCCGCGGCAACCTTGCGCCCCTAAATCTCCAAGACTGGGTGGTCTCAATGGATGAATCATTTGATGTGTAAGCCTGCAATCTCAATGAACCATGACTGTTCTCTGATCTTTCTCAGTAATCCTTCCCTCGCCCATTCATGTCTCCCAGCCAGCGTATTCGACGCGTTATGTCGTCTCAAGGACTTTATTAGGAGTCATGCAACCCCCGAGGACCGTGACGACTACCTGACGGCCGTCGAGGAGCTTCAGAAGGTTGCAAGGTTGTTGGCACATGCGGGTGTGCATCCCGAATGCGGCATGGTCTTGTTCTGGCCCTACGTTATATCAGACAAGGTTATTGCACAGATAAAGGCGTTCGACCGCGTCGCACTGCTCTTGATGTCATATTATTCTGTATTTCTCTCTATCATGGGTAGCCACTTTTGGTTCTTACAAGGCTGGGGTCCGCAACTCCTTACTGAGATTGAGCATCACCTGATCGACGACCGGGACTTGATGGAGTTACTGAGGTGGCCAAGAGAGCAGGTGTTTTCTAGCTTTGTATTATAGGACTTTCTCGAATGGACAGACTTGATCAGATTCGAGATCGGTTAAGCCCAGAAGAGATCAGCATGCTTGAAGCAGCGCTGATTCAAATGGGTGGCAACTCCCAAGATCAACTCGTCTTCTGGATGCCTTGCGATGGCGGTCTCTCGGGTCCCATCGGCCAACAGGCCTCAACGACATTGCCCATCATACTCGCCCAGGAAGCGGGAACAGCGAACTCCATCGTCGTATTTTTGATGATGATGTTTCGACTGATCGTCTCGCATGTCGCTTCGATGCCGCAACAACCCAGATCCAACACCCCGGCGGTCTCGTCACTATAACGACCAGGGACGGCTGAGTCCAGAAGGCAAAAGGCGTCATTTGCACTATCCCGCTTTATGTCCTTTCCTCGGTCAGGTTCGATCCAACCATTCCACTAGACAAGCGAGAAGCTATTCATGAAGGGTCGGTCAACAAGTGTAACACGATTCATTTGGACATTGAAGGCCCATACGTTCTATCTTGAAGCTCGTTTAGCTCTCCTGGTTCTGGTATGGTGTGTGCATTCGGTGACAACAATACGCCGTCTAGAAACTCTCATCTTGTCACCATTAGACCTCCGACGGAGAGCACGACAGGAGCCCCCCCTTAAAACATTGAAGTTACAAAGACATCGGTTATCAGCTTGTTACCTAGAGATATATAAAGTAAGATCTCTGTGAGCAGAATTGTAAGTACCAGGTGTTTGCCAAACTTTCTTTAGCTCTATCAAGAATGCAATAGGTGGCGCAAGACTGGATGAGAGATGAGTTTGCGAAAGGGACATGGTGTTACTTGTCGCCGAGGTTCACCACGAAGTATTTGAAAGCCTTGCAACGCGTTCATGGCATCATTCACTTTACAAGCGCGGATGAGTCGGATGGCTGGCAGGGATAGATAGACGGAGCTGCACAAACAGAAACGTAAGCAGCCCATAAATTGACGCAATCACAGTGACATGGCGGAGAAAAGCTATTCGCAAACACGCTTCGAAGCCAACACAACTTGCGAATTGTCAAAAGAAAACTGCATTGTCTATTCGAATCCATGTCACGATCAGTTTAGCGGCTCCAACTCATGAAAGTCAAATCCATCCCGGCACCTATTGAACATCTGACAGCGTTTGCCACTAATATAGGAAGCCTCTGTGGCAAGAAGGGGGAGGGGGTAGGGGCCTGGCTATCTAGAACACGTCTCCATTGGTAGATATAGGGTAGTTGGTATAACGGGCGACATATTTCATATTCTAGTTCCTACAGAAAGAGGCGATTGTTTGCTGCTGGGAACCAATAACGCGTGCCTAATCCTCCTAGCCCTGTTTCACTCCGGGATTAGTGGCCCATCAAGGGTTTTGTCCGAGTATTGGGTAGTCCAATTGAACATGACAGGCGACGATCTGCGGTTGGAGATTCACACGGAACAGCTTGTCATTATGGAGGCAAAACGCGTCAGTTTCCCTCACCGCTGCGTTCCGAGATTGAATAAGGCGTAAACCCGTGCACTACAGTATGCGTCGAGTTTGTATTGCCACCCGGTCTAATTTTTCCACCTCTTGCAGGGTCGGGAGTGCTAGGCAAGCGTGGCAAGTGACTGGCGCGGATAAATGACGATCCCTGAGTCGGCTTCTCGGGCAATGAGAGACCGAGATGTGGCCTGCAAATTCTCCAGATATCCCGAAGAATATGAGCATCCAAAAGTGGTTCCATGAGAGGAATTTGGGTACAGCGCCTCTGAGGTCGAGGCTCTCGACTATAAGCTTATCCCTTCAGTCAACCCAGACACATTCCCATACGCATTCCTGAGGGCTCTGCATCCTACACCCATTTCGACCCAGTAAGTAGAGCACATATAAGTACATAAAGCCAGGTAGGTCCTAGGCCTTAGAGATCCCAGCCACTCACCCAATTCACTCTCTTTGGTGCATTCCATCCTTGCAATCCAGCTGCAACAGGTTCAACGAGAGAGAGCAGGAGGGTGATTCCCACTTTGCTTGGCAAAAGCCTAAACCGCATTCTCTCTTCACCCGCACGTCCGCCAGGGTTTGACTGATGCTACCACGGCCCATTTTACCCCGCATTTACCGAGAAGGGTTTGCCGAAATGAGGCATGAACCGTCGTTGAGGGTATGGAAGCTATAAAGGTCGTGGTGTTGAACCTTACGGCTGAGGCGCTGCCCTGCCCTCTCAACCCTTACGCAAATAGAACAATCCCATAGGTTTCATCCCTTCGGCAAACCTTGCCATTGGTCTGACTTCATAATGGACCTCTTTGTGGTTCGCCAAAACTGGATATTTTGGGTTTTGTTTCTAGTCTCGTCTGCCCATGCCCTGAGTGTTTCTGGCAACGGTGTTCAGTACCTGGGTACTCAAAACAAAACCTCGGGGTAAGTTACATATTACCAACACGAATTAATTAGATTAACTAACCTGGAGTCTACGCACAGAGTCAATTCCTTTAGAGGCATCAGATATGCTCAAGCTCCCGTCGGGAACTTGCGATGGAAAGCGCCTGTGCCCGTGACGTACAAAAGAGCTTCAAAAAAGACAGTCATCAAAGCTACCTTGCCAGGTCCAGCATGCTACCAAAGCACACCGGGTTGGCGCGTTGATACAAGTTTTGCGCTCATCCAGGATGAGGACTGTCTGCTGCTTGACATCCAGACACCAAGTAACCCAACATCGGATAAGCTGCCTGTTTTGGTGCTTATACATGGTGGAGGTATGCCCATTCTTTTTTCCTCAGATTAAAATGTTGAACATTCCTGTGAAGCAGGAGCTTACTGAATCTAGGCTACGTGGCTGGCAGCACGCAATTTACTTCAGGCGACAGCCTCGTACACCAGGCGAACGGGTCCATGATCTATGTTTCCGTCCAGTATCGCCTCGGGGCGCTTGGGTTCCTCGCTGGAGACGACATCGATCAAGACGGGACATCAAATGTTGGTCTTCTTGACCAACGCGCAGCTCTAGAATGGGTTCGCTCTAACATTCGTTATTTTGGTGGCGACCCTTCCAAGATTACCATCACCGGAAGTAGTGCGGGAGGGAGCTCTGTGACGATGCAGATGATTATGTACGGTGGCGTTGAACACCCTCCGTTTCACGCGGCCATTCCAGGTATGAAGTGGATTATAGCACCAATGTTGCCTCAATTCCATTGCTAATTTCATCCAGAGTTCCCATGGTGGACCCCAATTTACGACAGCGACTGGGTGAATAAGCAGTATGCTGGCTTCCTGGAAGCTGCAAATTGTACTTCTCTTCTTTGCCTACGAAAACTACCTGCAGCAGACATCCAGGTTGCGACTCGCGCATCTACCGTTGCTGCATATCTTACCAAGCAGTATGCCCATGGTACCTATTACTGGGGCCCTGTGATTGACGGGAACATTATCCGAGCAAATCCTGAAGGAGAGTTCCGTGACGGCCATTTCACCAAGATTCCTGTTCTGGTAGATCGAAACTTCGACGAAGGATACATCTTCTCAAACACCTCTGCCACCAGAGAGGAAGAGGTTTTGTCAGATTTTGCAGCCCTGTGGCACGATAACAATGGCCATTTTGCGGACATTGCGTGGGGACTCTACCCCGAATCAATCTACAATACCTCGCATCTTGACGATCTGCCCGCCTACCAGCTTATGAAAAAAGCGGGTGGGATAACAGATACCATTACTAACTACTTTATCAGACGGTCAGCTCTCTTCGGAGACGCGATGGTCAGTTGCCCGACCACCTACATCGCTCAGGCAGTAGCCGATGCTGGGATGCCTGCCTACAAACTAGTATTTAACTCTGGATATCAATTTCATTCAGCAACGGGGTACTTCATATATAGCAACTACACGAATGGTAAGTTGACATATTTCAACATGAATTTCAGTGGTAAAGCTGGCTGATTCGATCTTGACTATTTAGCCGATGGGTCCCGTGAAGCCAGGGGCGCATTAATCCCGGGCAACGCTACTTTGGCAACATTATTGCGCAATTCCTTTATATCCTTCACCATCCACCAAGACCCCAACGCGTTGACGGTCGATGCCATATCAGCTCCTTTGTGGCCGAAGTATGATTCTGAAACCCCGGAAATCATGTATATGTCGGACTCGGGGGTTCGAGTAATGGACGATCCAGATGTGTCGCACAGATGTCACTTCTTAAGAATGGGCCGTGGAAATAATCTCGGTATTTGGCCACAATGGTGACTTCCGGGATGGGCGACTTAGGAATCCTTCAAAATATTGTGCATCGGATATTTTATGATTTATTTGCCACTTCCATCCATCTTGGTCCCAGTGGCATGAACCGAGTGCTGCGAATAGATCTCTATGAAATATGCACAAGTAATCTTCGCACCAACCTTCGTAAGAATAGCACCTACTCACTCTCTCTAGACGCATTAAAATAGAGACGGATTATAATACAATGGGCGTGATATCTCTGAATTTGCAAGAAGCTGAGGCAGGAATGCAGGTGAGATGAGCGTCAAGTATCACCTACAACTTCTGAGAGGCTTCGCCTTGTCCTAGAAAGTACGGTCCCCACATCCACAACCCGAAGACAACCATGGCCAGAATGGCGACATTGGCAAGGATCTTGGTTCTCGCGGGATTTTGGTGACGGAAGTTGCCTAGTTGTAGGCGTACGTCCTTCGCAAGAGACTGCATCTTCTCGGCTCCAAGCCTGTAGTACACCAGTCCGGCCAAGGCGATGGAGTAACCGAAAAACTGCTGGCCAGTGACTGGGTCACGGAAAATAACCATGGAAGCGACAACAAGCAAGATGTCCTTCAGAACGCCCGACATGGTCAAAACGACGGCTGATGTCTGGCCAATCTACGCAGTGGTCAGCGACGTTGGCTAGATGAGGCGTGGAGAATGACGTACAAGAAGCACAACCGACACATTCAGTAGGAAAGCCACAATTGCGTTAGCTACAAGGGTCGAGATACCTAGCCCGTAGATATCGCCCATGGTAATCCTTGGGATCTCGATGAACAAGGTAAAGATGCCGTTGGTTACAGCGCATGCCGGAGCGTAATAATAAAGTGACACCAAAGGATCCATCTTGAACTCGGCGGAGCTGAGTAGCCGCTGCACCATGACAAGGCGCAGTGCCTCAAAGATGATACCGCTGACTTGGTCTGCAAGCGTGCGTTAGGTGGGATGGCCAGACGCAACGGGATTGGTGTCAACATACAAATAAAACCAGTAAGATCAAACTTGATCTCTCCGAATGAGGCGATGACGATGCCCACGACAATGACGGACACATTCCCAAGCACTCGGAAGTTGGGAGGGACGATCCGGAACGCCCACGTTGCTAGCAAGGTCGCGACAGCATTTGTCGCCTTGGGAGGGTAAGTAAAATGGATTTGCGTTCGTGGTTGGAGCCTGGAACGTCATTGACACGCACCTTGAGCATCTGGATAAATGACACACTTAGGTAGAGGTATGCCATGTTACCGCAAATCAGGCTGAAGCTGAAGAGAATACCAATTGGTACAATGGACTGCCTGTGCGAATAGCGACCCATCAGCAATTCAGCACCCACACGAGTATTTTGCCGGGCTAGCAGGCCGTTCCGCCCGTCACGGTGACTGCTTACCCGTATATGGTCGGGGTCATGGGCACCTTGTGCCGCGAGTCCAGCGTCTTGGTGAATCGGGCCATTATCTGAGTCGTGATCGTGGCAAACACCATGTGCCATGTGGTCAAGAATAATGCTGGAGGGTTGATATCAGTGCGTGCTCGGCGGGGCTCGGCGAGGGATCGAATGCGACTCACGGAAGTCTGGCGTCAAGCGTGGGTTAGCTGAGGGACTCAAGACAATGTACTTGGACTGCAGGGACGGAGCTCACCAAACTTGGCGGTTGCGAGAACCCATTTGTTAAAGAGGATGACGCTTGAGCTCAAGAAAATCCATAATCTATCCGCGCGTGAGCATGGCTTCGCTTGAGTAGCTGAGAAGGGCCGGCGCACGCAATGAAGAATGCGGGATGCAGCCTGCCGTCTGATTTACTGGGAGCAGCAGCCGTGCCGCTCTCCAGCCTCCGGTCTGCGTCTCCCGACGAGCGCTTGGCTGCCATATCGCGCGGTGAATGCTGTGAGGCGGTGATGTCGCTGGCGGGCGTCGTGAAGCTCTCGCGCCGGCTGGTTGCGTGGTGTGTGATGAAGGAAGAGGAATCACAGGCGACAACGTCGGCCGCAGATGCGACGTAGACGTACCGTGCTTCGTACCACCTCGTACCTCGTCTAGAGACAAGACATCCGTATGGCTGGCTCGGCACAAAGCTGCCAGGTTTATATATAGCAACAACACGCGATTGACCTCTGAAACAGGCCCACCCCCGGCCCAATCCGCGAACGCAGCGTCATGTTGACTTGATACGAAGTACAGATTATGTACAACAGCTGCGTAGTTCTCGGCCCATCTACAGCGCAATACCCCGGCCCGTCAAGAGCTTGTCCCACTCTTAACACCGCCCTATCGCCGGATTACCCCCTAAATGCCCCTTTCATCTTAGCCTCATGTCATTAAATCCTCGTTGTCTCCCGTTGGCTTAATTTGCACGCGCGTCTCATTGCAGCCAGCTACTATATAGGTACGAAGGGAATATCGGATTGAGCATTGCGGTCTGGATGCAGAGCACGTATTTTTTTTTTGCTATATTGGCGCACTACGTTCAGTATATCTTCATTCATACACGGACAATTAAACTTGTCCCTTATCGCGGGAGCGTTCCGTCCCGCGATAGTGCTGACGAGTACTCCGGAGTTTTGAACTGGTAGACCATAGCTCGCCCAAGTACTAATTCCGCTGGCAACGTAACAGAGAAGCGCTTACTCCAAACAACACGGATCGTCTTAGTTTGTACTGCAGAAACAATATGCGTCTGCCAGTCGCTTTCATAGCTTCATAGATTCAAGTCGATCTCGTGTGCTCGTTAGAGTAGCTATTGACCTCCATACCTAAGCGGAGGCATATGACACAATCCTAAACAGTCAGCATTTTCAAAGCGACGGGCTACATTGAATAGATTCAGTGCTCCAGCTACAGCTAAATCATTTGGGCCGTCAGTTTGAAGAACTCAAAACAAGGAGAAAAATGTCAAGACTGGACAAACCGATGCTCACCACTCCGACCTAAGCGATGGGTGTTTCACCAGCTGCACCTATTGAGTATTGCGCTGAACAAATAGTCAGCACGCCCCTGGAATCGACTGCAACCTCAGAAGCCCCTGGGGCTGTTGCATCCATTCTTGGCTTCTGCCGCAAGGTCATCACACCAGGCAAAATTAAGACTGGGCATTCATGTCTCCGGCGGCAGCACGTCCGTTGTCTAGAGGATATTCGACTCAACTGACACGAACTACAGACTTTTCAACCTGAACCTCATCACGGGCCCGCTAGCATCTAATAACACGATTCCGGGTGCACAGGCTTTTCTGCCCGGCAGATACTACGGCGCAACGATTCGCCCAGCCCGTTTCTCTACCTGAACCTCTACAAACGGTGCGCTTCTGTGCTCAAATCCGAACAGGAAGCACACGTCTGGCTCGGCGCTGCAATGTTCAGCAACTGGGATAGATGAACCTGCAGGTAGTATATCCCAGTTTTATAACCAAAACGTAGGCGGTTCCTATTGATACATGTCTTTTTAGAGCTTCTCAGGTGATACCGCGAACGTATATGAGCTGGTTGTCTTCTTCGACACTGATTACCAGCCGGGGGGGTGGGGTTCAAATTGTTGACACGCAGGAGTTTGCAGAAAATGCTTGTCGTGCTGACGAGTTTCATATACGCACTCATTCAATACTGTAACCCTTGGCTATATCTAATAATTCTAAGGAAAGAAAGCCAAATAATTATGTACGAATCTGCACGTCAACATACCTGATGCATCGGCCGTTATTAGCCAACTATGTGAAGCTTACCCTCTGGGATGAGACACAGAATAGCACCTTAGATGTTCATTACCAGCGCGCTGGGAAACACATATCTACAGACGGTTTCCCATTGCTTTATCCCTTTTCTCTATTTCTGTACAAATTATTTTTATATATTCAACGGTATTACTGCTTCAGCTAATATGCACCATAATAGTGCTCTTGCCACGTTCCACATTAATGGTGACCCGAACACTGATGAAAGGAAGGGTAATTCCGACCTAGACACCGACCAGATTGCACTGCAAGACTTTACAGCCGCGGTGCTCCTGGCCCTTAGTCAGATCTCTGCCTATCTACCAAGCCATGAAGTTAGGTGTGAAAGAGTCATCAATGTAAATAGTATACAATTTCATGAGCTATACAAAAATGAGACATGAATACGACCATGATGTCAGATAGCAGGCCATCAGGGAAGCGCGTCAATGAGAACCTTCGGGCCGGACGGCACAATGAGCGGCGCATTTCCCCCCATTACTATTTTGTTTCTTCCATCAGCATACCCACGAGAGTAGAGGCCGAGGTAAGGCGCAGTGGTCTTGTAAAAGGCGCCTCGAGCTTGCCCATTCTTCTCCTGATCCCAGTATAGGCGGCGCAACCACAGATAAAGCCGAGGATAGTCGTGGCGGATAGATTTCTGGTTACACATGAACACCGGATAATAAGCGACGTCGAATCGCGCAATGGTGGTGTAGAGTCGGATATCAGCCTCAGTGATAAAGTCACCCAAGATGTATGGCTTCCCATGGGCTAACAAGGCCTCCACTCTGTCCAGGGAGTCGAAGAGTGGATCGATTTCTTTGTCATAGGCCTCTTGTGACATGGCGAAGCCAACCTTGTACACACCGTTGTTGATTGTGTTGTAGACCCACTCATTGATGCTGTCGATTTGTTCCCGGAGGTGAGGAGGATATAGCCCGCCGCCGGGTTTGTTCTCTTCCCTCAAATGCTCCGGAATGAAGGCATCAAACTCGCTGTAGAGCATGCGGATAATTTCGGACGATTCATTGTTAACAAGGGTGTCAGTCTTTTTGTCCCACAAGACCGGAACCGTGTATCGTCCAACATAGTTTGGATCAGCATGCAGATAGAGCTCCTTGAGCTTTTTGAACCCATGCAACGGGTCCTCGGGTAATGAATCTCCTTCCCCACTGAAGAACCACCCGTCTGGCCCTAATGTGAGGTGCACCTGATACACATCAATTACATCCTCAAGCCCTTTAAGCAAGCGGACGATCAGGGTTCTATGGGCCTTCTTCAGGTCAGCCTTTGGTATTAATCGCACAAATGGGCAAAACCCACCCATGGGCAAGCAGGGGAAACATAAAGCGCATAACGGCCCTTCTCCGCTGCAAACTTGGAATTCGGATCCCGAGAAACAACATTACGGAAGGTGCTTTGAGGTCGGGCAAAGTTTCCACCCTTGTGGACTGACTGCATATTCAGTTAGTATGCAGCCTACTGAAGTGTAGAAAGGTGAATTACTGGTCCCAGATTTAAACTCATGACGGCGCGTAGTATTTGTTTGCTAGGTGGCATAGTAGAAGAGAGAGCTAGGAGAGAATTTACGAAAAACTTCTATAAATGTGGAAGTCCCGTTAATTATTTATTTAACTTCCCAGCTATCCGTCCCCCGACTGTCGCCATCTCGGCCTTCGGACTTTGATCGTAACGCTGGGTGGGGTATCGTGGATTTGAAATGCGCCCGCGCGCGACATCACGTCATTGCGCTGACAAATTCAACTTGGTGTCGAAGTTATCGTTTAGTAGACAAGATCGCGCGCGGTTATTTGCATGGTTCCTGTTCAATATGTAGTCCTGCTAGGGATAGCCTTCCGCTAACCAAAAGTCAGTCGTGGCTCGAGTCTCTTCAGCGAATCGAGTGTGAAACAAAGTGCAAACGACCCGATGCTCTCATCTACCGTTGAGCCTTAATGTATTTATATTATTTACGTACCATCCTCATTCCCCGATTCCGGCCTTCTTGCCGAAATAGAACACTGGCTCTCGATCCGTATTTCAGCAGGGAAGTGTTTCACTGCTTCAGATACATCACCGAGTTTCTACCCTATTGTTGGAAGTATCTCCTCTATTTGTACTCCATTCGATATGCATATAATATACAGCTACTAAATTGAAGGATCTGTCAAGGCCTCTACTACTGATTCAACAATGGAAACGGCTAAAAGCGGCGATGCAGCCGTATTAGCAGAGTCACGTGAAAAGAACTAGCGGGGATCTGACTCGTCACCAGACTGAAAGCCAATTCTCTTATCATGTGCGCTAAAGAGTCAAATCAACTCATTCATCTCGACTGCGGTACCTCTCAATAAATCATTGAATCAAATATACCACAGTTGAATTCCCCATACTTGTGACAGATACACTACGGTGGATGCATTCACTATGAGCGTCCGGCCCTCCCGACAGCGTGGGATGAGGTTCACAGGGTATGCCGAACCAACTCCGAGATGACTGAATCGATCGCTGACGGGCAATCAGTTGCTGGACATGCAAAGCACGGAAGGTTCGATGTGACGAAAGGCCACTAGCTTGTGGAAATTGCGAGAAGCGAGGCATTTCATGTGGCGGCTACGATATCCGACTGCAGTGGATGTCTGATCCCTTCGCGCAGCCGAGCACGCCCGCTGCATCTAGCAGCCAAGGGCGGAGAAGAATCATGCTTGGTAGAGATAACTCAAGCCGTATGTTGAAAAGGAGAACATAAGCTAACGAGAGACCAGATAAATCAAGTGGTCGTCGATTCCGGATGCAGGAGATTAACGAGTTCCTTTCTACTATCGACAAGGACGCCGAGTCCATGTTATCGTCCAGAAAAGGCCCATTCTCAACATTTCCAACTAAACCTGGGTGTCAAGACCTCACAGAGACCTCTCAAAAGCCACATCAAAAGCACACCAGTGTCTCCAACCGCTCGGTAGAAAGCCCGCATGATTGGGAATGTGACGAGGTCGACCTGGATCACCATACCCCCGGGATGCAACTGCAAGCCCTGAGCCCGAATTCGGCTCTCCCTCTGATCATCAATACACCTGATTGGTCGGCCATCACAAGCCAGGATTTTGATTCTGCCGTTATTCAAACCAACAATACAGCGGATGTGGAAGGGTGCGCGGATCGACCAAACACCTCGCCAATTGCAGCATCAGACAATGACAACTTGACAGAATCGAGTCCATCTGTATCCTATGGGTACAATGCACGAGACCATTCAATGGCCGTAGTACCAATGTCCCCTTCGCCTCTGCCAGAATCCATCAGCCTTCCAATACAACACATTCGGAGTAGCCTCTTTGGAGATACCGAGGCCGATCTATTAATGCATCACTACATGATTCATGTTGCAGATGTTCTTCAACCAATCCTGCATACCCAAAACCCATATCGCCGCATATATGTCCCGACCGCGCTCGAGGGGGCATGCATCCGCGCATCAGATCACAAAATGACCAATGCCAAACCTCACTCGGCGCTTTATCACGCACTATTGGCATCGGCAGCATACCATCTTTGGAACTGTGATAAAGCGCAAAGAAAGTACCAAGAGATGGGTGCTGAACACAGATACCGAGCACTCCATTCCTTGCAGGCTGCAGTCAACTCTCCAACGCCAGGGTCAGACCATCAAATTCTCCTGATGGCAATGCTGTCTCTTGTGAGCATAGGGGCAAGTGTTCGCGAACTCGTGGCAGAGTCAAGGAATCACCTGCTAACTTGCGTATAGGTTATGTCTGGGGATGACCGTGACATTATGGTGCACCTCGGTGGCATAAAGCAATTGCGGGATTCGCGCAGACGATGGAGAATCGTCAGCGGGGAGACTCGGCAACTCAATCAAATCAGCGCGTTCTTGGCCTTGATGGCTCGAACGACTTGCTTTGTGGTCTCTCCATCGCCTTGGATTGGTAATTATCACGAACTTTCATACACGGAGGACGCCGTCATCAAATCCGGCAGTTGCTTTGAATTCATGTACGGAATCACGTCAAACACTGCAGCTGCGATCCAAGAGACATGCCGGTTAGCGGAATTTCTGGCACAATTCGACAACCAGGAAGAGGCCTCCATACCAGACGATCTTCTCGCGGCTTGTGAAGGTCTGGGTGACAGACTTCTGTCTTGGACGCTGGAATCCGAGAAGATGGCATCCATCCCAGCTAATGACGGCGTGATGTTGACAATCTTCAAACACCAAGCAAGTGCATGGCATTATGCAGCGCTGGTATATTATTACCGCCGGATTCAGCGCTACGACACTTCAGATCTGGTGCAGGAAATCAAGCTGGTGACCGATCACGCACACGCCGCGGAGGACGCCAAGGTCACATTAAAATCCAACAGTACGAACATCATGGCTCCAATCACATGGCCGGTATTTATTGCTTCCTTGAATGCCGCCGAGTCTCAGAGGGACGCGTGTCGGGCGTGGTGGGAAAGAATACAACACTACGGAATCGCAAACATCCAGACGCAGTGGGACATGGTGCAGCGAGCGTGGGAACGAGAGGATGAAATGCAGCAGAAGGGTTTCGGGACCAGAGATTGGACAGCCGTTCTGGGTGATTTGGGGACGCATATCTTCCCTGTATGAAGAAGTGGGTTCACGCAGTGCTACTTATAAGATGGCTGGTAACTCACACACATATTTCACGGGCATCGCTCGTTATCTATGGTTGTCTCGTGATAATGCGGGCAAAACCCACATTCAATCCAACGGCGAGCTCCGATAGTCAATTGTCGAGAGTGAGTCCGTCTGAGTCATCATATGCAGACGACTCGGAGACTCTTTCCCTTAGTGAATCTGGGAAGATAAGCCCTTCATGGTTAGCGTAGTCGTCGTATCCAACCCTGTCCGTTTACGCCTTCCAGTGCGACCGCAGGTTTAGCGTCAGAAGGACCTAAGCACATACTGGAGATGACAAGCTGTTGTCATTGATGAGTACGTGTCATGAGTCATTTGGGTCAATGAGGAGTTGATCGTCTGAACTGTCAGCTTTGATTGGCAAGGAAGGTATTATTTTAAGATATAAATTTATGAGATGCAAGTCGTAGGCAGATGGAGGAACCTGCTATTCATGTCTCCACTGCCTAATATGGTATAACTTTCAGGGCCTTTGGCTGTCTAATCACTACCAATAAGTGCAACTGCATCACGCCTAGAGCTAGACCTCCAAAGGTCTAGACTTCTTTGACCATGAACATATAAACGTTGAGACTGCACACATCGAGTCGCCTTCTATTTTATTCCTTCCGAAATATTTTCAGTCAACAATAAACAACTTCCACCATGTCTCACGAAATGCCAAAGCCACTCGACCTTGCTCATCATTTCTCAAATTCTTCGAAAAAGAGAGTCCCAAATGTTCTCAAGGAATATTACAAATTCTTGCGCATCCCAGAAATGGGCAACCTGGCTGGCGGTATGTTTCATCTCCATTTCACAAGTTGATCGCCCGAGTCAGTCGCTAAATCGGCACCTAGGCTTGCCTTTCCCAGCAAATTTCCCCTTCAACAGCCTCAACCTTTCACTTGTTGACTCGGGCAGTCTCTTCCACCCCCGTGGATCAGGCCTTGAATCAGGAAGTGATTCAACATTGGACATTTCAATTCAGCGACGCAGCCAAGGGACTAATTCTGTACGCAAGGTTGACTTGGACACTGCCCTCCAGTACAGCGGCTCCCAGGGCTATCCAGCTCTTTACGCTTGGCTCAAAAAACTAGCAAACACAGTATACCATCCAAACCTACCATATGATGGTGGAGCAGATGTCATGATCAATGGTGGGTCAGCGGATGGGCTGTGGAAGATATATGAACTTCTTTTCAACCATTGGGACAAGGATCTCAACAAGATTCAAGATCGAGAGGGTTTGATCGTTGAAGAGTTCGTCTATGGGCCGCCGATCGCGCAGATCAAACCAAGAGATGTCAACATTGTGCCGGTGAAAATGGACGCCGAGGGGATGTTGGCACACGGAACTGGCGGCCTCCAGGACGTTCTGCAAAATTGGGACTATACCCGCGGCAAGAGACCACATGTTGTCTACATTATTCCGTAAGCTTTACCAATGCCGCACGAGTGCAGCCATCAACTAACGAGAACTAGTACTGGTCAGAACCCAACATCTGGAGTGCTCTCTTTCTCGCGACGGAAGGAAATTTACCAGATCTGCTCGCAATTCGACCTCGTTCTCATCGAGGATGACCCATATTGGAACCTGTACTACCCCTCTGCACAATCGATCTCGGTGAAGTATCGAGGAACTTCGATTTCGAAAAACTTCCCGACCAGCCCAAACCACAATTATTCCACTCAATCTCTTGGGGGCAAATCAACAGGTTATCGGTTTCTCGACGAACTCGTCCCGAGCTTTTTGAGTATCGACACAGATGGTCGTGTTATTCGGCTGGATTCCTTCTCGAAGACCATTGCACCCGGCTGCAGGCTTGGATGGATCACAGCTCAACCGAGCGTGTGTGAACAACTGTTTCGGATCACAGACAGTACTACTCAGCCGCCTTCTGGTTTTGTGCAGGCTATAGTGTCGAAGTTGCTTGGAGACTTTGGCTCTGCTGACCAGAAGGGTGTCAACAAGAGCGATCAGTCAACTCTTTGGGGAATAAAGGGTTGGATTCAGTGGCTTGAAGGCCTCCGCGTCACCAACGAGCGTCGGATGATAACAATGGCGACAATCCTGGAGGAGAATAGGTTTCTGACATCCGAGGGCGGCCGAACAGAGATGTTTTCCTTCCAATGGCCCATGGGCGGAATGTTTCTTTGGGTCCGCGTCAGCATCTTCAGCCACCCATTGGCTTCGTCTATCGACCCAAAGCGTCTAATGCTGGCGTTGTGGATTTCCTGCACGCAGCATCCCTATCGAATCTTGACGGTCCCTGGCCAAGACTTCGCTGCCAATGAAGCTGTTAAAGATGACGGTGGTTTCGTGTTTCTTCGTTTCTGCTTCGCGGCTGTCGAAGAGAGTTTGTTGGAAGCTAAGTCACGGTCATTTGTGGAAGCCTGTCGAGACTTTTGGGCAATTCGGGACGCAGAAGCAGTGGAGTATATTCTGCGAGAGGAAGATGGAGATGATGCAGAGGTTGACAGGGAGGTCATTGAGGACTGGGAAGACACAGCATAGTGGAAGTTCAACGGAATGTGTGATGCTCTTGACACAGGATGAAGAGGTATTTTGTCACCAAGTTGCGATTCGATGCTAACTTGGGTAGTGTACTCAACAATTCTCTCAGGGCCAGAATACAATGGAAGGAGTTATTTCTGATCATCTATTGCATTCACTTTCCAAGTTAGCTCGTAAACGTTGGCTTAGGCATTTGTGTGAATGTTACCTTCCGCCATCAACATGACGCCATATTCGTCTGCTTCTGCAAGCCACATTTCAGTCCTGTCGTCAAGACTGCCTCCAGGATCAATATCGAATAACTCTCCCGTTTTGTAACTTCCATCTTTCCACTGCCGAAGCCATTCGCTATAGAGATGCTCCCACTTTGCTTTATCGGTTTCTCGCCAAAGGTATCCCGGTGCAGGGGCTGGTAGCGGCCCAAGTTCAAAGCAGGTGAGTATCGGATAGCCATGTAGAAGTGACCATGCCCATTCGAGGTGATGGAGACCCAGTATTGTTCTTCGCTTCGCAGAGACCATTGCCCATTTCTCCCATGGTGGGATCGTGTGGGTGAGCTCCTGCTCCAAAAAGAGCCCAGTCGCCGCGAGGCGATGCTTTACATCCCACATTTCGACAAGGAGTTGTGCGTCGAAAGGGTGCCTAACACCCGACTCTTCTCCACAGCAAAAGAAGAGAGTTATGAGGAGGATAAGAAGAGATTGCGAAGCAGCGAGAAGGTCTCTCTCCTCGTATGAACGAAACTGCAGCACCATAGCGGTTGTTTAATGGGTACAGTTACTAATGCATTATCATGGTCTGTCACATACCTCGTGGAGCAACCTATGAACCTCTTGAAGGATGGTATTCTGGACCAGCACGCGACTACCAGGCGTATGCCCAGCCCACATCTTTACAAGGGCATAGCAATTAGCCAATGGGGTTGGTATGCCGCCAAGTAACTGAAATCTATGTATCATCAGTGGCAAATGAGCAGTATTATGCATGGCCATTAGTCTTGGCCATGACTTGAGAACCCGGATAACGAAGTGCATCGTGTGTCTGACAACGCCATCGGAGCTCGGAGTTTCGGGTGCAGTCCCAAGAAGGGCTTGTCGTCGGCTAGCGGATATTGCTAATTTCGGATTGATTTCTTGCACAATGGAGGGAAGGCTTCGCGTAGACGCATGGGGGATGATTTCGGGCATAGTCGCCGGTGAGGTGACATCATTCGATGCGTCTTGACCAACTGAGAAACCGTGATGTACGCTTGGTGGAGAAATGGGTTCTTGATGCTCGCGTGCATCCACCAATGCATCTCCATCTCCAAGCGACTGCGATATGGCCGGAGCTAAGATCTGACGGCTGCCTTGCAAAGTGGAGCGTGATGCTGTGCAATCTTGAGAGGCAAATTCACACGCCAGGGAGCGAGCTTGACATCTACCACAGGCTGGATGTTGCCAGTCACAGCGTACTTTGGAATTTGAGCATTGTCGGCAGGCTTTCTGCCTGGATGGTGCTTTTAGATTTTGAACACAACGTTTGGAGTGTCTCACGAGAGATGATTCTGAGCGATGTTGGCACTGATACGTCATGGCTGGAATGGAGGAGACTTACGATGCTTGAAACGCTGAACACAGCGGTGGCAAACAAGTGAGCCAGAATTAGAGGCCATTGGATGCCCCGGCACTAGTCAGCACAGCGCTGTAGGCAGCTTCCCATTGATTCTTCGCTGTCTCGCGTAGATGAGCTGAGTTCTTTTTTCGCACTCGGATCTTTGTGACGGAATTGCACGATGGTGCATTGCTTCAGGTCTCGGATTTCGGAGTTCCGGGTTGCTGCTAACCCCATTAAATGCAATTTAGCAGGAAAATGACAGCATTCTCGTCTCTGGTTGGCTGGATGCTGCTCCAGAATGGCATTTGGAGTTTGGAAACCCGGCGCTTATTGATGACTGCAGAAGTCAGCCTTCATATCAGTTTTGGTAGACGCGGAATTAACTATATTAGGCAAGAGGCTGTGCCTTGCGGGTCTCTATTAGCGGGTATTTTGCATCAGCTCGAACGGTCTTAATTCTTAAGCACGTTTTGGCGATGTCATCCACCTTAAAGCCGATATACCCAAGAATATCCACCTTGTCCGCCACAGTATATCATATAGACCTCCTCTGCTTTCTGAATACCACTTCAATAACCACACATCGTTAGCAACCTGTCGCATCAATCATGACACAACTCATCTGGCTCGTCACAGCGACCACCTCCGGGCTTGGAGCTGCCCTCGTCGAGCAACTGGTCGCAAGAGGCGACAAGGTGATTGCCACAGGTCGGAACGCAGAAACACGGCTCGAGCATTTGAAGTCGGAAAATGTAGCCGTCATCAACCTTGACGTCACTGCACCTCGGTCTGAAATCAACGCTCGAGTGAAACAGGCCTGGGAAGTTTGGGGGCGTATCGACGTCCTGATGAACAATGCCGGTATTTCGGCACCAAAGAGCTTTGAGGAAGCTGAGTGAGTTCCCCAGAAATTATCATGTACTAGGACAGTCTAACAAAGCATTACAGTGATGATTTCGTTGACAACATCTTCAACGTCAACCTCTTCGGCACTTTGCGCATCACACAGGCAATCCTGCCCTATTTCCGAGCCCAGAGAAGCGGCACTATTGCATTTACTGGTGCTGGTGTAGGGTGGGGAGCCATTCCCTTCCTCTCGCACTACGCCGCCTCAAAAGCTGCTCTTGACATTTTCGTTGAGGGACTTGCAACCGAGGTCCAGCCATTCAACATCCGCTGCGTCATCTTTGAGCCCGGTGGTTTTGTATCGCAGCTTGGGATGCCTCGCGAGGGGTCTAATGATGGGTTCGGAAAATACAAACCAGCGATAGCGGACTACAATCCTCTGTTTGACGATATGATGAACGTCTTCGCCACAGACATTGGGCCGAACATGCCCGGGGACGTCGACAAATTGGCGGAGCGTGTCGTGGATTGCGTACAGCGCAAAGGGCTTTTTGCTGAGCAACCATGGGAGGTACGAGTTATCCTCGGGAGCGATTCACTAGCTGTGATTCGGCAAAAGTGCAAAGAACAGTGCAAACTTGCAGATGACGGGGAGGCTGTAAGTCTTAGCACAGACCGGGATGGTCATAGCCACGTCCCTAGCCAAGGGATGTTACGGTTCACATCAATACTGGAGCCGGAGGTCTAGTTTTTTTTTAACTTTACTCCATATCATGTTTCATAATATCAATCAAGAAATTAACTGCAGATGCTGGAGTTGTCACATTTGAGTAATACTACTGATAAGCTCCTCTTTTGATTATCCTCTGGTTTTATCTGTGATCTTCTAGTGAGGAATCTGAGAGACTAGTTGACCGGAGAAAGTTGCGGATATTACAGCCAAAGGGCCTCAGTGATATATATAAGTGGGAAATGTTTGGCACAGTCGATCGGCAATGTATTTTGAGTCTCCCTTCATCTGAGGGGTTTTAAAAGGTGCCTTTTAGCTAGTTAAGTAACTCTCATGGACAACACAAACGGCAAATACTTTGTGAAAGGGCATTTCTCAGCTACGGCGTAACTCATGAGTTCGGTTATAAACACACCCCAGTGCCCGCAATCAAGCGCTTACCTATGATCATGGGCCTATTACCTCGTGAATGCAAGATCAACCATCACACAACACGGTCGTTTGTTATGACAAAACCTTAGCCTCAGGCATAATCCCAAAAGCCAAACTCCCCGGATGAGGTTACTGTACTTCTTGAGTAATGTAATAGTGTAAGATAGTGTATCAAGACGATGAAGTCGGCGCCTTGATTCTGGGCTGCTTGGAAAGTCCTGGACTGAGAGCTCCACAATATTGTCGGACGTTTTCCATATTCTTGCCCCATCCTTCTCAAGCAATAGTAGCCGTACTGGATAAATATGCATGAGTGAATCGACGAGCGATATCGCAAATGAATCATGAATGACTCTTCGTTGGCCGGTGGTCTCTTGATGGCTGGAACATTGGAGTGTCCCAAGTGTACAAGGTAAGCCGATGTACGGAGTGTGTTTCCTGAATATCACGACCGGAAGCGGGCTTTTTCTTTCGACTCGCTCTCCAACGCCATTACGAGATGCCGGCCCCGGGATCATATCGTGTCTTCCGGTTCGCAGGGAAGTCGACTCCGAGATGTTCATCATCAAGTGGGGCCGTTCGTCGTCCGCTGACCTTACGGATCAATTGCCGGCCAGCTCGGCTGCGTCTTGAGAGGCCCTTGCTAACCGTTTCATGTATGACGGGTTGTTGTGAAGGGCGTAAATAGCAGCTAGTGGCTTGGCTAATGATTGCCCCCGCATCATGATTAGCTCGGAGACGCTTCCCTTTGCAATGCCGGCCTCTGAGATCTCTCGGTCTGGACACGCCCGACCGAGAGCCCCATATTCCCCACGATAAGCTCCAAGTGTCGAAGCATTATTGGCAGCGATCCGAGCATTATCGGCTAGAAGATGTTCGTCGAGTAGAATGATGATTCTCCGATATCCTGGTATGCTAAGTATTCTTGGTCGACCGGGCCGGTCCCCAACAGCTTCAACTTAGCGTAAACGCTGTGACGAGACGAACCGATCTCGGGCGGGGTTCACCAGAGAAGAGAGCAACATCCACTATAATTATCCTGCAGCTTTGCCATCACCACAGCCTTATCTTGGTAGCATTCGACAACCACACCATATTCTACACCTATCATTACACCATAACCTCCACGGAATGGCAGACATTGTTGACGCAGTTATCATCGGCGCCGGGCTGAGCGGCCTCCAGGCAGCATTGGACCTGCACGAAGCTGGCCGATCTATCACGATACTTGAGGCTCGCGATCGTGTTGGGGGAAAGACCAACTCGGTGCAGCGCCTCGATGGCAAAGGCGTTCAGGAGATGGGTGCGGCGTGGCTGAACGATACCAACCAGTCGCATGTCTGGAGCTATTGCCAGAAATTTGGCCTGACGCCGGTCGTACAGAACGTCGTGGGTTTGGTGGCCAGTGAAGATGCCAACGGCGATTGCCACATGTTTCCCTTTGGCGAAATGCCCAAGGTACGTGATATCCATACTCATCGTCGCTGAAGTCTTGCTGGTTAACATATCTGCAGTTTGGGCAAGCCGAGGTGGATAACATCACCGCCATGCGAGACATGGTCGAAGCGGCATCACTCGATCCGGAGAATTTCCAACAGCCTAAGCGTGGCGAACTCGACAGCATGACATTCGAACAATGGTGCAGAGATGCCGGGGCTGGAACACGAGCTCTGCACACTGCGCGGCTCTGGTGTCGTGGCACGCTGGGTCAAGATCCTAGCGATGTTTCGGCACTCTCCTTTCTGGAGATTGCCCGCGGTGGGTTGGGGATTGTGAATCTGCGATACGACGGCAAAGATGGAGCCCAACATCTCCGTCTCCAGGAGGGCACCCAGTCCATTTCCATTGGCATGTCGGGTTTGCTGCCCACTGGGACTGTCAAATTCAACTCTCCCGTCAGTTCTATCACGCAAGACACTTCGAAGCTCTGTACCGTGACTACGGCAGGCGGTCAAAAGTTCAAGGCACGAAAGGTCATTGTCAGCATCCCCGGGCCCGAGTACAAGAACGTCACCTTCAACCCGCCGCTCCCACGCCAGAGAGACATGTACACCAAAGCTGTGCGCTACGGGTGCTACATCAAGTTCATTTGCTTGTTCAAGACGCCTTTCTGGAGGCGGCAGGGTTCTTGCGGGCTCGCACAGAGCTTCCGAGGTCCCATCAACCATTGTCGTGATACTTCAGTTGATGACCAAGGAAACTATGCATTGGCATGCTTCCTCACCGCAGGCCCGGGACGAAAGTGGGCGGGCCTTGATGATGACCACCGCCGCGAGGCCATTCTGAAACAGCTGGGTTCCTTGTTTGGCGTGGGATACGAAGCTGTCAAGTCTGAGTTCTTGGATTCCATCACTTCCGAGTGGATGCAGGATAGGTGGGCCGGATGGGGTTGTCCTCTTGCCACTACGCCTCCCAGTACGGTCATCGGCGAAGGTGCCGACGGAGAGATGATTGGAGAGAAGTTTGGTGGTGTCTATTTTGTAGGCACAGAGCTGACGAACGAGTGGCGCGGGTACATGGAGGGAGCACTACGAAGCGGTAAGCGAGGCGCTACTCAGGCTCTGGTTGATCTATCTATGGACGAGGTGCGTTTGTAGTCAAGCAATCGCATACTGTCATTGGAGAAATGCTGCAAAGCGGAGTAGTGGTTAGAATAACGTCTAGTGCGGGCCGGAGAAGCAATACCATTCTTTCCCATAGTCTACGAGCTTTAGTTGGGGACAACATACGCAGTGAACTCCGTGACGACACTGATGGGAAGCGGAGGGCCCGGAAATACATACGTGGTGTTGGCACGCTAACCCAAGAAACCTCAACAGTATGCATGCCGCCTCAGTCTAAGCTTTTCAGAAAGAAGATGTCGCCGAGAAGCCGTTGGCGTTGACATACTTGACAACGACACAGCTCATCCAGGGGGGGCCAAAAAGGAGATGAAGAAAAATAACCGAATTGTAAGTCAATAAAAGAGGCCGGTTAAAGCTAATACTGAATTGTGAGACTTCCCGTGAGGTTGATCCAAATATCATCATGCTAATCTCAACATGTAGTTTAACACTCAGGCTGACATCGAGGCAGCTCATAAAAGAAAGTTATATGCAGATATTAATTTCTTGTTACTGTTATCATTTGCTTCCATACTTAGTCCTTAGCTATAAGAGAAATCTCCCGTTAGATACCTCCAGCTCATATTCATAGTCAGGTTGGAATTCCAGCCACATTGCCTCTGGGGTTGTGAGTCTGTAGGTGTACTCGGCTTCCTCATGAGGACATATCTGCTTCTGAATCCCAGACGCCGTCGCCGCTTCGGCCAACAACTGTGCGTGGCAGGTATTTTCCATCAGGGTAAAGAGGGCCGTTGCTTCGTCGACAGTGCCACCGGTGGTAAGAAGTCCGTGGTTTTGAAGAATCGCACATCGCTTGTTGCCCAGGGCTTTGGCAATTCTCCCGCCCTCGGAGGCTTCAAAGACAATTCCACCAAACATGTTGTGGACGGCGTGATCGTTGTAGAAAGTGCATGCGTCTTGGTTCAACATGTCGAGGGGGAGGTCGAAGCATGACCAAGCTTTTCCATGTATTCTGTGGAAATGGCAGGCAGCGTTCACATCTGGACGGGCGTGATGAATGGCGGAGTGAATGTTGAAGCCCGCGTTGTTGATACACGCCTTTATCTGTCAGGATGGAAATTCGCCAGTAAAGTACGAAGTAAAGAACATACCCGATTGCCACCAATGATGTCTCCCTGCATATTAACCTGCACCAGGTCACTCACCTTCATCATGGCAAAATGTCTTCCTAGTCTATCCTTTTTTTAACCCCAATTCGTCATTTTGAGGGCGGCTTCACTCACGGGTTGATCCAAAACGTATCTGGATCGACGGGGTCGCGGACCGAAATGTGCCCTGCAGAGCCTTCAAGGTATCCCTTGCGAGCAATGACACGAAAAGCACCTGCCATGCGCTCCAATACCCACTTGCGTTCTTGATGAGGATCTGAGAACGTCGGGATTCCTTGGAGTGGAGCGCCTCGGCCGATGGTGGCACCCTCTCCATTCAGAGTCGATAGACCGTCCATGAAGGTGTCGTCGACACGACGTCGCTGAATGCCAGCTGTGGACCTGTGAGTTCCTTTGGGGATGATCGGCACGGTGGTGACGACATCTTGTGCGGTCAAAGTAGTCGTGGTTGCGGTTGCCATGATTGCCAAGTTGGTCGTGCAGGATGTTGTTTCAAACGTGCCTGTCAAAACTCCAACAGAGCTACGACGAGATCCATTATGTATATACACATATTTACCACTGACAAACACTGCCACGCATGGGGAAATAACCCACTTGTTGAATCTCGGCAGTTGATTGATGTTGAAAAGATGAGAGCTGCCATGGCTGGAGTGCGCCAAGCATCACTCGGCCAATATGCCGACAGATGGAAGACAATTCCGCAATTGGAACCGCCCGAGCTCGGTTGCCAAGTAGGAAACTCCGAGGGACGGATAAAAATGCACCATGACGATGGAGTAGCTCTGCCTAGCTCCCCTCAAAGGGAGCCTATGTGGGGTCTTGTCGGAGTCTCCTCCTTACTTCAATCTGGGGTTTGTATGGGGAAAATATAATTATCTGCCAGATCCATTAACCAGATTCGAGCCACTGACCGCTTGTAATTTTGGTGTAAAATATGAAAGACGGGGAAACGTGATTTTTACACACTGGATAGCAAGATGGTACCGCGCAAATAGCAGCACTGCTCACAATATGCTGAACTGCATCGCCGGCGCCGAAGGGATTAGGAACCCCGGAATGATGCACTCTGGTCCCGCTTCGGCGCCCACAAAAGCTAGATTGGTCTTCCTTCAAGGTATCAATGTGTTTTGTTGCATTTGCGCAAATATATGCTGCTAAAAGCTACTAGAGACCGATTGAGCCACAACTAAAGCTGCGACTGGAGTCAGGGCCATGAGCAGTCGGAACCACAGATGACCCTACAGCACTATACTAGCATATTTAACAGGAAGCAAGGGGAAAATCCGTCAAAGATCTCGTTCTAAGAAAGATTGGATGATTCCCGCATTGCTGGCCTCATACTCCCTTAGCGTGATCGCGCCCCCGTCTTCCAGGAAGGTGTTGGGCTGCAGAAACTTCCACTTCGGCTCCGGGTTGGAGACTACAAGTTGTCTCCAGGCCTCGTAATCGCCATCGACAAGGCTCAGGGCCTCGTAGGAATCCCGGCAAGCATCCACATCGGCGGTGCAGTGACAAATGTGAATCTTACAGAGCATACGTCCGATCGAAGGCGTCCCGCAAGAGACGATTTTAGAGCGATCAACACGGACGAAGAGAGTCCTGGCGATTGGTTCATGCTCTATCGACAGGACACCTTCGCCGTCCTGAAGTACGTGCTTGAATATAGCGAATAGAGCCTTGAGCGGATGTTGTCAGCTTCAGCGAAAATGTTACAACTTCAACAGTGTTTGTGAACTCACCTGCTTGTGATCATCACCCCAAGTCTTGTCTGACTCGTTGAAACTCCGAAGTGCTTGAAGGCCTTCAACTCCAATTTGAAGGTAGGTGTAGTAGATAACTATTTGTAGCTAGTTATTAAAGGCTCGTCAGTGATCACATCATTATGTAGGGGCACTTACAATCATCCGCAGTTGGGGTGCTATTGTCGTCATACCCAAACATGGCAAGAATGTCCCTGTTATCGGCCAGATAGTCTGCGACGAGATAGGCTCTGCACTCCTCCACGGTTGGCGCCAGTTTTCCAAAAACAGTGTTCAGAGTCTCTCCCGGCTTGTACCAAGTACGTACGGGGTTGCCAGTGATAGGGCTGATTGGAGGATTGTCCTGGTCGAAGTTGAACTGTCCCGGCGTTGTCTCGGAGAGCAGCTTCCCCGTCCCATGGCCGATCAGTTCGTGGATGGCGGTTTGGACGAAGCGCACGGTATGAGCGCAGCTCATGTATGCATCTGCTTCCGAGGGGTGAACATAGTAGCATGGACGACCAGGGCTGTTGTTTAAGCTTACGCGGTTGCCGTAAACCATGTTTTTGACGCCATGCCTCTTCCCATCATCATCCTATGTCTCTGTTAAATACTGGTAATATTCTTCAAGGGAAGCGTTAAGGGAATGGGAAGATCACCAACAACTTACAATGCTGATGTTGGTAGCCTCCCAGACAGTGCTGGATACCGAGGCGAGCACTGGACTTCTGTCAACACCGTGGTCCCCGCTCATAGTTGGCTTTAAGTCATTGTTGTACTCACAATGGATGATCGAAAAATCGGGTGTGTCTATTTCACTTGGCTCAAACGGTCCTTTCCCGTCGTTTTCATCGGGTACAGCCCACGGGAGCGTGCGAATGAGATCTGTAGACTTATTGACAAGCCGGCTCATTTCTGTCGTTTCCTTCAAGTCGGCGATGCCGGCGGCCGCTTGCCACTCAGCTCTAACGCCCTCAGGGTCTCGATATCCGAAAAGGAAGCCCATGCAATGTTCGACTCGGGGAGCCTTGTCTTTGACCCACGTCTTGTGTGCGGCGCGGAAAGCCTCGTAGTTGCCCGTACGAAAGCTCTCGGTGAGTTGAGAAAGCGCAACTCGCTACTACTCTGTTGTAGCAAGTTCAAGGGCCTGAGTGAGTTCAGCACAAATCTTGGTCATTTCTTCAGAGTGGTCACCGCGACGGAATATGACTCTGAAGGGGGGCTGGTCTCCAAGCACAATCCGGCCAATGAACCTGGGCTCGTTGTCTGTCTCCACAGAAGCCTGCATGATCTCGAACACTCCTTCATGGGAATTCTTCCGCAGGCGTGTGTTCTCTGGCGCTATCTTTTTGGCTTCCATCAACTTCTTCACAGCCTCAATCTCCTCCTCTGCAATCTCCTCAGACCCAGGGTAGTAGCCCGACTGGCTTTCCTCTGTGGGATGCCCCATGCTTGCTGGTTGATGGGCTGTCATGAGTTCAATGGTGTCTCACAGATTTGTACTTAGCTTAAGCAGTATCGCTGCCATTTTGTAGAGGGCGTCTTTGGAAATCTGTGGAACGACCTTGCGGTCGCCGTCGTCCTGTGGCAAAAACATGGGTCAGTCGGATCATGGTAATAACGCTTGTAAGTTACAGTGAGCACCTACAAAGTAGTTGCCAAGGCTGGACAGGAACATGGCAGAAAACTCGAGCCAGACATCCACTTCATTTTCCGTCAAGCCGTGGTCTTGGAGAACGCTCCATTGTCCTTTGCATGCCCGGTGAAGCGCAATAATGACGTCGAAGATGGCTTCAGCCTCCTGCGACGTCTGACGGAGCACGATTCGGCTGCCGTGCCAGCAAGCCCGAGCCAGGTGATGAGCATAGGCTTGGTGGTTTTTACCCGTTTGTGACTCGTCGCCGAAGCTCTCAAAAACTGCTCGAAACTCTAGCCTGAGTGTGGCCTCGCCTTCTCCGTGGTTACCTGAGTCTGGCATTTCGTAGAGTCCGGATCGCGATTGCTGTGGAACTTGCTGTGGAACTTGCGCTGTGATTTAGGACCTCCGAAGCGCCTAGCGAGTAGATCAGTCAAGTGATGAGGTAGCGGAGGAGCACGCGGGCCAAATCAATCAGACCGAAGGTGAATCTTAGGTGAGAAATGACGTGGCGTTGCACGTGCACAGTCCTGTGATTGTCCCGGATGCGATTGGAGCAGATGGATGCTTCTTGCAGCACACCGGCTGCAAGTGTTCTGTTGCAGGAGGGCGGTAATCTTCGGCCCACGATCCACCCCACTATGTGAAGCAGGTGATGGGCAATCCCATTGGTTATGGGGCTCGGCGTATTGAGGCTTATTGAAACAAAAGGTCTGGGCGTTGCCTCAGTTATGCACGCTGTGTAGACGCCTTGCAGATGAGGAGTAAGGCAAAAGGAAGCAGGATAGACAGGTGTGGAGACAGTCTGATTAGCGAGGGACTGAATCAGTGATATTTAATTTGTTGGTGGGAGAGGACTTTGGTGCAGACCACACCCGTCAGGGTAGGGGCTAGAGAGTGACAAGGGATAAAGAAAGAGGGCAGAAAAGCAGTCTTCTAGAGGTAATAGATATAAGAAGTAATTAATTCATTGCTTTTAAATCTCTTTTAGAAGAAGAAAAAGAAAAATATTATTATAAGCTGCTATAATAGCTATAATAGAATAAATATTTTTTATTTATTTATTTAGTATATACTTTTTTACCTATATCTAGGCCTATAGAACTCCTGCAGCTAATTCAGAGAGTAAAAACCTTTTAGCCGGCTGGCTATAGGATGAAAACCTTGCTGCGGTTTCGCTCTGCTACCTTAAGAGCTTATTGCTGACTTTGAGTCTGTATTAGTACAGGGGGGCATCCCTTCGGAATAAATATATTAAGATTAAAGATATTATATTAATTAAAAATGGAAAAAAGTATATTATTTTATTTTTAAAGCAGACGTTAACTAAAAGCTGCTTAAGCTAGTAATAAACTTTCTATATTATATTAAACTGTAAATAGACTGTTAGCTTTATTATATTATATATAAACTTTAGTAACGTGTATAATATAGCGGTCGTGCTCACTAGGCTGCCGTATACGTGGTATTGGGTAGCCGAGTAATTGGGTGCTAGTGGATAAACCGTAGGTTTATATTAGCAGAGCGGTTAGGGCGTCAACTTACTGGTAAGTATTACATCTGGTAATAGTCAAGCACAGTAATACGTAGCGAGTCAAGGTAATTAAGGTAACCAAGTTGTATTGATAGCTGAGTAGCTGCCCATAGTGAATATGCACTTACTCGATCGTCTATATACTAATATGATCAGATATAATTACTTATACGGTGATCATGATTACTGGTGATTAGAGGTGATCACTGGGTGATTGTGGTAATTGTGGTGATTGTGATCATTGGTGATCAGAGGTGAAAAACCCCTCCCGATGAAAAGAGGGGTCAGAGGCATTCCAGAGCAATCAATTATCGGACCAGATCCACACCCGATTCAACTCTTATCCCTTGATTGAATGACTAGTATCGAATCCAACAGGTGGTTCACGTCTACCTGCCATCTCTAAGCTATGTCGTAAATATCGACTTCGCTTGGAAGAAGCCCCGATTGCACTGTCACCCGTCAACTGCCCCCATTGTGGTGCCTTCAACGGCTCTTTTATCTCTCTGTAGCTGGATGGGTCACAGTCTATCTTCACAAAATGGAAGATCAAGAATTGTAAGCAGGTCTACAATCAGTAAAGTCTAGACCATTCAGACCAACTGAAGTCACTAGGGAACGTTTCTACGGAGGCCTTTGGGCCACGACCAGCTCTAGGCCACCTACTCGCATTCGCCAGTTTCTTCCACGCAAACATTGATCAAAACCTGGATGCATCATACCTTTGGGGCTCGTTGGCTTGTTTGCTACGGGTTAGTCATTCGCTAGTCCGAGTTTGTTCCCCCATACTGATATTCGAGATGGTTCGTGCTTTGTCTAGCTCGTATCCGAGAATCTGAACGCATTGGAGCAAGTTCCTCGCATGATCAAATCACTTGCTCTCAAAGTCGAGGCTTTGAATTACTATTGTACAAGAAACCCCGCCATGACCAGTTCTACCAAAGAAGTCTGTTTCGAAGTGCAGTTTCAATTCGTAGAATTTTTCACAACCTCTATCAAGGCGATACGCACAGCAGGTGAGACAATGTCCTTCAGAGCAGGTAATCTTGTAGGCAGACGACTGATACTCGTGAACAGAATCAAAGGAGCGAGGAGTGGTGGCTACCAACGGCAGTTCGGGAGCACCGCAGATCATTAAGCGGTCCTACGAAGAAGCATCAGTGGAACTCGGCGAGGCTCTTTCACGGCTGAATAAACTCGATGCTGTTGGAACGACCAACGACGGTCCAACAGCCAACATGGTCATCCGGTCGAAGCCCAAACGGCGCTGTATACTGATGCCACCAGCAAAGACTAGCCGGCTTTTTGGCCGACTTGACATCTTTGTGCAGCTTGAAGAGCTTCTCACTGCAGATGCAGGAGAATTCTCACTCCAGTCCGTCGCTTTGCATGGTCTTGGGGGCGTGGGTAAGAGCAGCATAGCATCATTGTACGCCGGGAAGAAGTACTGCCAGCAGACTTACGATGTGGTGTTGTGGGTACACAGCGAGAAGGACGCTTGCTTGAGGCAAAGCTTTACCGACATTGCCCTGCGATTAAAGCTGCCAGGAGCACAAACGCAGGCTCATGAAGAGAATTGCATCCTCGTCCATGACTGGTTCCAGAGTACAGGTATGTTACCACTTCTGCGGAGTATTGACATGGAGTAATATTTAACCAAACATATTATCCCCTGGCGCAGACTGTAAATGGCTTGTTGTATACGACAACGTCGAGTCGGCTGATACTCTTGCCCCATACTGGCCACGGGCTACGAACCAGGGTAGAGCCATCATTACAACGCGGAACCACTCGCTAGCATTCGACCCAGCGCAATCGGGTCTTGAAATCACTTCATGGGATGCAGATACTGGAGCGGAATTCCTGCTCTTCCTATTGAAGAATAGCATTGGGCGAGATCTAAACTCGGAGAGCATTTCGGCCCGCACGCTGTCAGAACAGCTGAGTGGGCATGCCCTAGCCCTATCGCAGATGGCTGGTCTGATACATGACGGCGAATTGTCCATCAAAGAGTTCACAACGATGTTCATCAAGAACTCTCAATCAGCCCATACCGTGGATGGATTATCAGAGCTTGGCAGTTCGCGTTTGAGTCACTTGACGTGAACAGCTCTTCTCTCCTTGGGATAATCTCTTTTCTACAGCCAGATCACATACCGCCAGGGATCTTTAGGCCTGGTGATAAACTTGACTTGCCATTATGGGCTTCAGTGTCGCTGACATCCAGCAGAGTACAGCGAATATAGCTTGCAACACATGCTTCTTCTCGTCATCATCCGGCGTGCATTTGACACCCCTTCGACTCATTGGCTCTTTTGCTGTTTTCAACATATTCTGGTAAATTCTATCAATGCTTGGATCCGGGTCTTTCGAAGTGTTACAAGCATTGATTACGAGCAAGCACCAATCCCATACGTGAATTGAGTCGGAGGGTTGTTCCTGATCCAAAAGCTTCCATATGAATGCAAAGCGAGGATCTAGCAGTTCTTGGAAGTAGGCTTCCACATGCTGGAAGAAGTCGAGTAAACCGTCCCATTCTGTCAAATGGGCTGGTGATAATCCGAAAAGAGAGTGAAGGGCTCTGTGGCGTAGATTCATGTGAGCTGTGGTCAACTGATTGAGAAAAGACTCTGGTTAGAATAGTAGAGACGTTGAGCTGGCAGTACTAGGCTTTAATAATTACCGAGCTGTTCAGTTCATGTTTGGTCTTCTTGTTTGTCAACGACACCAAGGCCGAGCGGTTCTTAGACGAGCTAGCACGGCGCCATCGCCACCATGAACGCTTTGGGTGTGTTGGGCTGCCTTGGTCGTCCACCTGCTGTTCCAAGTCAGGGGCAGTTGGGGACTCCTCCAACATGGCAGAAGATTCAAATATCCAGTGACTGCCGGAAAATATGTGTGTTTAATTTACAAAGCTAGACAGTAAGGCACGCAACCTAGAAGCTAAGGTTAAGTCTTCAGGCAGGAGATTTCCATGTCCTTGATGCCCATCTGACGCCATTCGCGCCCCTGTCCCACTCTGTTTAAAGATGACTTTCGTGACTTCAAGGTACAACGAGGACCTCTACCTTGCACAGCCATTCATGGCGCTCCTGATATTGCTAGCAGAGCGGCATACAGGGCTTGTGGTGACGAGGAGCGTCCCAATAGGCCGGCAGCCTTTAGGTACAGCCTCAACAGGCTGGCTGAACGGGCTCGACCGTCAGATTCAAGATCAGGCTGCGCAGATTATGATGTAGCTTTGTGTAGCTTGCAGTATCTCTTGCCCGACGATTTCCTAACCAACCAAACCCCTATCAGGTACATACCGAAGGCACCCAGGTACTACCGCGAAATCCGGTCGCTTACGAGGAGCGCTCAGCTGTAACATCACCAGCCATGATCGCGGCGGGGTGCAGAAAAATGGTCGCAAATACACTGTTTTTTGGGCATCCGACACGCTATGTACTTTAGGTATGAATGCATCCATCCGGCTGTCATCAGCTTGTCCCGTTCCTTCCTGCACACACCCCTTGACACCGCAGCAACCTCAATCACTGGGCCGTTGCCCCTGGAACCTGAGTTAGCCCTACAGATCGTGTAAATCTATCAACTGGCTCGTTCGGCTCATGCTGTAACTTACCTTGACGATTGGCTTTTCTTTCGCGGCTGAAAGATCCACCTCCCTCTTTCCCACAGCACTTGTCCCCTGATTGCCACTGCTGTCGTCGTCATTGTTCTCGAGGAGTAGTGTGCCATCCCGCACATCAACACGGCTCATCAGCTTCAGTTCCGCATACCACCGCTTCCATGGCTGCTCGAGATTCGCATTACGTTGCTGGGCTTCTGAAGGCATCTTATGCGTTGCGGGATGAATAGGATCTGGCTGGTCTACTAATGACGCTCGTTGGAGTGCAGGCTCTCGAGAAATGGCATGCAATCCATCACAGGGATGGTCCGAGTTGGTCAGACTTTATAAACACACGCAGCATAAGCGCTGATCCCTTCATGTGGACGTCGGGGAAGCGGCCAACACCGAAATCGGCGGGGATTGCGCTTGAGGATCAACTCTACTGTACACCCTTTGAGCCAAAAAGTGGCCCAAGGCCGCATTCGTGGCGTACGGCTGCCTATCACACGCATGGTAGAAGGCGTGATGGATGCCTGCTCTTCTATGTACTACGTATCCTAGTCTTGTGACCAAGTGCTCACCGAAGCAGGCCGTTGTTCAACCTCAGGATCCTTAGCCGTACTACGGGGGCCACTTTTGAGGCCCCTTAGTATACCAAATCAGCCAGGCGCGTGATATTTTCTTCATCACATCATTGACACGTCAGAGCAGTAGTTACATCGCATAAGCCATCGATTTGTTGTCGCTTGTCGCACACATGGCATTCGTCGCCGGAAAGTGACGTGTAACGCAACGGAGGCTGCGCATTCCGAAACTGCGCATTTCCGGTCAAGTGATGTTTGAGACTACCCGAGGCGAAGCGAGAAAATGAAGATGAGGCCCTGCGAACAGATAGTACACTCCAATTAGGGAATTCGATGACGTATGAATGAGACATTGAGCAAAATACTTGCTGACCGCCCAGAGCGAAGCACAGAATCATCTCGCGCACCTTGTGAACCATCAAGACGCATCGTAAGACATGAATCAATAACAATGGTCTTCTACTTTGGCTTTGTCTGTTTCCTGCACACACCAGCCATCTTGACCATACATTGGCCCCCGAACACGTCCGGTGTATGTTGTCCTATTGACATAAGCAATGCAGACCTCAATACACTACATTGCTAGGACCCCGAACTTGGAGACAGAGAAGGCCTTCGTCACGGACTTTCCGGTGGACCATGTAGAAGGCGCTGTCCGACAGAATACCGTGCCCGATCATCGTCAGGTATTCGTGGCCGCGGTTGATGACCCAGCCAAGTACAAGCTTGACGTGCACGGCTTCTGTTTTATACGTGGCTATCAGACTCATCTTGATCCTGAGAAGGCCTGCAAGGACAAAGCTTCGGTGGAGGAGGCCTACTGGTATGAGATTGAGGCCATTCTACATGAGAGGTTTCCACAGTACTCGAGGGTTGAATGCTTTGATATGACAGTAAGTGATTTTGAACCCTAATCTTTGTTAACTTCCGACACTTGGTTGAATTATCGCCCCAGGTAAGAAAGCGCGATCCCGACTTCCCGGAAGTCGTGAGGGTCTATCGCGATGAGCATGAGCAGCCGTCACCGGTAGTCCATTGCGATTGGTCTAAGGACGGATCTCTTGAGGTTCTTCAGTGGTGCTTTCCTGGTAACGACAGCTACTAGGAAGGAAAGAGGTTCGACATGCTCAAGTACGTAACCCTGATCTCGCATTCTCCTATATTCTGGAAGCCCCTCCTATCACACAAACGCTGATTCTGCTCGCGCTTCTAGTGTATGGCGCCCCCTAAGGCAGCCGACCGACGACTGGCCACTCGCTGTTTGCGACTATACCACTGTCGACACAGAGAATGATATCCTGCTCGAAGATGCGATACGCCGGGATCGTGTCGAGGAAATCAGCTCCTTGCACTACAACAAAGACCATAAGTGGTACTACATGAAAGACCAAGGAGTTGATGATTTGCTGGTCTTCCGCAACGCCGACTCGCATGGAGAAAAAGCACGTAAGTGGAAAGAAAGACATCCATCTGAGACTATCTTTCAGGAGTCTAATATATCTGTGAAATATCACTACTAACTTTCCAATACGATATATAGGTGCTTTTCACACTGCTGTACTTAATCCTCTATCTCAAGGCCCTCCGAGGGAAAGTGTAGAAGTTCGCCTGGTAGCTATTTACTAATATGTATGTATATTTAAATTTATTCATTAAGTCTTTTATTTATTTTCCTCTTCAGAAGTAAATCTAACATAGTTTCTCTTTTAAAAAGAATTACTGTTTCAATTGTAACTTCATATAAATTATAGCTAAGTGTCCAGTCATTAGCATCATTTCCTTGCAAAAGGTTGCACTTACTTGACCTCATCTTAACCTAACCGTTCGTTCGCAGATATCATGTCACATTTCGGGGTCATCCTAAAATGTATAATAACCTGATTTCCGGTCTTCCTAGACAACGCAACTTTCCTTTCCGTCTCAGACCACATAGCCGGCCCTATGACCACGATCCGACCCTGGTGGCGGTGACGGACTGTCGCCTCCGGCAGCAGTCGTCTTCATCACGTATAAAAGACGGGCTGTAAGCCGGTGCTTTAGCTAGAAATAAACAGCTTTCATTATCATCATCGTGATCCTATCCATTTAGTGACACATCATATTCGACCAGAACCCCATCTCATCACCTGCAGCCTCGCTAGTACCTATGCTCCGTAGGGGTTGTTCAATGACGACCCAATAGAGATCGAGGGGAAGTTAAGCACCCAAGAATAATTAGCAAAGTCTTTGCTGTGGCGGCGCAGGGCATGGCTGCTAGCACTTATGAGAGAAAGGCTGAACTTTGGTCGGCGCCCATGCTTCGTAGGGGCTGTTCAGTGACCGGTTGGGTACCCAATAGGGAGCGCAAAAGGGATTCATAGGCCTCGATGCGAACGCGTCATGAGCCAGAAGCTTGTAACCACTAAATTACCAGTGGCGACGCCGTATGCCAGGCAGCAGAGTTGAGGCGCTTGCTAATTTAACTAGGTGTGGTATTCCGAAGCTGCTGTTGCACTAGATGCAATCGCTTACGCGTCACATGAAGCTTCGGCTGGTAAGACGGGGACATATTAAATGATATTGCCGTGCGCTAGTAACAGGTCTCGCACTATACTGAGCGGCATCACCGGGACCGAGGCGATTCGGAGAGCCGGAATGACCCACTCTAGTCCCGCTTCGGCGCCGACAAAACTCATCTTGGCCGATTCCAGGTTGCAACCATGTCGGAATTGGGAGATGAGACGCGTTTGAACAACGCGCGTATTCTGCTAGCGTAACCTCGTCTCTAACAAGTCAAATGTAGCGGTCACGAGCTGAAGATGGATATAAAGCAGGATAGCTCCAAGCCAAGTCAAGAGCGCCACGCCATGACTCCACGACAACCGTTTTACCCAGCATAATCCGTCATCCATTCATCATGGCGGCAGAAAGCGCTCACTTCCTGGAGGGCAAAAAAATCATCATCGCAGGCTCTGGCATTGCAGGACTATCCTTTGTCGTCGCCTTGCGCAAGCAATGGAACCCCGCGTTCAAACCGCCCGACATTGTCATCTACGACCGAGACAATCGCGAAGTCACTCAAAAAAGGGAGGGCTATTCCCTGTCGCTCAACGGCACGGACAAGGACAGTGGCCTCGTGGCTATCCGCCATCTCGGTCTTCTAGATGAGATCCTCAAGCATGCCGTCACTGGGCCCGATAGCGTCAAATCCTTTCGGATGTGGGACAAGGATTGGAACTCGCTGATGGAACTGAGCTTCAAGCCGTACGATGGACTACCCACAGCCGGCATTCGCATCGCCCGCAGAGACCTCCGCAATATTTTGACCAAGGTGGGCGAGAGCGACAATAACATCACCTGGGGGACCATCTGCACCTCGGCCGAGGTTCTGGAAAATGGTCGAATCCGTGTTCATCTATCTCGGAGCGACAACCCCAGCAAAAATGAAACTGAAGAGTGTGATATGTTGATTGCAGCCGACGGAGCCAACAGCAAAATCCGAGCCGTCTTCCGGCCAGATGATACTCTCATCTACCGTGGAGCGATGCAAATGGGCGGTGTGGCCAAGTTTCCACATGGTCTCCCGAAACCCATTGACGAGAGCTGGGGAATTGCCGTCTCTGGCCAAGGGGTAGCTTGCTTCATGTCGCCTGTTGACAAGACAAGCGCTGTGTGGGGATTGAGTCGCAATGAGGAACAGCCTCGGCCCGTATTTAACAGTGGCTCGCCAGATGAAGCTGGAACTTTGATGGCTGAGGCTCGACAGATAGGCCACATGCTCCAAGGACCATTCCCAGCCATGCTTGCCGCTACGGAACCGAGCTCAGCTTTTGTCCTCCCGACACGAGACAAGATGCCTTTTACTCATGAGACGATGCCCAAGGGTGTTGTTCTCATCGGCGACAGCAACCACGCAGTCAGTCCGTTTGCAGGAAACGGCGCAAACCTCGCACTGAAGGACGGCTGGGATCTCGCGGCGCAGTTGTGTGAGAGCAAGACGTTGGAGGCGGCTGTCGCTGCATACGACAAGCTCGCGTTTCCCCGCGCGGTAAAGACGGTCGAGTCGTCGCATCGGAGAATTGCCGTGGCTCATTCTAGCGGTCTCAAGTTCGGGCTTCTTCGGGTTGCGTTTGGCGTTGGAAGTTGGCTCATGTGGCTCACTGGGAGGTAGATCGTCGATTACATGGAATCATGAATAACGCCAGTTGCCAAGTGGGATGAATATTGGTTCTCTGGCGTTGTAGTTAAGCACGCCACCCTAGAAATGATGAAATAAACCACAACATTGCCAACGATTTAGTGCAATAACAGATATTCTTAATAGAGACTTCAATATTGACTCATTAGAAAGAGGAGGCAATGGTTTAAGATCTTCTCATTTCGACTTCGGGTGTCATTACAAAGATGCTATTCTATTAGTCAGTCCCCTTTACTCTTTTTCTCTCCTCATTACAGCCAGGACTTCTTATCGGAAATCCTAGCTGCTAAGCGGACTGCTGTGAGAGCTTAATTCCATTACTGCTGTTATTTCCAAAAAAAAAAAAAAAAAAAAAAAAAAAAAGGCTAAATAACAAACATTATGACTAGACATATTTATGTTACAAAATGAAAGTATTTGATATTAAAACTTATGAAGCCTCGTTGGAATTCACGTATCTTTCTTCTAGTAAGGTGTATTTACAAAATAATGGCTCACTACAATTAAGTGTAGACATCTTATGCTGTAATCATATCACAAATAGAGAAACTCAAGGTTCTCCGCCTTGATTGCCTTACTGATCCCTTCTTCAGACTCCAAGCGACAGACAAGCCTAACATAATTTGGGTAGTCAGCCTCCATGTCAAATCCGAGCTCTTTACCCCAACGGGAGAATATGTAGAGGTAAAAGTCCGCAACTGTCAATGCATCTCCGACTGCAAAATCCCTATCCTTGAGTCGCGTGTCAATCCTCGTGAAGCATTTCCCGACAAGATCCTCGCCCTTCCCTTGGACAAGTTCGACGGCGGCCGGGTCGTCTGTGAACCGACGAGGGCGAACCATCATACCGAAGCCAGCTCCGTGCAACGTGCCAGAGAGCCAATTGAGCCATTCAGCTACTCTCGCACGGCCTATGCCCTCATCATTCGTGAATAGATTTGCTTCAGGTACAAGAGATGAGATGTAGTTGACGATGGCTACCCCTTCCGTAATGATCTCTCCATCGACATCTAAAGCGGGGACGCTTCCCCAGTGATGGATTTTTAAATAATCAGCGTGGGAGATGGTTCCATCCACGGATTCGATTCCCTCGGGCCCGAATTTCATGGGTACGATGGTGTGTGGGATGCCAAAGTGGAGGAGAACGGCGTGAGGCACAAAGGCGCACGAGCCGTTGGCTAGGTAGAGTGTCAAGTTCGGCATTGATGATAGTCGAGGAAGTTCTTGAATGATAAATCAAGAAAAGGTTAAAGATGTGGGGGTCTCGCTCAGTATACTCAAATAAGATAAATGATTAAGAGAAGTACTTATAGTGACATATGTACTCATTGCGGTGAGCTGGACGTGATACGGAATATTATTGATTTCAAAGCGCGGTTGAATCCTCCCGATTAAGTGGAGTTTACAAACGTGACTCGTTCCATCTGAACACCTGTCATCTTCTGCGCTGACCGGAGAGGTAACCATTCCGAAGGCTGTGCTGAAATTTCCCCACTACCCAACTAGCCACTGACCAAACTGTGCTTGAGAGTATCAAGGGAGGTGCAATCGATTACAGGGTTAATACGCCAGAGCAATATGTTGAAGCTCTGCCATTTTATCGGAGGACCGGCAGTGAAGACAGGCACCCTGATTTAATCCAGATTATCTTTCACGCTGCTTTGGAGGATATTCCAAAAGAGCTCCGAAACCTCTAAGGGAACCATCGCTACCTGTTTTTAATTTCGGTTACTTCTTGTTCAAAGTACCAGACGTGGGATTGCGAGAGCGTGAGGGCTTCTGATCAGGAAAAGGCCCGAATAATGTAGACTGGGCTCAATACATATCCTAATTCATCTTCTTTGGTGCTACGCCTTCATGTTGGTGTTGTTTGTAGCTGATAACCATCATGCGCCACGACCAGGGCCGGATGCGCATCCCGGTAATCTATGACCATGCGCGTCCCTCCAGGCAAGCCGACATCACAGACTAGCGTGCAGATGCCCACGTTATGGTCAAATGTATGGTTGTATTGCCAGTGGGCGAGAGCTGGTGGCTTGGGGTGCCCGATGTCCACCAGGGTTTGAAGCCTTATCCGATCAAGGCTCTGACGAGATGCAAGAGATCCTTCTCAAAACCGTGGCCTCTTGGCATATGGCTGACCTCGATAAGGGGTCCATTCAAATTGCAGTTGAAACGTCATCTTGTTGATGAACAAGGCGGGCTGCAGCTACTACCGGCATTTTCTGTCTGTTAAAGATTTAGGAATGGAAATCTTAAGGAGTAGACGTCACGTTAAGAGATAGTTGATGCGTAGCAGCCTTGCGACTGGGTTTCGAGGCATTCTGAGGGGGGTGGGTTGAACGGTTGAACGAGTTGAAAGGTGGCCGAACAGGGAGACTGAGCTTATATAATCATTGTGCTTGGCGTCTTCGAGAACTTTGTCAATCGGTTATATTACTAGTAGCAGAGGGCTCAGGGAGTCTCTACTGGTGAGTAGGTATATCTTGTCAACGGGGATGAATAACCAACCTACTCCGCTGGTCAAGATGCCATACTAGGCGGATAGGGCTGAGTTCAGAGTAATGGATGAGTATTTTGATCCATGGGAGCATCAAAATCAGCTCAAAATGAGTTGTCGCCAATATGACAGTCTTGAAGTTAAAAATGCGCATTTTCATGTCACAACGCCTGCTGGAGAAGGCCAGGTGCTAATTTACCCGCCTTATCTAGCGTCCTGAGACTCCAAACGACTCAGGTTTACATAGTGCAGTTGAAGAGCTATTCATAAGTTAGCGATACTTATTTCCAAATGATCCAAGACCAAGAGAATATAAAATCAATTGTCAGACAATGTTAGATGTACAGGTCTTCAGGGATATAGTAAACCTCAGATCGGCAAAATATTATTCAATCATGGTTGAGAATTGTACGAAAGAGAAATGATTGGAGACTTACGAAGTTTCTGTCATTTTCGTATCGATTCTTGCTAGAAATAGATTGGTCATTGTCGGGCTTTGTTGATTATAAGAGTGCATTGAACCAAGCTTCCTACAGCCCTCCTACTTCTTGAAATCCAGTGGTTTTATTTGTCACCTCGCTCTCGCGGACCGTTCAAAGGCAGCGCCAAAACGAGTCATATTCGATCTACTTTGGCTCATTATGAGTCATGGCAATACAGATTTAATATTTCCCGGGTCGTTATGGGGACGCCGGGCCTTGTCCCTGAACCCGCTGATACGTGCGCCATCTTGCGTGCTTTTGCTTGTCCAAGGGCTTTAACACCGAAAGGTGCAGGGCTTTTTTGCCAGGAATTAGCCGCGTGAAATCAGAGGCTTAGGACGTATTCGTGTTCCTAAGTTCCCACGCAAGACACGGACGTTAGCGTGGATGAGTTGCAACGTATACAGTTTGAGTCAGAATGACTCATAACGCAGACTTCCCAAACGGGTAATTGAAGACATTCTCGATTCTCAGAAAGAAGTCTGATATGTAACAGGGCCGAGAGAAATTTGTCAAACAGCCCCATTGGCCTTATATTCTCAATTCTTCGTCAACATACTCAAGACGGGTTCGTGGAGTAAAATTTTATAATATGGATAAATTCCCGACTTATTTTGTACCAGTGCTCTCCAGCGACAAAACCCGGTAACACGCAGCCACCCTGTCCCATCTTGGATAATCGCAACTTCCATATTCCCCGGGGACGATCTGATCTCCACAGGCGATGGTATAGAATGGTAATGGCAGTCCAGGAGAATTTCAGTACTTATAACCAAGACGTCGGCCAGGCATGACCCATGGTCACGCAGGTGTAAAATTCATCGGCACTTGACATTGGGACGCAAGCTATAGGGTAACCCCTCGTCCATTAAACATTCACGCATCGAGATAATGTACTATACATAGCTTGTCAGAATTCTCTGCTACATCTCTGACGTAAATAGACCCTGCCTCGTTAAAAAGATTGGCGAAACAGGAGCCACTACAGTGACAGGGGAGAAGCCTCCATCCAATCACCAATGCCAATGACGACGTTCAAAGATCATGTATCTTGTTGTGCTGCCCAAATTATCCCTCGGTGTAAAGTTTCCATAAACCACTTATCCCGGTATGCTTCATCGAAGTGCCCTAGAGCAGTATAAAAGCTTCGGCCTCTACACAAGTTTTGACACCATGCGAGCGGATAGTCATTCAGCACATCCTCTCTGTACGAAAATTTGTTGACAGAAAGAAGGATCGTTCGCGTGTCTTTGATTCGGGGGTGCGACTTGAAAGTGTACAACTCATCGTACCAGGGAAAAGACACCTGCGACTCAGCTCTCAGAGCATGTGGACAAGGCGGTGGGAGTTCTGGTGCCGAGTCTTTCACGGGTAGATAGCCGGAATCCATGATATAGTGATTCTGGGCCTCAATGGTGATCCTTCCCCATTGCGGCTCGGGGTGCCCATTGAAAACCTCACCAAGAATCCCACTGTATTGTTCATCGGTAGCCATCCCCGACGTCGCAGCGTGAACACCAACTACACCACCGCCATTCTCAGCATACGTCCTCAGAGACTGGACCTCCAGTGAAGTGAGATATCCTCCAGTGTTGTGTCCCAGTACGACGACATCATAGCGTGAACAGTTAAGAAGATGTTCGGAGTCTTCCGTGGCGTAGACGGCGAAAGGCAGGGATTGCAGCGCTGAGATGAGTGCCGGGATACAGTCGTGTCGGAAACCGCGGGATTTGGTGAGGAGGAGGACTTTAATGCGTGGAGAAGCGGTACTTGTTGTATCAGGCATATTGACAAGCCCGCCTTTTCCGGCATGTAGTGCGCTGTATGCTCAATAAGAAAGGTAAGATTAAGAGGAGAGAGTGTGAGAGAAATCGATCCAGTTTTGTTCCACACCACTGGCAATTACTGGGTTTCCTTGCCCGGAGTACGTAAGCGCCGGAAATACCCCGATATCCGGTCTGAAGATGTCACATATATCGGGATATCGGATTCCGGATGTATCATACTATTGAAGCTTTCTTCTTTCATCATAGGCGTCCATCGCCACCTGCTTCGTCATCGGCCTCGTCACCGATCTCATGATAGTCCTAGCTTTTCCTTAATTTTTCCTATAGCTAGCTGAAGCCAAAGACTCCGGACCATCCGGAGCCTCTCGGCCGTCCGAGGTCATCCGAGGTTATCTTCATCTATAAGACTGACCTAGCAGACCTCAATTAGATAGGAAGAATAGCAAGAGCTTCTCACACATATGATCCTATCCATCTGCTAGATGCAACAGAAGATTGACTTGGCGATCTGCATAAGCTCGTTAGTTTCTGACTGGTACACCGTATTTATGTGCTGATTCTTACATCGAAGCCAAGAACCATTCACCAAGTCGAGTTCATACGAGACACGATATCTACCAGCATGCACAAAATGAACATCCTGAGGTTGGGCAAATTGCAAGGGTTATAAGGCGCTCATTGATTTTTGTGGGAATATAAACCCTTGAGAAAATGATATCGCCTTCAACGTCGTAGGCTTGTAGTCTTTGTTGGGCTAGATGAGAAAGGTCCCCAAATTACAGTTTTAGAATACTAGGCAAGGAGCAAGATTCGCCGGTAACATGTTGAGGGAAATAGTTTGTCTTTCATAATTTGCAAAAATTGTCTTAAGATAAATAGAGATTCCCGCCAGCTCAGATGCTAACGCTATATTGTGCACTCTGAACCTGCCTGAGACGGCTCAAAAAAAGCCCACACCGCGACGATGCTGAGATACTGTGCCGGAATCCTGCGTCAATTTCTTCATCTCTTCTTCCTTCCTGCGTCTCTCAACAGCTTCCTGCCGACGCTGTTGAGATGCCTTTCCCCGCTCGTCTAGCTGATCCGCCAGCCTGGGATCAAGAATTTTACCGCCATTCATGGTCGACATTATCGAAGAGATTCTTGATAAAGGCAAGACACTAGATTGGATAGTTTTGGGAGGTTAGAAGGATAGAAGGAGGGTTAGATCTCAAGCTGATCGTGTTGAAGCTGGAAAGACTTGGAGAGGTAACCATCGTTTTTATCTTAGTTTTCTCTAGTAACAGCTCGACAATGTCTTTGTTCCGAACAAAGTTTGAAAGGCATTGTTCAGACCTCACCACTTCCATGTTATTGTGTTCATTTTTTGGTGAGTGAACGCCTTTTATGTTCCCCTGTCACATACACTATGGGTCTTTGTTACGGTACACATTAGCGCAGTATTCTTTCAAATTTTACCGTCGCCGTCCATATCACTTGTTCGCAACTTATATCCCGAGACAAAAAGTCGCCTTCACGATCAGCCGAACACAGAGTGAATCATGTGATTCAATTCTCGGCTGACCTGATTTTCGATCTTATAGATGCGTTCCGTTTTTACATGGGTGTTGTTCGTTTCAAGCGCCTTTGAGTCATGCAGTCAGTGATTCCCCTTCCGAGATCTTTCACCTTGGCGCAGCTGCATGTCAACCCGAGATAGTCCTTGAAGGGGCCGGGGCGACTTTGGTCTCCTAAATTATTTCAACGCAATGGCTTGCCATTGCACTCGACCACGGTTGTAATGTTAGCCCAAGAGGGCGAGTCTTGTCAGTTGAAACGAGAATAGGTGAGCTATTCTATGCGGGAATGGCTCTTTGCTGATCGCGCGTTGATTGCGGGTTCGTTCAAACACGGCAATAGGTGTCCTGCTGTCTCCGATCATCAAGATTTGAACAGGCTCTTGATCTTCTCTGTGGCTGGCGCCACCGATACGTTGCGGACTCGATCATGACGTCGTCAAGCATGGTTCCATGAGGGGTTGAATCGGCAACCAAGGCTGGTGTGGGAGCCGCAAATGCTGTGGGGAGAACATATTTCGCTAGGCCGGGCAGACGACGGCTTCATTCAACATTTCAGTTGCCTGAACTGGATTCACTTGGCATTAGAGCGAGAGTGCAATTGCTAGACCATGCTGGTATTCCCGGGAGCATTGCAGCGTCGAGTAAACTGAGGGCCGGAGTGAAGGGTGGATGAACTGCGCCTAGTGCTGACCACGCGACACGAAATACGAAATGCTACATTGCATTGCATCGCCAGCCAACGTTTCGTTGTATCGACAATGCGGGTTGCACGAGGTTGCACCGTGGATCACGCCTAGGCCTAGCTGAGCAGCCGTCTTACACGAAGGATGCAAGCAGTCAGCAGGGCTTTTTCCTACTTTAAGCAAAGGAATCGACGCCTTTGAGACCAGAGGTGTATTGTGTTTCTCGTCTTCCAACTCCGCACTACTCATCTCAGACTTATTCCACAGCTACCAAATCACGACTATCACGATGCGTCTTCTCACCGTTGCTGCTGTCCTCGCTCTTTCACACCTGACCGACGCCATCAAACTCCCCCATGTCAACGTTCCAGCTTGCCCCAAGGTCGGCACCATCAAGTACTCTAAGTCGGTCCCTGACAAGACCGACTTCCCTCTCACGCAGGTGGACCTTTGCTACACGCGGAGCTCCCTCGTCTTGACCTTTACCGCGTACGACGAAACCAACTTCTACTTCGACCCTGAGCAAGGCACCAATGACGACATATGGGCGTACGAAGTCATGGAAGCCTTCATATACAAGGGCACCAAAGATCCCCAGACCTACTTGGAGTTCGAGATCAATCCAAACAACGTGACGTATCAAGCGTTTGTCTACAACCCGTCCAAAGACAGGGCCGATGGCGCGCCTTTCGATCACTTGTTCGTCTCGGATCCTGCTGCGGATGGCTTCTCTGCTACTACGACGCTGGACAAGCCCGCTGAGCGTTGGGTCAGCAAAGTCAAGATTCCACTGGGCCTCTTCAACGTTGACGACGGCACTGCCAAGGGCACCGACTGGAGAATGAACTTTTTCCGAACCATCACCAGCCCATCCACGTATCCAGACCAGGAGTTGGGTGCCTGGAGCCCCCCAAACAAGGCTAGTTTCCATATCAGCAAATATTTTGGTCACGTCCGCTTTGTTTGAGTGGGGTGAGTTAAGAATTTGGGTGTGGTCATAGAGCAATATTGAGCTTTTAATTATACTTATTCCTCAGATTGCCATGAATTGTCCCGGTGTCTAAAGCTTTTCCCATCACTTTTATCAGGCGTTTGAGCGTATCACATTCCTTCTGCCAGAAAACACGAGGTGGGCGGGGATGTTACGTTACATGCCGCCTTGTCGATCGACAGTGAGATATAGCAGCCATGCGGGGAGCTTTTAGTGGATCTGATCCCGTTTCCCCTCTTATGATCTGATGTGACGGCCGTGCTTATTCTAGACTGTCAGTATAGGGTAGTCATTGATCGTTGTTGAAGTCTCTCTAAGGATCGGTTTTTTTATTCCAGAGGATTAGGTGGTATCCCCTGCCAAATACAGTACCCTAGCTGTAGGGCTGGCTTGACCAAACCCTACTCCAACAATCGTGGGTTTCGGGTACTAGTGGGGATCTGGACGTCAGTACCCAAGTACATAGATCGTAGTGTGGTTACTGCAAACGGGGTAAAATAGTAGGGTGAGAGTGCCGCGTCTAGTAATGTTTAGCTAGTACAGTAAGCTAAGTAACCAAGTTGTATTAATAGCTAAGGAGTTCAAGGATTGTAGTTCAAGTGCTAAGTGAATATATATACACTGTGTCTTGTGAGGTGGTTTACTGGAGAACCCTGGCGCTTCTTGTGGTGTTGTTATGAGTCTCAAGCGTTGGAGCGCAGAGGGTCGCGGCGCTCCTTGTATACCTAATTGGTGAAAATAAATAGGGCTGGCTACCGACTGTAGCCACGATACGGGCTGTGACACGCAGGACCTGCGAATTTAAAATTCCGCGGGAGCCCTGACTAGACAGCTGAAGGCTGAAGCCTCCGTTTGACCATCATCTGGCTAAAGCTGCGGGCCGTACTGGTCAGAACTTTGGCAAAGTTCTAATCTTTGGTGGATCCCGATGCAACCAATCTAGATAAATCAAACGGGGTTATGAAGCATGAGCAAGCCAGTGATTGGGTTGACTCTACCGAATACCCAGGGGCCCTGGTCACAACTAGCTGCTCCTACGGAGTACGGCTGCCTTTTAAGGCCACTAACTTGGGCTATGTTCCTTTTGGTAGAGGATGCGGCCAGCCTTCCCTTTCTGAGAGCATTGACCTTGGCAACGCCCATCGAGCGTGAGATTTAGCTCACCAAAGTCCCTTTTGTATACGGGCGTAAGTTAGGCATCCACCGTGCGTATTTGCAAAATGTACTCAACACAGAAACTGCACGTTATTCTTTCTTGCAAAAAATCCATCATGGACTCGCAGTTAATTAGGCCGTTAGCGTCTGTTGTATATCGCAGCATTTCCAAGCCCCAGCCTAGTTTTTAGTATCCCCCTTCATCATTGAGGATTCTAGCGATGGCGCGGTTAGCATCATCTAGCGTCTTCTCCAGGTGAGGCTGAGGTATTTTGCAAGGGCATTGTGATGGTGGCGTCTCTAGCTTGGGACTAGAGTTTTGAAATGGACTCTCGCCAAGTTGGGGGCGGATTTATTTAGCTCACACGGTTCCTTGGCTGTTTCAATTCAAATACGCCCACTGCGTTGATGATTTGCCGTCTCTCTCTTTCTTTCTTCCATTTCAAGCCGTCTCTTGTCTTCTAGATCGCCGTCATGATCTTCCCCCGTGCGGGTGGCATCGAATGCCAAACCGCTGTTGCTTCTGACTACTATGGTCTCGGCGTCCGTCTCGGCATCTACTTCGCCTGGCTCCAAGCATACCTCGCCAACACGTTGCTGGCCTCGGCCATTCCCTCGGCCGCCGACACCAACACCATTTTCCTCCTCACCCTCCTCATCGCCATGCTCAACGACTCCGTCAACGCCACATTGAGCCAGGCCGACGGTCTGGTTCTCATGCACCTCTGTGGCGGCACTGTGTTTGGCACCCTCTCCCTCTGGGGCTACCGGACCCGTCTATACAAGGACAATGGGCCCGCCGCCGTCCGTTTATTCGGCGGCTACGGCACTCATATCCGCTTGCTCATCTGTCTCGCTGTTAGCACTTACGGAATCTGGTTCTGGGGCTGGGGCGTGACAGGCAAGCTTGACTCCATGACGGACTTGCAAGGCTTGAAGCCTCCTAATCCCTCGGAATGTTCCGAGACTTTCACCTTCTTCTTTGCAAAGTTGCCCATCACGGGGGGCATCCGCTACTACTACTTAGTTGTCAGCGCGTGCTGCACAGCCTGGTTCGGCGCCATGATGCTGGTGTCTGGTCTTGCTGGATGGTTCTGTCTGGAGAACCTCCGGGGCTCCTTTGCGAAGAATTGGGCCAATACAGCGCGAGCTGACGCATGGTCTCGTCCTCGTTACGTGACAGGCCTAAAGACTAATGAGTATGCCCTACATGTCTTTGAGCTTCTTTCAAGACGGTGCTAATCAAGTGTGAGAAGACTCGTCATAATGCACAGGGTCCTTCGCGTAGCCAACCTCGTCTGGCTTATTTACTCGATTGTCATGGTTGAATTTACACTCAACTTCAACAACATCGCGGGCGTCCTCGGTGGACGTGATGGGAATGCCCTATCAAACCCAGGCCAGCTATTACCTTTCCTCGTCGGCCTATTTGGCTTCACCGGGACTCTCTACACGCTCGCGAGGGAGAAATTCTTCCCCGAGGCAATAGAACAGTCTGAAAAGGCGTTAATAATAGGCGCGATGTCGGGCACTGCCCAAAGTCCATCGCGCACTAGTAGCGGTTTAGACAAGCAACAGGAAAAGCGGTCGATATTTATCAGGTACCTCGTCGCCTGGATGCCATGGTTGAGTTTGTTACAGAGGTTCGATGACGAACTTGTCGTTTATGGGGTATCGCGAGAGAGTACTTTTGTTGGTGATGGCAGCCCCCTTCTTCACGGCTCTGCCAGAGGGTAATAATTAAAAATAGAGACATGTTGGAACAATGATAATTCATATTCAGCAGTCAAAGCCCTGTATCAACCTTGCAGCGCATGTAGCCATTGTTGACCAAGCATCGGAACGGGTTGAGCCGTGTATTATAAGAGCCATAGGAAGCTGATATCATTGTCCTCAATACCAGGCTTACAAAGCGGACAGGAGGAGTCGAAGTGAAAGCGCAAAAGACGACCCACGTCATCCAAGATTGGGGCGCTCCAGTTTCCCCGAAACTTGTTAAAGTCGAAGAAGCCCCGGTGTCCAGAATCGTACAGCGTCCGCTTCGCTGTCATGGAAGACTCATGGTCTGACTCCTCTCGCCAGTCTTCCATGTCGATGAATGCTGAGTCAATGGAGGGAATCTCGCCGTCGGGGAAACCAAGTTGATCGAGTCTGTCCTTGTCACAGAGGATGCAGAGTGCTTTCACCTGATGACTCCACTTGCGGAAGTCAAGGCCGTGATGATATGCCGCGCGCCATACCTTGCTTGAATCAAGGTCGTCATGTACGGGCTGCCGTTCTATCATTCTCAAGAGTCCTTCGTCCCCACCCTGTATCACTGAAGAGAGTTCTTCTCGCAAATCATAAAGTGGCTTTGACAAAAGACGTATTGCTGTTGATCTGAGAGTAAAATCGTCTAGAGTCCAGTTCTCATGCTGCTGGGGAATGGGGCCTTTGATGGCGTCGAATTTGCGCTGCAAATCTAGGAAGAACAGATCTCGCATAGTAGCGCCACTCTTTTGCAAAACCTTGGTAAGCATCAAGTGCTCACGTTCGCGATTCGGTAGCCAGTAAGCTGTGTTCTCAAGGGCGAACTCAATATCCATGGATGCACAGTACTTGAATGCTATGGTTGTACCGAAATTAGGTAAAGTATGGTGATGGAATGACAATAGACAAACTCACCTTTGGCTACCGTTCGTGTGAGCCAGTACTGAACGGCGATCATTTGATCTACTTCCCAGGCACAGAACAGTTTCGAGAAGTTCTTTGCAATATCTGCATCAAGCGGCCCAAGGAAGAAGATTTGCAAGCGATACATTGCCCTGGATGTCCGAAGCTGCTCGGATCGAGTCATGGCCTTGGCCGGCCAAGAATCTGGCCGCCATGGGTCTATCGCACAGTCCCAGAGCCTCTGGGTCAACAACTCAATCACCTTGTGGAAGTTGACGAGCTGGTAAACGGCTCTCAAATCAAACTTGAAATGAGAAGCATTTCGATCTGTGGCTAGATGCCCGAGAAGAGTAAGCCATTGCGATTTGTACTCCTCCGAGCCATAGTCTTTGCCGAGAACATTGACCTCGTGGCAGACAACAGCCTCGGGTAAAACGCTTGGGTGGATATAACGCTGTATGAGGCGCGCGGCCACCAAGTGTTCGTGCTCTTTGAACGCCCGTCTGATGGTTGGAGAGGCGCTGATTAGGGATTGAAATGTCGACAGATGGCCAATGTTGGTGGCAATGTCGAAGAGCACGTCACCAGGAAGCTTTTCAATGGTCAACGGCGGTCGGTCCCTTGCTGCGATCAGGCTCTCTGATGACACATTCTCCATTTTGAGAGATTTGAGCTTCGTTGATGAAGGAAAACTGCTTGCTAAGCGGAGAGATTGGCTGTGATCCTGAGAAGCGGGGTCATTCCTTCAGCTGACTGTGCATGATTTACTTGGTGCGGGGATCAACAAGGGAAAATATGTGGTTGCTGTAAGGCGCCCCGAAGCCATTGAGATATGCTATGTCGATGCTGTGTACCCTGCAGATGAGTTAGTATCATCAAGACTATACGAGCATGAGTGTGAAGATGACGCGTGATTAGGTGCTGTAGCGCCCACATTGCGTTTAATGGCTCACTCGCTCAGACTCCATTTGAGATGAAACGATGCTTCGTCGGGTGACCCTTGCACCACGGAATGGGCTCAACATAGACGAGTTTACTGCCGTAATCTCGATCACGTAAGACGCAGAAGCTTCCGACGTCTCTGGGTGCACCCATGCGACACTGGGAAGAAACTGTCGTCGCACAATTACTTCGCCACGTCGTGAGGTGTCGCAAAGGCAGTCGGGCGCTGATGAATACCAAAGACCTGTATCGTCCAATATACCCACTCTCGACAGATGTCTCTCAAGGAAATCTACACGACAATTAGAATATTCGGCGCCCTAGTAGGAGTGAGGGCCTGACCTGGATGATTCTGGTTGCGTAGCACTTAAAAGTAAGACAGCCGCATGACTATGACCCAGGCAACAACCTTTGTGACCCTCGAGCTCTCAAGGCACTTGTTATTTAGTATTTAGGTACCAGACTAAAGATTTTTCTTATTTTCCTAAAAGTGATGGTTTAGTAATTATTTCCCCCGGATCGTCTCGTCACATCATTCCGGCGCACCGCCTTCACAATGTCTTCTGGGCGTAATTGCGATGAGGAATCGACTGCCTCACATCTCTCCGTCGGCCTCGGGGCCCATATTGCAGCAGCAACAAATGCCCTCTCGGAGCAGCTCGACAACCAGCGCGACAAGAAGCTGAGAAGACTAATTTTCGGGTCTTCTGTGATTCATTATCAGCAAATCATACCTTCCGCCAATTCCATTTCCGGATTTCGGAAGATCGGCTTTGGACAATGTGGTCTGATTTTTGAACGACCAGGTCGTGAATACGTTGTCAAAGTCGCAAAGCAAGGGTTTAAAGATGCACTCATGGTCGACTATCAAGTTCATCAAGCAGTTTACGCTGCGTTTTCCCGTCAAATCACAATCGTCGAATGTCGAGTTCCCAAAGTCATCAAACACATTCCGTCTCACGATTCGCATTGGTGGGAGCAGCGGGGCCCGTTATTCACTGAGCGGCACGGCGACTTTCCATTTCCATCTTCTGCGTTAATGTCAGAGCGAATCTTACCGTTGCCCAAGATTGTACGAACCGCCTTGATTTCACGGTTCTGCGAAAGGTCTATGCAGGCCGATGCACTCATCAACCACCTAAACCGAGATTGTCTGGCTCGAATCTATCTCGGAAAGCGTCTTCGGCCCAATACTCCCCCCCAGCGAAACTTTTCGTTGCGCAACTTCAATCTCCATCTCGATCAGATGTTAGGCCTAAAGCTACCTGTGGAGAATTACGCCAGGGCTATAGGAGATGCACTTGCAATCATGCACTGGGACGCCAACGTCGATGGGTACGATGTCGAGTTTGTTCTTGGAAGCGAGGCGGCCAATGCTCCGCCCAGGGCCGACGGGTCTCTTCAAAACAAATCGACAGATTCCGCCCTGGACACCGCATTCGACTTGAAGAACAAAATCATTCGCATCTGGCTCCTGGATTTCAACCTTTGTTCCCGTTGGGAGGAAGCCATTGGCTGGGAAGAGCCAGAAGCTTTGATTAATCAACTCGTCATTGCCTTCTTCGAGAACGACCCCTACTACCCGCTCCCTTTGATGGAGAATAGGGCCGATGAGAAGCTTTGGTGCGCCTTCCGAGACAGCTATCTGGCAAAGTCTGAGGAGATTCTTAGCCCTAAAGATAAAAGATTGCAGCCGCTACCAACCAACTTTATTGCATCTTGCGTTGCCAGGGAACAGGTCAACCTGGAAAGGGGTCTTGGTCATGGACACAGGGAACTGAAGGGGTAGAGCTATTATAAATATTTCGCAGTGAAATCGAACAAGATAATATCCCGGCTTGTGACTTTGACAAAGAAAGCAATTACACGACAGTGTTCTCGGAGATCAAATCAGAAAAGACTAACAATCCGCCTCCAACATCGTTTTGCACCATCTCCGAGCGTTCCGTTGCTACCCCAAATACCAACTCCCCAATCAAATTATGGCTTCTCCTGGCATCCCTGTCACAGCCACCTTGACTGATTCCACGACCCCATGGGATGGTACATCTCGAAGAAAGTCTCACGCGGTGACGGAGGCTGTTCCCTCGCACGCTTCTCTTCTGCTGCCAGCCCTTCCGCGCGAGCCTTTTCCTCATCCCGTATGATGCCGAAGAACTCAAAAAATTCCTGAGCACCAGGCGAGACTGGACGATGACTGGCCATGAACACGGATTTCCGCGAGAGCGTAATTTTCATGTAGCCGTTGCCTATGAAGATGACGGACACTTTATGTCCTCCATAGTGAGAGCGCAGCGTGATAGGTTCCAAGCTCGCGTATTTCGGGGCTGGGAATTCAAATTCGCATAACTCGTCGTCTTGGATATAGATGCTGCAGTATATGATTCCATCCCAATCTTTCGGCCTCTCAGAGGCAATTTTCCCGTCCTCCTGTATGGGATATCCAATGTCAAACCGGCGCTTGGTGCTGGCTGCCGTGATGTAGCAAAAATCGATGAGATCGGTGCTGAACAAGTCGAACCAGCCTGTAGCGAGAGATTCAACAGGATTTTGTTGGGGAACCAGCCGCTTATCCTTCAGTGACTGGTAAGCAGCACGAACCTCATCTTGCTTCGTTCTGTCGTATTCTCGCAACTCTGCCTTTTCCTTTTTCTTCCTGTTTCTTTAGCCTGAATAAATCCTTCTTCCTCTCCTCGCGCTGGTCTTTCAGCTCGTAATAATACTCGGCCCCGGAATCATCGTGTGATCTCTCGGATTCTCGGTCTTCAATCTGGCAGACACACTCGGGGTCCTCCTCGCCATCACAGTCACAGAAGCGTTCCTCTGCGGGGCCATCATCTGGGTCCTCTTCCAACTCAGAAATGTCCTCGTCGAAGTCGTACTCTTCCACATCTCTATCCCCTGTAATAGTCAAACGTAGAAGCCGAATGTACCATGCTGGATAGTTGCGCTTCTGTTTCTGCTGGCCGGTGTGCTTTTTGATGCGTGAAGTCCTCGCTCGTAGTGGATCCCGTGATTCTTTCCGTCTGCTCATCTTCGATACGCAATGATGGTGTTGGCCACTTGACAGGTAGCGCTGGGTTGAGTCGCGACGCGTGATGAAACCGTCATAAGGGGGAAGATTCTTCGGCCGCAAGTGAGTACTCCGCTTGATGACGACAGAATTGAATCTTCAAGAAAAGCGGTGTGTGGGTATACGCCGGTTAGATGCCTGCATTCGTGATAGTTTAGATCCATGGCTCTATCCACTTACTTACCAGCCCTTGCTTGTATGCACCCAGAGAGTCCTAGTAACTCCAGGAAGTTAATTATGTCGCAGTGTACTGCAACGACTGGCTGATGAGAGCAATATCCAAGGCAAGCGGCTTCAGGCTAAAATTCAACGGCGCATGCTTCACCTACCACTTTCTGCGGCCCTTCCTTGGCGCGTCAGTGGGTTGCAGTAGCGCCAAATGCCAACGCAGCGGTTGCTAGACTACGGCAGAGGTAGAGAAGAAACTCGTTACTAGGTAATGGCATGGTTGGGTAACGGAAAGGCGAGATACCGTCATGTGCTTGACAACTAAGGAGTATTTCCAAGCTAGCTAGCTAAGACTGACCGATGAAATATGCTACAATCATGAGAATGCCTATCCAGTAAATCTAAGATTTATTACGAATATTGCTGACTACACGTAGCTCTTTGTCTTTCGGTAAGTCGCCTCTCTCTGTGGTTCCTTCAATGCTGGGACTGCGTACCACCCCGCAGGGTTAATGAACTAGAAACCAAGCTGCTGATCGGCAATGGCGACATCCTCCTTCTTGCGGGCTCTTAAGAACCCCTCCATGTCGACTGGGACGATGTCAGGGTACTTCGTGTTGTCGAGGTTATCACCAAGATGTGCAACACCGTTCGTGCACCAGTAGGTAAAGCATCTAAAGTTGACCGTTAGTGCATGCTCGGACGAATCTATAAGGAGTAGGACAGTTCTACCCGGGAGCCCAGGCCATGACGTTGTTGGGGTCCTTCTTGAACTCGTCCTTGACAGTGCTGTAAAGCTCATCAAGAGACCCGAGGCGCTTGAGGTGGAGACTGGATTGGTAGATGTTCTCATAAATTTCCTTGATTTCGGAGACGCTCTTGCAGTCCCCTCGGACTGGTCCTGTTAGCTGACTCTATCCCAGCAGGCGGTGCTAGATCTGTCAACTTACAGCGGAAGACGCCAGAGGCGTTCTTATCGACTGCCAGAGCGGCGGTGTAGGCGGCAACAGTCTCATATGTCGTCAGATCCCACTTCTCATCACCCGTGCCCCAGTACGTAATCGTCTGGGTGTTAGCATCAAAGATGCGGAAGTATTCACTCCAGAAGGTCTCAATCAGACCACCGACCAAAACGTGCACTCCAGCGACCTTCTTCCCCACAAGATAGTTCATGACAATCTTGGCCGACTCCTTGGGGAACAGCTCGCCCTCCGGAATCTTGGTGTAGTCGACGGCATAGTCACTGGGGAGGTATCGCGGGACGCCCTCCTTGGCGCAGGCGTCGATCAAGATCTTCTGGCCCCGATTCATGACATCGGTGTCGCCAAAGTAGCAGCAGATGACGACGTCGGTTCCTCGGACAAACTCTTGGACGGCCGCTTCGTCGTCAAACCCCCCCTGAATGACCCTGATGTTGTATTTTTCCGGAACCGCCTGTGGCAGCTTCTGTGGGCTTCGGCAGAAGCCCTTGATGGTGACATTAGGATATGCTTGCAGTTCTTTCGCCACGCACTGGGCAAACTTGCCGGTGAGACCAGCGATACCGACAACGGTCGACATGTTGGATGGAGAAAAGAAACCAACAGCGGATGTGCAGTGGATGTAGCAAAAGACAGCGAGTTGAAGAAGACAGCAGAGTGGTGTCAAAATCGAGGATGGGAATCCAGAGCTTCCTGAGGCGACTATATACAGCGAGCGATCCTCGGAACCTCCGGGCCACTAATAAATGACTCGCTGTAGATTGGATATATCAGCTACCGTGGGGTTTTAAGATGCCATGCCATGAGTTGCGGGCCTTTGCCTGACCTTCCCACATGGAGCCAGGACATCCTACAAAACGCCGTCTTTTTGGAAGAATTTTAAAGGGGCGCACATTATGAAACATGTCAAATTGCATTGGAGCAATTTACATCACCAAAGGAGATCAACTTAGTGCAGCAGGCATATGTCAGCAGTCTTCGATCCGGGACGACATTATAATTATCCGTTTCAATCCTATCTCGTACCGATGAAGTCAGCGGCTCGGCCGTTTCGCTTCGCAGTTACTGTGAGGGGCTAGTCTTCCTGGCCTCAATGAAGTTCTTCTCGCCAAAGGCAGACTTGACTCGCTCATCCTGAATCACTCGCAGGTACCACTCCACAGTCTGGCTAAACTTGGCCCTGAGCTCCACGTCCAGGACTTGGGCAAAGCCCCAATACAAACTTGCGGCAACGGAGATGTCTGCCAGGCTCAGCTGCTCTGAAGCGATGTGCCGACGCCCCTGCAGCTGCTTCTCCAGCACGGTAAGGGATACGTCCAGACGCAGCAACGCGGCTTTCTCGGCCTCTTCGTTGAAGGGGGCCATTCCATACCGCCAGAGAATGAGGGTCGTCAGGGGTTCAAACAGCTCGTGGTCGGCGAAGCCAATCCACTGCCGAATGGTGGCACGTTCCTCGACAGTGGTACCCAGCAGCTGGGCACTTGCGGGGCCACTCTCGGCGATGTACTGGGTGATGGCGTCAGACTCGAAGAGGGCGAGGCCAGTGGCGGACTTGAAAGTCGGAACCCTGCCCATTGGGAAGTCGGCAAGGAACTGGGGAGTCTTGTTCGTCTTGCCCATGGCGAAGTCGGGGGCAATTTGGACCGTCAAGCCGTTCACTGCCGCCACGGCCTGAACCTGCGTCGGGAGTCAGCGGGAGATGATGATGATGATGAGAGGGTACTGGTTAAATGTATAGGACAAATGTTATCATACCTTCATGGCGCGGGGGTTGAACGGGTAGGTCCAGATAGTTCCGATAGAGCTCATGTTGACGAATCGAGTCGTTGACACGCCGAGGTGGTTGATACGAAGCGGTGCAAGATGGGAGAATTTGGATCGTCGGCATACAAAATCGCTGTGTCGAGACCTAATATATTCCGACTTGAAGGAATACGAATGGGTCTCTCGAGGAGATTCTTGACTGGTCCCAGCCGTATAATCCGCTCTCGTTGTGGTGGATCTAACATAAGCATGAGATCTCGGCCCAACTCAAGGCTGCCCCTAAACGGCATATCCTGTGGGGACTGTCAGGGACTTGCATTAGCGTCTATTTTCAGCCCTGGATGGGACACTACAGTAGCGGAAAGCAAAGTCAGTAGCATGCATTAGGTCGAGCCACAACGCCATAATAGCGTTGACCCAGATCGGCATCTACGGAACAGCGCATCATGCAACATGCCATGGTTCAATTTTGCAAGGTAAACGAGCCGTTAAATTCACCAACGAGAGTAGCATTTGTGGAAACCTGAGCTTGGAGTGGAGTCTTGTACGAGGTGGAGCAATTCTTATTACACTACGCTACTTCAAAGAATGACAACAATCTTCTTCGCCGAGACGCCCTTACGCTGCACATCAAGAGCGTTCTGAATATCCTTCAGACCGTGGCCAGTCACGGCGGGATCAGGCTTAGCCTGGAACGAGTCATTGGCCAAGGCCTCGGGGAGGAATTTCTCCCAGATCCATTCACCAATGTGCTGGTTGGGCTCCTGAATAATGGCAAAGGCAACAACTGTGCAATAATATTAGCGACTCTTGCATACGCAAATGTAGTGGCCCGGCTAATGCTCACCGTACACAGGAGCGAATAGCTCAGTGCTGTTGTTGCAGGGGAGGACGCTGGCAACAGGGACCTTCTTGTTGAGTCGGTCAAGAATAGCAGACACGGCATCGAAGCTAGGGTCCTCGCCAATAGCATCGTACACGCCGACGAAGTCGGTCTTGCTGAGAACGCTAGAAATGTCCTCCACCACGGTGGAAGACCTGTAGTCGAAGACCATGTCGGCACCAAGCGACTCCACAAACTTGTGGTTGGCCGGGGAAGCCGTAGTGATGACAGTCGCACCCGAGGCCGCCGCGAGCTGGATGGCGGTGGCGCCGACGGAGGATGCGCCGCCCCAGATCAAGACGGTCTTACCATTCTTCTCAGGCTTCGTGGCCGAGGGCAGCGGGAGGTTGAGACGGTCCCTGGGGTACAGGCCGGCGCTGGCCGTCGAGATGGCAAGGGGGAGAACAACAGCCTGCTCGAAGCTCATCGACTCAGGGATGGGGGACGCCAAGAGACTGGTGGCTACCGGGTGGGTTTGGAAAGCCGAGTTGGCAGGGTTTCTCGTCATCAGGCCATGGCAGTGCCTGTTTCGACAGAAGTGAGCAATTGATTCCGGAGAAGAGGTTATATCATGCGAGGTGGACTAACGCAACGACTCTGTCGCCCTTCTTGAACCGGGTGACACCGGCGCCGACCTCCTCCACGAAGCCAGCGGCATCCTCGCCCAGGATGAAGGGGTATCGTGATAGATAACTCCCGTGAGTCCTGTAAGGTATTAGATTTATCAAGGCAGCGGCGTAGGGTCGAGCGAGGGTCGAGGACATACTGTATCTTCCAGTCGACGGGGTTCTAGCAGGACAGTCAGACATGAAACAAGCTTCGGGACGGCATTAAGATTGGGGAACTGACGATGGACACGGCGGCATTCTTGATGACAATTTCTCCCGCACCCGCAGTAGGGTTGGGACCTTCCTTGACGGTGAAGGGATACTCCGAAGGCGAAGTAATCCAAGCAGCTTCGTTTTGAACCATGGTGTTGGGTGTTGAAGAGATTGGTTTCTTCTCTGGGAAACTGTACATGCAAAAGACAAAGAGTGGAATTTGGAGCTGATGGCAGGAACCAGCAAGGTTTAAATACGGCATCCATAGTACAAGACCAAAATAAGGATTCGACTTTTCTGAATTAGTAAAGAAGATATTCCGGCTCCCAGGGCAAATTGGCCGAGAGGAGAGCTAGCGCCTGGAGACCGCCAGCCCGAGTCCAACCATCCAGGCTCTCACCCTGTACCAGAATTATACCAAGTCCACTGGGTGAGCCGGGATGATTCAGTCCGATTGGTGAAAGAAAAATGGGCTATATTACTGCCGGTTGTGACCGCCTGGTCATGACATGAGTCGTGACTTCAAGCTAGGTAATTAAGACAACTCCTCATCACGACGTCAGGTTATCAATCAACATTACCATTCGTATCATCTTCGCCCATTGCTTGAGATATCACATCAAAAGACAAAGGGAAATCCATAGTCACAAAACAAGGGGATAAGATGTCAACACCACCACGTCAAGCGAACAATCCCTCTGCGCCAATCGGTCAGACAACAGTCCCCCCCAACCTAATCCCGCTCCAATATATGCCGCAGCAGGCACTTGCAGGTCCAGGAGATGATTGGACCGGTATCAGCAACCCAAAAGAAAGGAAGAAAATTCAAGATCGGATCCACCAGAGGATCAGCCGTTTGTTTACCCTTCAGCCCCGTTGATAAATGGCCCTGCACTAACTGCGACATTGCGCCCGAGGAAAAGGGCAGCGCAAGAAAGCAAAGACCAGCCTTGCATCCCGTTCAGTAGAGGGAGACTGTCACATTCCACCCGTCTCGGTAGAAACACGGCGGCCCCCCTGCGGCTCTTTCAACGAGTATCAACTCACCACCTATCTCTCTGCTGGAAATGCCGTCGGGCCCTTGGATCTCAGTTTATTTACAGCCTGTGAGCCCGACTCTGAGCGCACTGAATGGTTCATCCTTCAGTTCACCACCGATGCTCATCAGACGTTCTTGCATGGTTCACCGCGCGTAGATATGCTGCTCAGCCTGGTCCAATTTAACACGACGCGGGCTCTAGTGATTAATGCAAGACTCATGGGGATCACGCAGGGTATCATGGTTCCTGGATCACGGTCCCAGCTTCCCTCCGAGGATGTCGACATCGCAGCGCATAACTCTCTACCGCTGAGCCTGAGACCTACCCATCTTCAGCTCACCATAAGCCATCACCCTTGGATTGACATCCTGCCGTTTCCAGAAATTCGGGACAATCTACTGCGCCATGACGAGAACTCTTATTGCAAGAAGGAGCTATGTCGCGATCTGAGGGGGTTTCAGGCAGTTGCTGGTGGCTGTGGGGGCATAATTGCATGGGGAGATCCATGGGACTCTCGAGGGTGGGAGGTTACCGAAGCATTTGCATCCAAATGGCCGTGGGTGGTCAAGGACTGTCATAAGCTTCTAGAGTCCACAAATTATTGGAGAGCGGTAAGAGATGAACGGACGGGCTCTGATGAGTAGCGTTCCAGGGTCCGTCTAAAAGGTTTTACTGGATCAGCATGACACCACAGTGGGATCTGCTGCATTGGTAGCGGTTGTTCGTCCATACGTCCACTGCTTACAAACTACCAATTCTAGCAGTACACTTACTAGAACTATCTGACCTTCTGACCCAGTGTCTCGCGTCAAGAGGCGAACGAGATTTTACGTGCCTTCGCCCCATGTTCGAATGGATATCCCAAAGCGGCAAATGGGTCACCACCCATGACCGGGGTCTGTTAATGTCTTTCCCATTCAGGAAACCTATTCGAGGTGCGGGTTATACCTGTGGAATTATCTCATTACGACACGGCCAGTTATTGTCCTGGGATTTTCCATAATTATGAAGGTAACAAGAAGCCCCTACCCTGGTTTTGTGGGCCTTGAGCTAAATAAGGGACGGGATTCCTCAGATTCGCCGCTGCTATCTCCTCCCTCCTTGCTGAGCGAAGGTAAAAAAAAAACTAATTAAAGTTGGTAAGTATTTTTAACTTCAAATAAAAAACTAAATAATAATATCTCTTAAATTCTTTTAATAAATTTACTGTTTAAAATAGATTGTACCGAGGTACTCTATTACCAGCCTCTCTGTTAAGCTTCGCTCTGCCCAATGAGGTATCCACGATTATTCCGTCACGAAGCTAATGCAACCTACTGACGCGCTAGAGAAGGGGTGGGGAGAGCGGGCTTAATCTTGTGCATTCTCTCACCCTAGAGTTGAAGTATGCCACCGAGGTTTGGCCTAACGCCGCTTCTGTCTCTGATTGCTCCATCATCGGATTGTTGTTTCTACAGAGGATACGAGTGCCAGTGACCTCCGATGACGCTGCTCAAGACCGATCGAGAATGGGGGCAAAGAGACTAGGTACATAAGGAACCTTACTACAGAGAATCGATCAACTGCCCTTCCGCAAGAGAGATGTTGGAATAATCTTAATTCTAACTTTCGCCTCCTCCGTCTCTGCGACAACAAAGCATGGCTCCAATCCGGCTCGGAATCATTGGCCTGTCTGCCACAAACGTCGGTAGCTGGGCTAGCGTTGCTCACCTGCCCTACCTCCTCTCTCCTCGCGGCAAGGCTCATTACAGGATTGTCGCCCTCTGCAACTCAAGCGTAGAGTCCGCACGCCTGGCCATTGATATGTTCCAACTCCCCCCAGAAACTCGGGCATACGGCAGCCCTAACGACCTCGCTCGAGATGCTGACGTCGACTTCGTAGTGTGTAGCACCCGCGTCGACAAACATTACGAGACCATCGAGCCCAGCATCGTTGCCGGCAAGGCAGTCTTTGTAGAATGGCCGCTTGCATCTAACATCTCGCAGGTGCGCGAGCTAGCTGGCCTGGCTAGGGAACAGGGAATCAGGTCTCTCATCGGCCTGCAAGGGCGCGTCACCGCTCCAATCGATGCGGTACAAGAAATTCTGGAGCAGGGTCGCATTGGCAAGGTTCTCAGCTCGGAGGTGAAAGCGAGTGGAGGTGCCGGTGCTCGCGACGTGATCCCCCAGTCCCTGAAATACTTTACCCAGCTGGAGACGGGAGGTAACATGGTCATGGTTGGTTTCAGTCACTGTAAGCTGCTTCTCTTAGGTTCGTTGGGTGTCCATGCTCGCTGTACTGATTCTTCTCAGTGTGGGATTTCCTCCAATTTGTGCTCGGGGATGCTCAAGACATTGGTAGCCGACTTCAGCTGCAGCGCCCTGAAGTCGGGCTCACCTCTTCAAAGACTGGCACGGTCGTGGAGACTGTTAAGTCGGACGTGCCAGACCTTGTTTTCGTCACTGCCCAGTTGGGAGATAACGTACACGTCCAAGACAGGGCTTCTCTCCTCGTCAGGTACCGCCAGGGTCAGCCATTCCCTGGCGAACCCCGTTTGGTCTGGACCATCAATGGAGAAAAGGGCGAGATCAAGTTAACAGCAGAAGGCGGGACGACCCCACGAACCTTGGCCTCGAGACCCATTAAGATCCTACTGCACGACTTTGCTACAGATCACGTTGAAGAGGTTGGCTGGAGCTGGGAGCCATGGCAGGCGGAACTCCCGGCCGCGACCAGAGGTGTTGCTGGGCTGTACGAGGCGTTCGCCCGTGGAGACAGTACCGCCTATCCTGACTTTGAACATGCCTTGAAGCGCCATGAGCAATTGGAGGAAATGCTATGTGGTTGGCGTTGAAGATGCGTTCGTTCAGATGTTCAAGGAGCTTAGGACCCAGATGAAAAGGGCGCTAGGGGGGTTCTAGAGGAGGTCCGGAATTGCAAACTCACCAGTGTCATTTTGCCCCAGTGTGGGTATCTATGCTCCTCTTCATAGTTTCACAGTTAGGTAGAAACCAATTCATAAAAAGAATCTTACAAACGACTATAAATTTAGTAAAATATAGAAAGGAGTTTGAGATATCAGAATTAAAGTAATTCCCAATTTAGGGAGAAGCCGAAATTCCGTGTCTACTTTGCGTGTAACTAAAATAGGCGCTTGCAAACGGCGGCTGAAAATGGAATTATATCAATGCTACAAGAATTCTAGGCAATATCAGGATTCTAGTCAAACAATACATATCTAAATTAATCAAGGCGCCTTGGGGCCATTAAAGACGGAGTGATTATCCAACAAATACATCAAAAGAAATGTTATTTACGTTCTCCTCCCTTCAGCTGTGAGGTCGCTGAACTCGCCACCATCCTCACTCGGCACTCGCACCTTCTTAGACGTTGGTAGCGAGCCCATGATGGCCCAGACGATAGAGGACAACACACCTACCTCTGGCAGCATCGTCATAAAAAGGTATATCATGGCGCTTCCAGTTACAGCACTGAAGCGCGCCGCGGCGGTGGCGGTATATATCAACGTTTGTAGCGTGCGGATCGTCATGAAAGGGATCGCGATGCCAACGCCGACGACACCATGCTTCTGAGTGGCTGGCAGTTGATGCCGTGACTGGAATATGTAGACGAATAATAGGACTGTCCATGCAAAGAGCGCGACAAAGAGACCGACACTGACACGCGTCAGGACGCTCGGCGCCATTGCGTTCTCTCGATTGCTGGCACCAACAAAGTCGGCGACAGAGACACCGATTCCCGCCCAGCAAATAAGTTCGGGTATTCGGAAATGCCAACTGGTCCAGACATTTAGGCATTCGTTGCTATTTCCAAGGGCATCGGGTCAGCGCGTGGATAGAGGTTCGCGGGTGAAGGATGGTAGGAGAAACTCACGCGCTCTTCAGCAGGTTTAGCAGGACAAAAGTCAAGAGGACGAGGCCGAGGGACTCGCACACGAACACGGCGGCCCAGACTCCGCGAGCGTCGGTGGTTAATGTTGCCAGCATGCAGCTTGCACCTACGAGCCGGATCGTAGAGAAAAGGGAGATGCTGAACCAGCCATTCTTGCGTTGGAGTCTGAAGAAGACGCCGAAGCCAAGGAAGACGCTGAAGATGGGGATTTGGGCGGCGGCAATCCCGCGCCTCGTATCAAAGTCGCCGGTCATGGTGGCTAGCAGCCAAGGGGTAAATTGTCAAAAGATATGTCTCCTCTGCGAAGAAATGGCAAATTGGGGCATAGAAAAGAAAAGAAAGACTCACTTTCCCTTTGCCTAAGACCCATGGCGAAGCCCCAGTTGTCTGAACCCTGTGGCGTGCCCTCCCCAATCTAGTAATCCTTTCGAGGTCTCTCAATGCCATGACTTGAGCTCCACTGGAGCCCTCGAAAGAGTTCCTGGTTCCGGTTAGCACTATTTGTCCTAAAACCAGGCGCACGTTTTAGCGCCTTGGCCCTTTGGTTCCCCATCATCGTAGTCAGTCTTTCGTATCGTCATTCTTCCACTTTCTGCATGACGTGGGAACTCCTCGGATTCCTCGGATTCACATCCCTTCACAGGGGCATGGGGCCATCGAGGCTGTGTTTTTTCGCCTGGATTTCCGTCTACACACGTCTATTTCAACCCATCACCTGGCCTCTTTCTGATGGACTAAATTTATCCCTTCTCTCGGGTCTCCTCAAGATACACCTGCCACGGGAGATTTTCAACTTCTCAAGATGCGACATGTATCTAATTTGGGGGCAAATGCCTTCTTTTTGGCGGCATTCACGCTTCTTCTACCGTTCCAGGTCTTTTTCGGCATTCGATATCGGACTTGGGGGTTTCTTGTTGGTATGGTCTGCGGTCTGATACTCGAGATTCTCGGTTATACCGCCCGAGTAGCGCTAAGTAAAGACGTGGATCTGTTCTTGATGTGAGTCAGGCACATATAATGGGTGACTGGACCAATCCTTACTGCTAGCTATAGGTACCTTGTCACCCTGACCATCGGTCCCGCTTTCTTCAGCGCCGCAGTCTACCTCTGCCTCGCTCGTATCATCGCTGTTTACGGGCATCACCTCGCCCTCTTTAGACCCTTGGTATATACGGCCGTCTTCATACTGCTCGACTTCTTTGCGTTGTTGCTGCAATCAGGCGGCGGTGCCCTCGTCGGAGGGGATGACCCTTCTATGTGGGATACTGGCCTCTCTCTCCTTCAAGCCGGACTATCCATCCATCTCGTGGGCATTGTTATTTACGCCGTTCTCTGCGGCGACTTTGCTCTAAGGGTCTTTCGAGCTCGCGGCAAGTGGCGAGGCGACTTTGCTAAACTACAATTCTCCACACGATTTAAATCCTTCTGCTACGGTACGCGAGATACTTCCTGACCCGACTCGGCTATCAATTTTGTCTAACATCTGTGGCTACAGCACTGGGAGCTGCGACACTTGCTATACTCATCCGAACCGCCTTTAGAGTTGGGGAATTGGGTCAAGGTTTTGACAGCAAAATTGCGAAGAGCGAGCCGGCCTTCTTGGTACTCGATGGAACAATGATCCTTGCAGCATGCATATGCCTCACGGTGTATCACCCGGGGCCTTGTTTCCAGGGCCGTTGGCCGGAGGCCGATTTCAGCTTGAAGGTCGACCGAGGAAGGGGAAAGAATCCAAAGTCTTGCCATAGGGTCGACGAGTTCTCTCTGCGCTCTACATAAGATGTTGCTTTGTTGGAGACTCCCGCACTGTCTAGAAAAGACTACGCTCCATGCATTCTTTATTTGCCTTGAGATTATTTTGTATTGGTCAAAATACCCTCTCCCTTTATCGGTTGCAGCAGCCGTGAAGCTACAATGAGAATAGGATGTTCCCTCGTGGAGAAGAATTGCTGAAACCAGCCACAACAATCACCAAAGACTCTACGACTACCGTTACATTATCACAAATTCTACTGAAACAATAGAAGGAACAAATTTTGGCTGGTGTACATGTCAAACTTGCATCTTTGATCACCTACGAGAAGCTAGAGCGCCGTTCGAGTACGGGCTACTCGTAATTTCCACTGCTGCCACTCTTCCATCGAGCTGCCTTCTATGGTTAATGGAGATGCGAATCGTTTTTGACTCTCCATTGATTAAAGGGGAAATGGGCTTAGTGGCCGTCGTATAACCCTAGAGGAGCGCGGAATGGTCGAAGATACCTGGCCACATGTCGTGTCTGGTCTCGAAGCGGAAACCGATTCGATTTAGATGGGATGCAGATTCTAATACGGTTTCATTACGACGTTGCAGCCTCGGCAACTTGTATATGAAAATAGCATTGACGACTCTAAGTACTGATAGACCGAAGACGGTGATATCTGCGATGAAGCCATCGCTCTCGAAAGCCCACGCGCAGACAGCCTGCGTCAGATACAGCCCGGATCCCGTGAATCCCAGATGCCATGCGCAAGTCTCACGGGCTTTGCAGGTTTCCTCCTGTGTCACCGTACAAGATCCCACTTCCGGCCAGCAGCCCTGTCATATAAGAGTCGCCTCGATCCACCACCAAATTCCTCAAGATTGCCCATTTTTCCGACATTCGTATTGACCCTCTCTACACAACTGGAGAAAACACCAACTGCCCGAAACCATTGTGTTGCAGGTAACCGCTCTGAAAACTACACACCCAGTCTAAAGTCCAGACATGTTTTTGGATTCTGTCAAAGTCCCAAAACCGGCCTTACGGCTCCAATGACGAGCCTGGGAACAACGATGCACCCGCTGGGCCCTTTGGGGACTGCAGCAGTATCCATTCATCCTGATACGATTCAGTTTGAATAGGTAAGATAAACAAGAATAGCAGGTAGTCCCTTTATATCCATAACGCTCTGCAGAATCATTCTTATTATCATCCCTTTCAATATTCGCAGTATACTAATACTCGTTACAGCCCAGTGCCTGAGAATCCACTGGCGTTCTTTCTAGACTCAACCTAGCGAACTCTCCAACACCTAATTTTGTAGGAAGATCATCTCGTCGAACTTAATGGTAGAGTCGAGGCTGCGTTGAAGCTGTCTGAAGGCGACGAGGTTTTGCCTCATGATGTTGATTTCCTCGGCGAGGGCCTTTGACGCCGCTTGTGACATGCCACCAGTCATCTTCTTGAGCAGGTTTTGCCCATGAGCGGTCCAGTCAGATATGAGGGACTTGATACGTCCCGCAGCCCAGGCATTGCTCAAATTCACCATCCTAGTGACGTGTTTCGTCATGTACTCACGCCAGTGGATGTCCTCAAGGCCCATGGGGGGTGTTTTTGGGTACTCCTTCCGGTAGAGCTTCTCGAACTCGGCCAGGAAATCGGCCACAGCCACGTGGGTTGCGAGGAGCTTGGCCTGAATGCTATCGTCGTTTTGGTACTGCCAAACACCAAAGACCTGAGTGCGCGGTTAGTTGGTAAACATGGGGCTAAACGGTGCCGTCGGCGTTGGGAAGCTTCTGGGAGCGTCTCACCATCTGCAACGTGGTAATGGCAGTTTCGGCGGCCAGTTTGGTCGTCGGCTTGCATCTCTTGTTCCACTTATCCACCGACATGGGATCACTGAGGCCCCAGGTCTAGGGATGGACGGTATATGTCAGCCCGGTCTACCACTTGTACCGCGTTCTGAACCCAATATTGGACGGGGATGGGTCGTGGACTTACTTGTGTCTTGATGTTGTTCAACTTGGCCTCGCAGTTGACCATTTCAGAGGGATTAGACACAGAGCCCAATATGTTATACAAGGTCTTCATCGGCGTCTGCGTGTGCCCTGCCTTGGTCCACGCCGGAAAGCCGTCGACGAACCCGACCTTCCACATGTTACAGCTGGACAATTCATGACGGTCATCCCCCGTGAAAATCTCAGCTTTGAGGGGAGTGCCATATCTGCTTCCGGGCTTTGGATCGAGCTTACCACTCGTGCTGTATTCGATAAAGTCACGGAACATCTGAAGCTCCAGGATGTGCTCGGCTGGAGTCACTGTCAGCCTTGTTGTCTCTCGGACGATTCGCTCGTCACTTACAAACCCAGTTCATATCCTTGTCGTCCTTGTCGCCATCATCGGCAATGCCAGAAGAGAAGCAGTTGCCTCCAGCATTGTTCACGTAATACCGGTCCTTGTCGCCGTTGGCGGTTGCCAGATTCTCGCCCTTGTCGCCGTTGGGATACTGCTCCGAGAACACCTGGAACGTGGATTGGTCTGGACAAGTGACTTTGAAGTCGCGCACTCCGCCGATTCTCGAGGAGAGTCCGCGATCTCCGAAAATAGTAAATGGCCAAATTATCCAGCCCAACTGGTCGGCGAGCGTGCCTCGTGTCGTGCTGGGCGGATCGACCAGCGAATCGTCCGGATTCTCGAGGAGTGACGGTTCGAGAAGTCCAAGCCGCGGCATGGGACATTGGATGACACTCGTCTGGCTGTCTGTCGACTCGAGCGCCGCGTTCCACCCGTTCATGTTACAAAGAGTCGAGGCGGCGATCAGTTCGGTCGAGCCGATAGTGTCCTTGACCGGGTACCATAGCGATGACAGGCTTGCGCCGCTGAGGTGCCCCCATCTGGTACCCATGGCGTCGTCCCACAACTCGCGGGTCTCCTTGGTGAGCTTGGAGTTGGGAGGGTGGTCGAGGATGTCTTGCAGCGCCGAGTTGACCGCGGCGGCACTGACCTGCGGAACAGCGCGCTTGACGACAGTTGGGTCCTCATCTGCTTGAGTCTCATTCCCCTGAGCCTCTGACACGGAGCGGGACGAGAGACTGCGGTCTACGTTCGGGCACGTCGGCGCCTTGGCCCAGGCGATGAGCGTCTCCTTGAGGTTCTTCTTCTTCTCGTCGGCCGAGATTGTCACCTCGGCATCGCAGCAATACGCCGACGTGCCGTCACCACACAGCGACTCGTAGTGGTCCAGGGCGATCTTGATCTTGCCAGCCGGGCAGTTGGCGTTGCACGTCTTCTCCCCGGCATACGGCGTCAATCCCAGCGCAAAGTTGTCGTACCATTGGCAGTTCTTCCAGTGCGCATTGCTGGAGTCCGACTCATCGCAGCAGTAAGGCCTCGAGCGGCGGGTACCGCTGCTATCTCGACAGACCTGGGCGCCGCTGCCATCACCGCTCGAAAACAGCGGCATGTTATACGTGGAGCTCCAGCCGCACGACTTGGTTCCTATGTCCACGGCGCAGTCGTGTTCCTTGCCGTACCACTGGCACTGACGATAGATGTCCATGGACGAACCGCCGTCCTTGCAGCATGCCACCTGTGCCTTGCCATTGTTGCATCCGGCCTTCGTCGAGGCGACTTCTATGCCGCTGCCTGCGGGACATCCAGGGTTACATTTTCCTCCATTGAAGAATAGCCATTGGCACCATGGCTGGTCTCCTGGCGGGCAGCAGAAAACACGCGTGGCTTTGCCGTCACACCCCGTGTCGTCGTACATGAGCTCCCTGAAGTCGTCTCTATACGGGTCTCTCCGAGGCACAGGCTTCCAGCCGCTCGGGCACCCCTGGCCGCAGTTGCTCCATCGACACTGTTTCTTGGTGACATCGGTGCTGGATTCGCTAATCTCCATCTCCTTGAGGACGGTGCCGGGGATGCCGACGTTGACGTTGGTCGTGATGCTCGACAACGCTCGGGACTTGTAGCCCGTGACCGACTGCAGCTGCTTGGAATACTTGCCGTCTAATGTGTCCTGGCTGATGGCCCATACCATGGCGCCGCCGAGGCACTGGCTACGGGCAAAGTCAAGCTTGATCTTCCAGGTATCTGCGTCGTCGTACGTCATCCAATCGCGGCCGCTCTTGAGGATCTTGGCGGCTGCTTTCTTGTCGAGAGTGACACTCGCTCCGGTCGAGGACACTTTGCGATCGATCTCGGCATTGGACAGCACGCCAACGGCGTCAGAGCATGGTCCCTTGGGAGCACCAGACGTGAACAAACAACCGGGGGACATGCAGCCGGCATTCGACGCCGTAAAGGTACGCGAGTAGAACGCGAGACCCAAGTTCACCTGGTCGGGGTCGATCTGGTTACGCCAGAGCAGGTCCAGGGCATCTTCAATCTCGGTGAGATTGGTGTGGGAGTTGAGATGGCTGCCCAGCCACGATTCAGGGGTATCCCAGGAGCCTACACATGCACAAGGGGGTTAGCACCGTCTCTTCCGGCATCAAAACAGACCTCGCTGATGAGATTCTTACCATGGAGATCATAGGTCATCACATTGAAGAAGTCAACGTGCTTGGCAATGTTGACAATGTCGAAATGCTGTAAGTACCAGTAAGAGGCTGGGACCGCAATGCTCAGGCCATTCTTATCACCGTTCTGCGTCAGGGAGCTCTTGATATTGCGCAGGAACTTGGGTAGGTTGGCAAAGTCTTCGCCACGGCCTTGTCGGTCAGGGGCTTCAGGATACTCCCAGTCAATGTCGACACCGTCAAAGTTGTACGTGTTCAGCAGGGAAACGAGTGACGTGATAAAGGCCCTCTGGTTTGCCTCGGACCGGGCAATATCTGAGAAAGTCGTTACCGTGGGACCGGGATCGTTGAATGCCCAGCCGCCAATGGCGAGGAACACCTTAAGGTTGGCATCAGCTCGCTTCTTCTGCGTCAACTGGCGGTACAGCTCCGTGTCGCCCTTTGCTGCCGGGACAACCTGGAAGGTTTTCGGATCAATGCTTGCAAAGGCAAAGTTAAGGTGAGTGTAGACGCCATCGGGAATGTCTGACGGCTTGAATTTATCGCAAACTCGGCCGGGTGCCCAGCCTTCGTAGTATCCCACCACTCTTTTCATGGGCAGACCCTTTGCGGAACAGGACGGTCTTTTGACCTTTTTCTTACCGCAGAACTCCTCGGTCAAGCCGCAATAGCTGGTGCCGCCTCGTCAGTCTTCGGAGCCAAAGGGTATGGAGGGACTGAACTCGCAACGACGAATACTCACCCCCATTTAGAACAGCAAACGTTGAGTGGACATTTGGTGTGCTCAGCATACTCAGAACCGTAGCCTCCGGGGTCACAATAGGTTTTGGCGTCGCATCCCGTAACGCAGGTGTCTTTGCTGCAGACTAGCAGCCATCAGTATATTGCATCGGGGGTGAGCTCGGCGCAGCTGGGAGATTTACAGTCCGGACCGAAGCCGCAGAAGCCAAACTTGGAACAGCAGCTTCCGTCCTTGCAAGGGTTGCTCTTGTCACAGCCGAGTTTAAAGTCGCATGTGCTCTGGCATCCGCTGCCGCAGTGGGCTGAAGTGGTGCCGCAGAAGCCATCCTTGCTACAGCAGCCAGTGGCGCAGAGCTTCATCGCAGAGCACTCAGTAGGCGCTGGCTTCCAGTCACAGGTACTCAGGCAACCCGTACCGCAGTGAGCTGAGGTGGTACCGCAGAAGCCGTCCTTGCTGCAGCAGCCAGTGGCGCAGAGCTTGGTTTTGCTACAGTCCGCGGCGCTGACAGTGAGTGAAAGAAGTTGGAGAATGAGGAATAGTGAAAGAAGGAGTGCCGTTAGGCGATTAGTTGTCGCCATGGTTCCAGCAGAGGAACAGGGCTGAGTGAGCGGGCAGCCTGAAGAAGACAAAGATATCTTGAAGAGATGGGAGTTCTCCAAAGGCCATCGGGAACGGGAGGAGGAGGGGGGGCAATAAGTCGACAATTAACAGACGTGCTGCCTATACAGAAACTGCGGCAGCACACACGACGGCTTCGGGCTCACTTTCAATGTGCCCCGGTCGGACGTTGGCGCACATTGGATCATGTCCGGTAGCGTGCGGAGTCAATCAAGGATCGTCGACGGCATCATGCGTGTTTTGGACAAGCCTGGACCTTCAGCTGTGTCGAACCAACACCAACACGAGCCGGCTCGAGTCCCGCGGGAATGCCCTCATGTAATCTCGCTTCTCGCTGAGTTAGCCGTGGGGGGTGAGGCAGTGAAACCAGGCACTGTTAATATCTAGACGATGCACTGCCTCCCCTGCTCAGAAGGGCTGCCGCGTGCCGAGAATCGCTCCATAGTCAGTTTGCGCGCGTCTTGGCATGTAAAATAGCTTCACGATGAAAAATCGACTCGGTTCTCGGCTGCACTGCGAGAGATTTCGGTGGGGAGATTGTGTGGAGAGATTTGCTGCAGGCTGCGCCGCTGTGGCCGTGCTCATGTCTGCCCATGCATAGATACAGGCATAACTTGCAATGACATGGTCTGTGGGAGGTTTGTTACGGCAGTTTGCAAGTAGCCAGCTGGGTAATTATCGCTCACAACCCTCAATCACTTGCAAATCACTGCTACGGGCAGAGAGAAAGAAGAGTCCAAGGCTTCTACGTACTAGTAGAGACCGATTGTCAATTCTTCAACTAAGAAAGAAACCGGAACGAAGCTCCGGCGGCTCGGATCGGCCCGAACTAGGCAATAATCAAGTCCGACGGAGTAGGAGTTGTCAGGGATATGATATCCTTGCCAACTGCTTCAGCCGCCCCCACATGAAAATGTAACAGTCTCGGCTAACTTGGAGCCGAATGCAGAAGTTGGATCCGATACGGTCAATTCGATTCGGGTCATACGGATTCATATGATACGGGTACGAAAGATAATGGTATTGATGTCTGCTGATGTTCCTTGTTCTTCTTGACCCTCCTTTCGTGTGAGGCTTTTTCGGCTATGTTGTTCTTATCCGAGCCTCATGCCAGGGTCAATCCAAAAAGTCGGTAATTTAAATTTTAAGCTTGCTTGCTTGTACTGTCCTGTACTGTAACCCCAGCCCCCAGGCTCAAGGCCCCTGCAAAACACACATGCCACCAATTACAAACGGACTTTTTGGCATTTTTTGCGGGTAATGGTCGAAATAAGCACGAAATATGGAGACATGAGTTGGCCGAGTTTACTGAATCGACAATACAGCAGAGTGCCTTTTCTCAACTCAGCATCAGTCGGATACCACCAATCCCAGGAACTCTTCAACTAATACGAAAACAAAAGTTCCTCAAACGTCTTTGCGGTGGCGGGGAATGAAAATTAAGATGAAGATCTCATAAACTGGTCATCGGGTCACGCCAGAACGAGGTGGGGACCAACGAGTCTTAGGTTGTTGGTTCGATTTCGGCGAGTCATCCAGATACCCGAACAGGAACGAAGCTCCGAACAAAAATCGAAACTCCGAACCCCCAGTAACGCCTAGTAACTCAGCCCTGTCTAGGCTGTCGTCCAACAGGTTCTCTCGGGAGAATTGGACTTTTCCAACGCTCCGCTATCATTCTTTGGTGGCCCGCGAGGTTTTCCCAGGTAGACCATCGCCATCCTTTTATGTCCTATCGTTCCCAACTGCTTGCTTGGTTCTGTGAAGCTACACTTTGTGAAGCTACAACCTGGACCGTCCTGAGCCATCCTGATTTATTTACATGGCTCTCATGCTAGTCCTTGTTTGAAGACCGTCGCATCTTGCCGCCAAGATGCTTCTCTCACTCTTTCTTCTCGTGTTTTCTACGCCCTTGTTGGCCTCTGCTTCCACTCACCACCACGATCATTCCAAACACTCCCACCTCCACGGTTCTCACAAACGGAGCGACCATGGCTCCCTTGAAGAAGCGCGAGAGCTACTGGCCCGAGGCCAAGCTGCCATGGCCCGCGCAAACCATGCCATTGTCTCTAACCCCCGGCCTAACCGCCTCGAGGTGCTGAACTCTACTGAGCTGTCCAGGGCTCGGAAGCCGCCGCCGCTGCTTGATTACAGTAGCAACGCTACGGCCTCTTCGCTAAAATTCAGACGTGGTGATGGCGCCAGCGGCAACGGGACTGAGGAAGACATGCGCTACACAGTGCCAGACGAGCTCATCGAGGCCGCCCGCCTTCTCTCCGAGAACTGGAGCCCGTTCGACGAGGACATGGGTTATGACGCTGCTGCCGCCGTTGTCGATCTTCAGACCAGGTTCAAAATCAAGGTCAACGACACCAACATGATGCCTCCTATGCTCCAGTACGGCTCGGGTCTCATGGCCCCCGTCGAAGAGCCGCCCTCGGCCTTCCGCTATTCCGACAACTCATCTGACCTCGTAGAGCCTACGCACAAGGACCAGAGCGGTCAAGGCCCGCAGAAGAGAGCTGCAAGTGACTGGTGGATGTCGTCCATGGACCAGAGAGGGTTCAGCCCCTTTGCGCCCTCCGGCTACGAAGTCTGGAGAAACGTCAAGGACTTTGGCGCCAAGGGTAAGTGACTCGAAATCATAATACTGCCAAGTCATATTACTCCCAAATCACCAGCTGACCTTTTATCGCCTAGGTGATGGCAAAGCCGACGACACTGATGCCATTAACAAAGCCATCTCGAGCGGTGGACGATGTGGCGGTGGCACTTGTACAGGCAGCACCATCTACCCAGCAACAGTGTACTTCCCCCCAGGAACGTACAAAGTCAGCTCGTCCATTATCCAGTACTATAACACGGAAATCATCGGCAACGTAAGGAATCCTCGAGTCTGCAGCTTAGCATGATCTCTAACGCCTCTTGCAACAGCCCCTTGACCTTCCTACGATTATCGCGGCTCCAAGTTTCGTCGGCCTGGGTGTCATCAGTTCCAACGTGAGTAAGACCCGGCATCTGGGACCCTTAGATCCGGCATGTTGACCGGTTTTCTAGGTATACACGGGTGAAACCTCGCAATGGTAAAGGCGGATTTTAAAACACACTCACCATTGTGTGCCTCGAGCCACCAGTGCTAATGCAGTCCAGGTATCTCAACCAAAACAACTTCCTCCGCAGCGTCCGCAACATGATTGTCGATATTCGTCCAACTCCTGCGGCAGCTCAGGTTTGTGGCATTCATTGGCAGGTCGCTCAAGGAACGTCTCTCGAAAACGTCCACTTTTACATGGTCAAGCCCAAGGACGACCCTTCCACTACTCAGCAGGTGAGGATGACATGCTTCACAAAAGCCGAGGTTGCTTTTCTCTGACTCGGCGTCTTTAATTCAGGGAATCTACATGGAGAATGGCAGCGGCGGTTTCCTGTCCGACTTGTATTTTGTCGGCGGTAAATTTGGGTGAGTTGCCGCTGACCTTTAAGTCTTGGATTAAACGCATCACGGAGCACGACTGACTGACGACTGAATTGGGCAGCGCATACATGGGTAACCAACAGTTCACGGCCAGCGGTCTCTTTTTCCAAGACGCCCAGACGGCCATCCAGATCCACTGGGACTGGGGATGGACCATGCAGGACATTGTCGTGGACAATTGTGACGTCGGCTTCACCATTGTCGGCGGCGCTGGCGGTGTAAGACTCGACACAACCTTGTTTCGAACTTGATGCTAAAGGAACACAATGCTAACAAACACGACAGCCCATGAGCACCGGCCAGGGCATCGGCTCGCTCCTCTTGACGGATCTGCGCATGCACTATGTCAAGCTGGCCATCTCGACGTCCGTGATGTCGGACAACTCGACGGCTCTCCTGCTGAGCAACTCCGGCTTCTACAACGTCGACACCATCGTGAAGGATACGACCCAGAACAAGGTGTTGATCGCTGGCGGTACCGGAACAAAGGACGTTGCCTCCTGGGGCTTCGGCAGAGTCACCTACGCCGACGGCACGACAAAGTTCCTCAACGGCGCAGCGCTCGACGCACCAGTTCGGGACTCTTCCCTCGTCACCGGAGGCCGCAAGCAGTTCTTCACGAGACGCCGTCCCAAGTATGATGATCTTGGGCGCAGTGAGATCATAGATGCCAAGGCCAAAGGAGCTCGTGGTGACGGCAAGACTGACGACACGGCCGTCCTCAACTACATCTTTTCCGCCGCCGCCAACATGTCGGCCGTCGTCTACCTGCCGTTTGGAGTCTATCTGATCAAGGACACGATCGAGATACCCGTTGGGTCTCGCATCATCGGACAGGCCTGGCCTCAGATCATGGCCACGGGGCCCAAGTTTGAAAATGCACTCAAGCCTCGCGTCGCGGTGCGCGTCGGTCGGCCTGGGCAAGCTGGCGTCATCGAGGTCCAGTCCGTCATGTTCACCGTCAAAGGCGCCACAGCCGGTGCCGTTATGATGGAGTGGAATGTACACGAAACGATTCAGGGTTCGGCGGGTCTATGGGGTAAGTTCGCCAACTTCACTTGTCCAAGATGACTTGTCCAAGATGACTTGTCCAGAATTTCAGCCGTAACAAACTGACATGTATATACTCTTCCCAGACGCCCATTTCCGTGTCGGCGGCGCGGCTGGCACCGACCTCACCGTCAAGGACTGCCCCAAACTGACGGGCAAGGTCAACGAGAAATGCATTGCCGCATCCCTGATGCTGCACTTGACCGCCCAGTCCTCGGCATATCTCGAAAACGTGTGGATGTGGACGGCTGACCACGACTTTGATACGCCGGACCAAGCCCAGATGGACGTTTACGTCGGTAGAGGCATGCTCGTCGAGAGCAAGGGCCCGACGTGGCTCTGGGGCACTTCGGTCGAGCACTGCGTGCTGTATCAGTATCAACTGACCGGTGCCGAGAACATCGTCATGGGCCTCATCCAGACCGAGTCCCCTTACTTCCAATCCGTTCCAACGGCCCCCGCCCCCTTCAAGCCAGGCGCGTTCCCCGACGATCCTGCGTTCCAAGATTGCTCCTCGAAATCCAAAACATGCGGCGTCTCGTGGGCAGTTCGCATCATCGATTCCTCGGCGATCCACGTCCTCAGTGCCGGTCTGTACTCGTTCTTCTCTCGCTACGACCAGGCGTGTATAAACTCGGGCCGCCACGACTGCCAGGACAAGATCTTTTACACGGAGCAGAGCTTCGACGTATGGGTCTATAATCTCGTTACTCTCGGCAGTATTGAGATGATCAGTCCCCTCAACGGCGACCCCACGCTGGGCAAGCCGAACAGAAACGGCTTCGCTTCCTCCATTCTTGCCTGGCTCGGCGGCGCAAAACAGGTCACCGGCAAGCGGAACTTTGTGGGCTACAAGGTCCACGCCGACGACACGATAGGCTTGAGCGTCTTTCCGGAGGCTTGCAGGAATGCCCTCACAGCTCTCGTGCGATGCGATAATAACACGCGGGAGTGGAAACGCGCCGAATATCATGGCATCATGCCCAAAGAAGTTGACGTCGCCTCAGTCTGCGACGCCGGCTGTGCTCAATCCATCTCGGACTGGTTAAAGGCCGTTGATACGTACTGTACTGGCTTGACGTGGGAGGACGGCACAAGCCCTGGTATTTTGGGTTCGTTCATCTCGTACGGCATCAACGAAACATGTCAGACTGACAAGAAGAGCGGCAAGTACTGCAATGGTGAGCCACCCGCATTCGTCTGATTCATTGTCGGTGGCCTTCTAACGTTGACCAGATATCATTGCCTCGTTTAGTGACGTAGAGAGCATCAAGGATATGCCCACCAGCGAGCTCTGCTCCGATTGTTATGTCAACCGACTCAAGATGATGCAGGCCAGCCCCTACTCCATCTACTGGAAGCAGCCATACTACCAGGAAGCCCTCAAAGCCGCGGTGTCGGGGTGTTCCTTGAGTTCGCAACCCACTACGACGAAGGGCTCTCCCTTTCCGGAAATCACCAAAGAAGCCGGTCTTTGTCTCTCGAATGTGAAATACACAACGCAGTCCGACGACACTTGCGACTCGTTGGCTGTCAAGTATGGCGTCTCGTCGGCAGCCATCTTCAGCGGCAACCCGGACATCCTAGACTGTTACGACGTGGTTGCGGGCGTTTCCATCTGTATGCCTCTTCAGTGCAAGACATATAAGATCGCGGCCACCGACGACTGCCTGGGCATCGCGGCCACTACAGGTGTAAGTCGTGAGATGATCCTCAATCTCAACCCCTGGATCGACGTGGGCTGCGGGAACCTCCAGTCCGCCTCGCAGACTGTCGGCGGCGTCATTTGTATCTCACCTCCCGGCGGAAACTACGAGCAAGAGGGAACCAAGGACGATGCCAACCCGGCGTACCCTGAGTTCGCAGCGGAAGCCGTCAAGCCTCCGAGCGGCGCTGTCCTCGCCGACGGCACGACTACGAAGTGTGGGAAGTGGCACAAGGTGAGCAAGGGGGAAGACTGTGCCCAGGTGCTGGCTCGCTATCACGTCAGTCTCGACACGTTCCTGCTCGCCAACCCATCAGTCTCACGAGACAACTGTACGAGCGACCTCGCCATAGGGCTCACGTACTGCGCCAACCCGACGGCGAACTTCCTCGCAACCGGGGCCGAGATTCCAAAGCACTGGCGCTTCGGATGCTACGCCCGCAACGCGACGACGGCTCTGGAACCAGTGCTGCGACAGGCCGAGATCAGCCACGAGAGTCTGATGACGCTGCTCGCGTGCAAAGTGTACTGTCGCTCGCAGAACTTCAACGTCTTTGGCCTCCAGGGCGGCGACACCTGCCTGTGCGACACGCGGCTGCGGATGGACAGCCAGCTCCTGGCCGACACCAAGTGCCAGACCAAGTGCAACGGGAACAGCTCCGACTCTTGCGGAGGCACCGGAGCCGTCGAGGTGTACGGGCTCGACCCCGTGCTGCTCGTCGAGTCGGTCAGTCTCGGATGCTTCGTGCAAGCCGCCTCGCAGCGCCTCGTCTTGGGCGGGAAGACGGTCGACGAGAAGACCATGTGGGTGTACCAATGCGGCAGCATATGCACCACGGCCGGCTACGGTTTCTTCTCGCTCGGTGAGGGGACGGTGTGTACGTGTGGCTCAGAGCTGGCGGCGTCTCCCAAGAGCGCCCCGATGACTGAGTGCAATGTTGGATGCGGCAACGGTCTCGGATACACCTGCGGCGGCAAGGGACGCGTTGAGATCTTCCGCACCAAATCTGACGGGACAAAGAGCACTACCAGAGAGACGGCTCCTCTTCCCGCGTACGAGCACATTGGATGCTACAGCACTGCAAAGTCAGGCGTTCTCGGGCTCTCCCACTCGCTGACGGAAGCCGGACTCGGCATGACCATCGAGTACTGCGCCGAGTACTGTCTCCTCGCGCAGGGCCAGCCGCTGTTTGGCCTGGAGGGCACCACCTGTCGCTGTGGCTCACGACTGGACGTTGGAACTGAGGGACGGCCTGCGACTGACTGTTCCGCTCCTTGCGTTGGTAATGGCACGCAGGCCTGCGGTGGTGAGAGCCTCCTCAACGTCTTCGGCGCCAGCGGAGCCCGCAGTCGACCTCTCTCGTATAGCCTCGTCGGCTGTTACTCACGCCATCCAGGTCGTACTAGCTGGGGCGCTGCCCAAGACTCGACGGCCGTTAGGGACCTCACCATCGAGCGGTGTGCCTCTGAGTGCACTCGCCGGTTCGAGGGGAGCGAGGTCGTCTTCTCTGTTGACGGAGGCGACAGGTGCAACTGCGCGCTGTCTTTAGCCGACGACCTTCTTGGACCGGTTGCTAGCAAGGCTGACTGCAACGTTCCTTGCGCTGGGGATCCCGAGGCATGGTGCGGCGGAGAGACTGCTGGGAACGTGTACCGCGCATGGCCGTGATGCCCTCTGCAGGCGGTAGAACCTTTTTTTTATTTCCACCGTCACTAGGATACCTTTAATAGAAGAAGAACGACGGCGCCGAGCTTGGATTGGCTGGCAGCTTCTTGATTCATCCTGCCTGACTGCCTTGAGACTTAGACCTAGATCAGATATAAGACTCGTGATGCCAGTTTTCCATCCGTTTCGAGTAGCAGATCCACAACTTTTCGTCATGAGTTTGCGCCTTGAGCCACATATCCTTGAGACTGACTTCACCCTCGGCACGCGCGCCGTAGATCCACGCATCCAGGCTATGGAGCGGCACCCTGACACGGCCTCGGTACTCCTCTCCATTCGACACAGTAACGTCTGAGGAGGGCTCCCAGTCGGCATCGTATGCCCAAACCCAAAAGGTATCTACAGCACGTCCGGTATATTTCCAAAGGTCCGCGGGTATGCATTGGTCGTCAACCATAATGAACGTGTTCCGCAAGATGCCCGGGTATGAGAGCGACTCTCTATACTCTTTGAAGTGTCTGTAAATCGATGAGCAGGCTGTCAATCCGGCATTGGCGGGTAGCAGGAGGCCAGGGCGAGCGTCTTACCGTCTCAGAGCATCGTCTTCTGGTAAGTCTGGGTCAATGGGCCCAGCGGCCCAGTCGGTGATCCACAGGTCCTTCATATTACCTTGGTTCCCTCCGGTATGAATAGAACTCAACAGTGTGTACTCATGGTCGCGTTCTCCATTGACAGCCACTGGCATCCGGCCTGTACACTGTTTGATTTCGCTCCACACGTCTTCCCAATCGTGGCCAAATCCCTGCTCGGCCACTCTGCTTTCGTAGAAGACGAAGCCCCAGGGTTGTTGTGCATCGACAATCTTCTGGATCCAAGCGGGAGGCGGGGGAGCAATCTGTTTCCAGATTGCCTTGATGGCGTCACCTTGGTCCTCCTCCACTCCATCTGCGCAAGCTCTTCGGCTGATAGACGCTCGAGGTGGGGGATGATGAGTTTGGCGTTCCTCCGCGCCGTCTTTTGTCTTCGTTGCGGACAATCTCCCTATGTTTTTGATGTAGCAACGCAACCCTTTCCTCCGACAGGGCGGGGTACCTTTTCGACATGATTGCTGTAGAGTCCATTGTCGCAGTGCTGATGGATGACTTGAGGCCGTGGATGTGACGTAAGGGTCGTGCAGAAGATGGAGGAGCTGGGTTTTGGATTATAGCTTCCACTAATTAATAAATCCTCCACTAAATACAGAGTCCACAGGAGCTGGTTAAGCATATCTCGCGTAGAGCCTTATGGTGGGCCAACAGTCATAACACTTTGAGACCATCCTGCCTGTCCGCTCTCGAAGCATCCATCTCGGATGATTGCTACGACCACCAGAACCTACCTCTCGACTCAGGTTCCAGAGAAAACCATTAGGAGCCGGATTACGACCAAGGGCCCCAGAACGGACGGTTGGGCGTTAGAAAATGGGAAATCACAAGCGAAACATGTTGATTCTTTTCACCACTCCTGTCGACTGCCTCCAAATATAGACGCACCAATAGCTAGACCCCAATGGGGCAAGAATCAATCTTAAGTTCTTACATTTTCCACCAATCACATTTCCGCTCTCCTCGTACAGAGTATTGTATGCTGAGATCGACCGCACAGGTATGCGGCAGGGGAGTGATGCCACATGGCGACGAACTGAGGTTCCCCTTCAGAATGATCCTATTGAAACCAGTCCTAGATTCGATTGTGTGAGATTTCTAAAACTTCTTAGGCCTCATCTTCATGCCCCATATTAACTGTCGTCTCGACTTACCTCAATAAAACCGAAGTGTTGGCGCACTTACCCTAAACTGATCGACGCAGCTGAAAGCGGTTCAGTCTTCATAAAAACAGTCTATTTTAAGGTTACCTTCAAAGTAGGCGCTAGACAGTTCGAGCGTCGTGATTAACATGGGTTCACAAGATGCGACGGAAAGCGTCACCTCCTTGTTTGAGAAAACAGCGTCGTGGTTTGAACAGGGGTACGACACATCTCGGCTCTCTTAAGCGACCTGGTCACCGAGATCCCAGGTTTGACGTGCTAGCCTGGCGGCAGCATCAATTCGCTTAGAACCGAAAGGCCCGGTAACTCGCCCAATTGAGCATTCGCGCTACCCCGTGATACCGTGAATAGTGGCAACGACCCTCAGCAGTGTCATAGGAGCCTGTTGGCGGGGGGCATTAGCCGCCAGGAGTGAGGCCTGGGTCTTACTCGTCGCAAAGTCTAGGTGAAGTTGCATCGCTGGTAAGAGGGGACTTATTTGGCCTTGACCTTGAACTATTAAAGACGCGCCTATGCTCAACACAAGTCAATATTTACTCTCACAATCATCCCATCTTCATCCACTCACCTTCGATTCTCTACACAGCTGCGCTGTCCAGTTCGATCTTCATCAATTCTTTCTTAATTAAGGTCTGCGACCAATCACAACATCTCCACCAACTTTCAATCAACAAACCTTAGCCTCACCGTCAAGATGAAGTTCTCTCTGTTCACTCTCGGCTTCGCTCTTACTGCCCTGGCTGCTCCTCACAGCAAACGCGCCGTTTTCAGCACTACTTCATACAACGATCTGTCCATCAGCGGCGGCGTCGCTGGCAACGCCCAGCAGGAGGCCCTTGCAAAGCTGAGCGGCTTGCCCAGCGACCTATCGACTGTCGAGAAAGCCGACTTGGATTTCCTGAACAGCGTTAACTCTATTGCGAACGATGCTGAGGATGAGGCTTTCAACCCCGCCATTGACGCCGCGTCTGGCGATGAGGCGGTTTCCCTGCAGGTAAGTCTACTCTAAACCCGCATACATCGAGAAAAGGGAAGCTAATAGTTGGGCAGATCGGCAAGATCAAGAACAAGGTATTGAAGCTGACGGCCACCATCTTGAAGCTCCAGGCCCAGCAGGCCCAGGGAGAGGACGTGGCTGATAAACTCGAGGCGGAGAACAAAAAGCTTCAAAACAATATTTCTCAAGATGAGGAGGCTGCCGGTCAAGCTTCGACCTTCCTCTCCTTCGACGCTACAACGGACTAAGCGTTGAGGATCAAGAAATAGGGCGATGACGGAGCGGATGTATACTAGTGTATTTACCAGGCTTCATTTACAACCAACGTAGCACCTGAGTGAGATCCATATTGACTCAAATGATAATGCCAAGATCTAAAGGTGTATCCTCATTTCAAAGACGCTACATCTGAGAAGAGGCTGGAAGAAGCATGTCGGCAGGCATTTACACCAATTATGTTCTGCCTCAGGCCTCCATTGCGCACCCCGCACCTTTGTCCGTCATCCAACCGTTTCTGTCAGCTTCTTCTTTTCATTCACCTCATCAAAAACTTGTACTCAGAATGACACATTAAGAAACGCCAAAACTTCAATAATATCCATCAAAGCGCAGCTCGGCATGTTTTCGAGCGGAAAATCACCCTCTCTCCAAACCGAGCTCTCAAAACTTGCCAAACTATCCAACGTTCAAGGAGGTCTCCCTCCTTTGATGCGAGGGCTTCCCGTCCTGGCCATCCTCGCCGGGGAAGTCGTCGCCAAAGCTACAAACGGCCAGAACATCATCGAAGAGCGGATAATCGGCGCTGATGAAGCTTTTGCACTGCAAGCTCCTAGTCCACGGACCCCCACGACTCGTCATGTTTGGGTGAGACCGGGTGTTGAGATGATGTGTCAAACGCGCGGCCAAGATGGCACAGGACGCTATCATACGGGCTCAACAATGGTATCCCCAGGGCTGACTTTACGACGGAACGAGAGAACAAAGCGAATTAATCCACGTGTCCTATCAACGTTTGCAAATTACTCTCAAGGGAAGAAGCCTTTTTAACTGAATTGTAGGACTAGCACTTGTATTATGAATTTGTATTACTTAGACCATCTCCGCACTGTATTTGTATCGTTAGGGAAACTCTACTCTTAGATCTTAATTTAATATCACCTTTTGGGCCTCGTGTCAACAGTAACGGCGGTGGCAGGCGAAGGGAACCTGGAAGAATTGAACCCTGGATCAAATGCAGGCCCACGACTTCAACAGAGACAAACCCTCGCCTCTCATTGACACAATTTCGGCGAGGAGTAGCGATGAATGACATACTGTATGGCTAGATCTAGTCAGCAAAGAGTGGAAGTCCCATCATCGCTACTTCGTTTCTATCTCTAAATTGGATAGATAGAGTCTTGCAGAAATGTCAGCAGGAAGGTGGCTCTTGAGCCCACTGGTGCTTATCATAAACGAGTTTATTTGGAAGGTCTCTAGTCGAGTGTGACCTAAATTATAGAATGGACCTGGCTATCCTTTCGTTGTCCTCTCCATCTGCTTTGTCCTTGTCATGTGCCGGAATGCAATTACGGGCGGGGGATGCAAACGCCAAGCCTGGGCATCCCTGAACGCCGGATCCGGCAGGACTAGTCATCTGCATTCCATTTCTACAGCGACATAGTTGTGGCTACACTGAGGGAGGCCTAGACAGTAGCCGCCCCGATAAGCGATGAGGAAGCATCAATAGCTAGGAACGGCCGTCAGATGGCAAGAAGGTCAACGATCAATACGGTCACAACCTCATCACTACCTTATAGCTGGTACCTAGTAGCTTGCCTGCCCTCTTTCTTCACTCTTATTGTGTATTTCAGCCCTGGCACCTATGTATGGAACTAATGCAATTCCCTTTAAATACTCTTGACTGTATACTCCTCCATTAGAATTGACGGCGGTGATGCCTACCACCGTCTCTTGTATTTTCCGGCCTCATTGAACACTCTTCACGTTCTTCAACCTGGATTCAGTGAGACCTGTTGCCCGTGATGAGCCACTGGGTTTGTTTGTAGTCCGGGCTCGACTCCAGATGACTGCATTATCTCTATACAAACCATGGATTTTCGCAAAAAATAATTTGACTTTTTCATGTGCGTCTTCTCAAACCGTCTCATTGGTCCCAATTCTCACCGACATTTGATATCCGCTGCATTTGCTCCGGGGTGGATTATCAAGCATGCATGATGCACCGAACAGGGATTGGAGATTGTCAAGTCGCTTCCCAATCCATCAGATGCCCCGCCCATTTGATAACCTTCCCCGCTGTATCATCTCCACGTGATCGGATCATCCAACGGACCATTGCATCTTCCTCCCTGGGCTCAGCTGGTCACGAGATTCAAACCTCGACATAACCACCCTTTCTTGGCATCTAGTCAAGCAGCGAGTCTTTGTTCACTTCAGCAGGCCTAGCGATAGGCATGACGGACTCGCCTGAATCACCATCGGCCAGTGGAAGCCATAGCCAGAGCACAGGAGCCGCGCGGCAGAGGCCTGCGCCTACCCCTCACTTTAATGTAGAGCTGATTCCTGCCTCTGCCTCAGCGGTAGGTTGATAACCATGCACCCGACACGAGATCATCCTGTTTAATAGATGTAGAACCAAAGCATCAAAAGTGATGAAGATTCCGGGGTTGGGATCCAGCCGTAAGTGCTCCTGTCACCTTTTTGATGCACCCACTCACACGCCGTACTAGGGTGAATGCAACAGCGTCCATTACAACAAGCATACTGGAGTATCGAACCATTCAAGGACGTACTTATCACAGCGGCAGGTACAACACTGAGTATTTTACCCCAAATGACGAACAGCAGAGTGAGTCTGTTGATATCACGTAAGGATTCCGGACGCAGCCAAGCAACCAAAATTGACCACGGCGGATAACGCCAAATAGACACCATTACCTGACACTCCTCCTGGGAGGAAAGCTATTCGTAGCGCCAATCGGAGACGATGTCGAGGTGAGCTCCATCGTCTCGTGATTCATTCTGCCTCTAATTCATTACAGGCAGTCCTTGACATAGGCACGGGCACAGGCAAGTCGCCTACACCGACAAGTGTAAGACTTACTAACATGTGGTAGGGGCATGGGCAATGTAGCTACCCTCATCTTAAAAGAGTGTGACTGGATCACTCACAGACTCTCACAGTGACTTTGCCGACGAGTTTCCCAATGCCGAAGTCACTGGAACTGACCTGTCACCCATCCAGCCGGCCTGGGTTCCTCCAAACGTCAAATTTGAACTGGACGACGCAACAGACGAGTGGACTTGGCCACAGAATACGTTCGATTTTATTCACCTCCGATACCTCTTCGGCGCAATTACCGACTGGACTGCCCTCTTCAGAGAGGCGCACCGCTGCACTCGGCCCGGTGGCTGGATACAGTCCTGCGAAATTGATCCTTGTTTTGAGAGCGATGACGGCACTATCGAAGGGAACAGCGCGATAGAGACATGGAACGCCTTATTTCTGGAAGGCGGGAAGAAACTTGGCAACAGCTTTTCCGTTGTTAAAGAAAATCTGCAATTCGAGGCCATGCATGAGGCGGGGTTCGTGGATATCAGGCAGGTTGACCACAAGGTATAGCTTCATGCGTGGGTTGTCTTTATGCTCACGAAGTTTCTGACATTTATTAGGTTCCAGTTGGGCCCTGGACGAAAGATCCGCAAATTCGCGAGGTTGGACAGTATCTCAAGTTGACAATGGAGAACGACTTGCAAGGTAGGTCGCATTCACGCAGTAGACCCGAGGACGCATGTGTTCCTGCGTCATGTGCTTCAAGCTTCTCTTCGTTACTCTTGAATTATGCTAATTCTCTACAGGCTATACTCTGATGCTATGGCACAAGCTGGAATGGCCAGCGGACGACTATCAAATCTTTCTCATGAACATGCGAAAAGCCCTCAGAAATCGGCATATTCATGGGTACATGTTCTTGCGATATGTCTACGGACGTAAGCCTGATTCGGATGTTCAAATGACCTAATTGCCAAATAATCACAGTCGAGATGCATTGCGGAACGTCAAACTATCATAATATTCCGCATAGCTAGCTATCAATATCACTGAGCCAGGGTGATTCCGCGAGGGAATCGCCAAGCTGCGCAGCTAGGACCAGTGTTCTTGGATAAAACGACCCAGATACTCAAACAGCGCCTTTAAATCTTCCGATTACGAAGCGGCAATTCACGTGTACTGAAATGAAGGGCTCCCGTAAGGCCTCCGAATTGGAACATCTGGCAACATCCAAGTCTACGAGGAGTCGTTCAGAGCGGGAACTGCAGCACTTCTGGAGATTGCCTGTGGTTTTGAAATTAAATATTGACTTTGAGGATGAGACTTTTCTACCGCACCTTCAAGCGCGCGTATCACTGTATCAGCAGGTGTCAAGGAATCGATTATACCTAATCACGATGTGACAGCCCGGCGCATTCTCAGCGATTGTATTTCATATTATCTAGTTCTTGAAAATAAGAATGCAGCACTTGTCACCACCACTTCTTACAGTTTCTCGAATCTTGGAGAGCTCCCCGTCTTTCCTCGGATTGACTCGAGGGACAGTGGAACATCCTTAGTATTCAATGCACCGCCATTCCAAACAGCCATGTACTGGAGGCCTAGATTTCCATTTCCATTAGTTTCAAATACTCATCACGGGGATATTGTCTGAAGGTTACTCGCCTGAAGAAACGTCATGGTCTCGACACCAGTCCAAAAAGTTCTTGGTTCCTTGGACTGCCATGGGACTCTTACTCGCCAATGTCTCTGCGGTTTCCAGGGCCTTCAGCACTGCTTCTGCCTTTGCAGGCAGTATATCAGTCACGAACCCGACGCGCAATGCCTCTTGAGCGCCAAAGGTCCTCGCGGTCAGGCATACATCCTTGACCCAGGCATAAGAGCCCACCACCTTGGGTAGACGTGCCAACGTTCCAACATCACTGGCCAGTCCAACGTCAACTTCCTTGACGCTGAATGCTGCATCTGATGTGCATATTCTCAGGTCTGCGCACGTCGCAATGTCGATAGCAAGACCGAAGCAGACTCCATGAAGGACGCAGATAACGGCTGCTCCCAGCCATATCCGTCAGTCAGAGCGCACCAAGCATAACGGTATTTCCGGACTTACGTTTTTCACATCGCTCGATGCTGGAAACACATTCTTGAAACTGTAGCGCCCACTTCCTAACTTTGAATGCGTGTCGAGCCGGATCCGACACGTCCTCGCGTCTCGGGTTGAACATTGACCCCTCCTTGGATGCGCTTTGGATGTCAAGGCCAGCAGAGAAAGATTTCTCGCCCGCCCCTGACAAGACTATAGCACGTATCGAGGGGTCGTCCGAGAGGCCGTCGAATACTTTCTTCAGTTCATGCCACATTCTGCCGGATCGAAATGATTCGTTAGAGTGATAAAAGACGTTGGAAAATGGTTCACGTACGGCTCTATGAAGGCATTCAGCTTTTCGGGCCGGTTAATTTGAACGTGGGCGACCCATTCTTGCGGTGTGGCGATTGTGAAATATCGGAATGTTTGCTCCGTCATTTTGAGGAACACGCTGGATGATTATTTTAGAGGGTCAACTTTCCTCAACCAACTGTCGTAGAGATCAAAGATGGAACGACTGCACTATTTGTACCTCGCGAAGGCCATTTTTCAGCCGAGGCAATTGCGTTTTTGGGTTCGAACGGGTAATTGAGGTACTGACTGGGGTAGATGGACAAGCGCAGATGCTAGTGCCTTGGGCAGTTGATCCGCCAGATGCTCTTTATCGCAAAAGAGAACCACAAAATTGCCTGGCAGTTTGTTTTCTGACTGCTATCGTATGTAGACTTGTAGCACGCGTGAGATTCGACTTATAGCTTTTCCGAAGCCCTGTTTATTTTTGCCTTCATGTTTTCTAATTCTTCATTGGGCTCGTCGAACAGGCCAACCTGAGAGGCTTCCTACGCCGAGATGGAGTCCCCGGTAAACAGAAATCTTCGCAGCAGCAATTGTGGGTTTCTGGTAGCCGTAAACTACCATCATGAATTTGTAGGCGAGGCCAAAAAACTTGGTCCGCTTAGTCTCATTTTTATTGGTTCCCTGAAGATCGTTGATGGCTTACCCCAAGTAGAAATATTCCTCATTATCCACGAGCAGCAGAGCGGGCACCTGGTCATCTTCCGCCAACATTCAAGGCCTTATAACATTGTCGTCTCGTTTGCAACCCAGCCCACTTTTGTTTCCAGGTGGTTTCGCTGGGTGCTTCCAACACCATCTTCGATTGATAGTACGATAAAGCTGAATCTAGCCACTTTGGGATAAAATGTTACGTCGCCTCTTTTAGTAACAACAGCTGATCATGAAGTTAAGTTCGGTGATTGATGTCGACCCCTTAAACCAAGATACAGCGATAACTGGATGCACCTGGCTAGCGTATGCCGGTTTCTTGGGCGTTATACAATGATATGTGCCTGCGTGTACCACTACATGCCCCTTCCTGGAACAGGACCAGCTTCATACCGAGGTAGATGTGGGTCCAAGTGCATGAGGCCGTCACGGTCTGCGGCTTTCCTTGTGATTGGTGTGACTGCATATCGCTTCATCACCCTAACCGATGTCAGGGCGGGGGTTGATAAATTTTAACGGTGTTTCCCTGACTAGGTTGGACTAGGTTGGAGGATTGAAGTTTGCTTGGTCTCAGATTGTCACGCGAACCTGGATATTTACTTGGAAGTTGGAAGGACCAACGTTACGAGCCAGACAAAGTTCCCAAATTAACCTATGACCGTACCTACAATCGACAATTCCGAGTCTTTCATGGGAATTACACTCGAAATAAATGTTCTTTTTGGTGAGAGACGCACTGGGTGTCGACAATAGCCAAGAAACAGAAGAAATTATCGCCGGCAGTAACGTACGGAAGGAGAAATCAGGTGAGGTTATGCTGAAAAACTGGAAACTGTGGACTGTCATAATCCAGAACCGGGCTCATAACTGTTGCATCTGCGTGATGGAAGTAATCATCCGTGGCAGAGAGGGTAGTAATACCATTTAGCTACTGTTTGAGCTGCTGTGAAATCCGGAGCAATGAATTAGTATATGACAGAGGGTGTGCTCAGATTTGGAAAAGAGAGAAGGGGTGCTCTGGCTAAGATTTGGGGCCAAGGAACACGCTACTTCGGACAAAACAATTAGACCAACTTCCCAACAACTCGCTGGCCTACCAAATTCTTCCTAATCCACAAAATCCGTTTGCCGTAATCCAACATCGACTCTCCCCGAAGCAACTGCTGATATGGTTTCAGCTCGATCTGTGCTGCCCTTGTACCACTCCAAGTTTTGACCGTAGCATTTTCCCAGAATGGACAATCAGCTAGCTTCTGCTGGTCTCGGAAGCGACCAACGAGTAGCCACGCGGTAACCTCCGTATGCAGAAGACTGGAAATGAACGCGCTCCTATACGTCTCGTTCTTGTCGACGTACCCTAGTTTGGCCCCTCTCCGAACAAGCAATTTGACGACATCAAGTTTACCGAACGCGGCGGCAACCATCAAAGGTGTACCCAATGGCGAGCCCTCATGCTCGATGTCGGCTTGGAAATCAAGTAATTGAGCCGCAGCCTGAGGTAGGTTTCGGTAGGCTGTCTCGCAAAGGGGGCTTAGCCATCCCGGCGTCCCCAGGTCAATGAATCCTTTTGAGATCACTGGTGGCAAACATTTGAATACTTGCTTCAGTGAGACAGCGCATTCGATTGCAACAGTAAATGGATTGACAGGCCCGGTTGGCATCTGGGATAACAACCCGGATTTGATGATGTAGTCGAAGAGATCAGGGTCCCACATGGCTTTGTGAAGTCCGCAGCTGCCAAATAGGTCTTTGTGTAGTACGCTTACTCCAAGAGAGATGAGGTACTGGAATGTCTCCAGGGGTGACTCTGCTTGCGTTGAAAGCGATACCAAATTTTCCCCAGCAGGAGAAATATAATCCAAGCTAGATGAGCTTTCCGCGGCCAGGAGCTTCACAATATCCAGGTTGCCCCTTTTGACAGCTTCCGCCATTGCGGTATAGCCTTGGCAATTCGTGGAATTAACCACAGCACCAGAATTAAGTAGCTTTTGTGTGATCTCAACGTCATCTGACCGAGACGCAATGATCAGTGGCGTTGGTTGATCTTCACTTTGTGCGTTTACGTTAGCTCCATGGTCGATGAGTAACTCTACCGCACTGAGATTGCCCTCGTAAACTGCTTTATGAAGTGCGGTGTCATTATCTTCGAGGTTATTGGTTTGGTTGACCAACAGTGACAAAACCTCCCTGTCGGACATTAATCGGGACTCAGTCATGAGATGAGGCTCCAACAAAGTTCTAAATAATTGGTTAGAAATTCCTTCCTAAAAGAGAGCTTTGAGATAATTACCGGTAATCTGATATGTTACTTTGAATGTGGGTGAGTATGGCCTCGAGACCAAATTCATGGTCTTCTTCAACGGCAATGTAGATTGGACTAATGGACCCAGGGTACCAGAAGATTCTCTGCTGAAGAGAAGCAGAGAGGACTTTGCTCATACAATCGGTTGAGATGAAACTTTCCATGACATGTTGAGGTAGGTCACAATACGTGTTGTGATAGCAGGAAACAGCTGCTAGACCGGCACCTTTCGTCAACAGCCACTCAATCACATCTTCTTTGCCAGCACGAATTGCAGCAAACAACGGGGTGCAGTTGTGACAGCTAGGGAGAGGCTGGTGGAGAGAACAACCGTGGTTGATGGCATTCTGGCACGCTGCCAGGTCCCCACTAAGAATCGCTTTCTCAAACCATATATCTCGCATGCGCTTGCTGATTTTGGTAGACTCGGCGGATCGACAGAGTGCTTCTTGGTCGGGTGTAAGACTCATGATTGCCTCGTCGGCCCATTCAGCCATCGATGGGGATCCAGCCTTGAGTAAGCATTCGGCTACCCCCATGTGACCCCCTCGGAGGGCATAGTTAATTGGAAAGCTCCCATCCTTGGTTGGCATGTCGAGTTTTGCTTCACGGCTAATAAGTAATTCACACGTCGAAAGGCAGCCGTTTCCTGCCGCGGAATGAAGTGGAGTTTCTCCAGATTTGGTAGGAATGTTGATGTTTTTGAGAAGTCCCTGATCCAGAAAATATGTGATCATGTCATCTTTGCCGTTAGTAGCCGCCAGATGCAACAAGCTCAAGCCATCATCAACATGTTTAGTCACTATTGACACTGATCGACAAGTAGCTTCCCAGGATGGCTTGGCTGAAGTTGACCCCTCCAGCCACTTGATCATGTCAATAGTCTGCCCTCTAACAGCAAAATGAACGGCTGCCCAGCCCTCTTCGTCTTGGAAAAACGGATTGCCGCCGAGGGTGACAAGCCATTTGACCACATCCCATTTATCTTTCCCCGCAGCGTCGACGGTGGCCTGCGACTCACTCCCTGCCTTCAGTCTGACTCCCTTATCAAAAAGGGCTTGGACCATCGGTATTTGGTTTGTGCTAGATCCACCAAGTACTAGGTCGATGAGGTTGGGATCGGATGGCTTTGGGTTGTTTAAACGAGAGAGATCGGCGGCAGCTAATACGGGTTCGAGAGTTGAAAAATCCGCCTCCGAGCAGGCTGTCTCAATAGGGGACAATGGTAGACCCCCAGGCACAGACCCGCGCCGATGAACGTCTAGACCAAAACGGAGTAGTGACTGTGTGAGAGCCCCGTCATGCATGAGTATGGACCTCTGAAGGAGCTCATAGCTAGCACTAATATCCTTCAAACTTGGCGAGAGAGCCGAACCCTCAATAGTGCATTCGATGAGGGATGAGATGGTGAATGAGCACACTGATTGGGTTCTTGGCCGCTTCAACAAGGCTGTGAGAAGGGATATAACCCCTGGTTGGACCGGTGTACCTTTCTGGTTCTTTTCAAACGAGGAAAGTGACCCACGATCAATGAGGGTCCGCAAGACCAACAAGCAGAAACCATCACATAGATAACTCCGGGGAGTTATTGGGGGAGGTCCCGGAGCAGGCATCCCTGAAGGTATCGGGGGAGGGCTCGACATTGGCGGAAAACTCTCACAACGGCAAATCGGATTCCCACGAATGACAGTGCAGATTATTGTCCATAGATGTGATTCATTGGTGTGATCCCTTCCACGGGAAAAGGTGAGACTTGGTGGGATGAGCAGCTCTAACCTCTGCACATCCAAAGAACCTTTACTCATTGGGCTGAGTCGGGAGTGATGTTGAAGACATTGCTCGAAAAGCCGCTCAAAGGGAGACCGAAAATTATTGTCCAGCTGAAATGGGTCATACAGAGACGTGAGATAATGAACCATTTCGTGTGTGCATGAGCCTCCGAGGTGATGCAATGGAGTTGAGCCATCGGGACCCTCAGCTTCAAGGTCAACCCCCTTTGCACGTAGTGCAGTGAACAGTTCTGGAGATCCGACCTTGGCCGCCAAATGCAGAAGCAATTCTTTTGATTGGAAAAAGGCTGGATCTGCGGGGCAATGTTCCAACAGAAGAACGGACGCTTCAACATGGCTTGATCTAATAGCCAAAGACAATGGTGTCATCCCCTCATCGGATAGGGTGGACAAGCTTCTGAGCACATCTGGATCTGCATTGAGCAACGCTTTTAGCAGACTTGGATTACCTGTCGAGGCAGAAATGTGCCAAGCTGTTTCGCCTTCGAGGTTTCGGCCGTAAACATCAACTCCTCTAGTGAGCAGGAGCTGAGCGACTTCGGCGTTGGCTGACTTGCAACTGATGTAAAAGCAGTTTTGGGTCTCTGAGTTGAGAATATCAGAGTCTAGTCCTGAATCAAGGAGAAGACCCATGATTTTTCCACCATGGGTAGCGTTACTCTCCGCCACAAGTCGCAACAACCTGCGAATACTAGGCTCTCGTTGTGGGAGAACAGCGAGGAAACGGTTGTTTGCAATCAGTGCGGATAGATCTTCCACTAGGCCATGCATGATCGCAATCCTCATGGCCTCAATGAAATCGTCGTCACTTAATTGGTCGTAAAGAACATTATCGGGCGCATCGGGTATTGACAAGCGTTGCTTTTTTGCCATGATCAACGCAGGCGATGCCAAGGGTCGCCACTGAGAAGGAGCATCTCTACCGGTGGATATTTTCAAAACGGCTTGCAGAAAGTCGATGCTCAAGGGGGGTCTGGGTCCAGGCCCTAGATATTCAGAAAATTCCTTTACGGCATCCTCTAGGACTGCAGTTGACGCGCGGGCGAGGGCCAAACTCTTTCCATGCATCGGGCCGCTCAACGTCAGAGCGAGGACGCTTTTCCCGGTGTAATTTCCCTTATACAAGTAGGGTTCGTACCGAAAGCGAATAGAGGTATCTGCACCATGGTCCAGTAGCATTGACAAGATTTCGGTGTGATCTTGATCATAATTGCTGGAAGACCTATATAGGAAATATGACACGGTGTGCAATGGGACTCCAAAAGGGCTGATCAAATTGACGTCAACATCTTTTTGGAGTAGAAACTCGCAAATCTTCGGAATGGCCAGTTTTACGACCATGTGCAGTGGAGTGGTAGCAGGATTCAGAACATCGCCTAAAATCCTACCAAACTCCTCATCGGCGATAGCTGGGTCACGATCTGCGGGCCTGAGTACGTATCTTGGTTTGTCGAAAGGCCGGGTCGCTAACTCCAGGCACCAAGCCATGAAAGAACCCGGTTTGGTCGGATTGAACAGTTGTTTGCACCAGAACAGCACCGGCTCTTCTCCAAACGCCAACCTCCAAGTCACGAAAAGGGCTGAGGGGACGTATTCTCGATCGAGAAGAAGGGCCGCAAAAGGGTAGAAGGGATGGGACTGGTTTCGTTCTAATCTTTGTGCAAGTTCCATCTTCGCGAGAGTCGTCGGTTTTCGATCAAAGCTGGGAAACATCAGAAACCTCAAAGCCGTCTTCGCTAATGACCGGAAAGCCTCTATCTCGGAATAGTGGAATTCGCCAACGGAGTTGCTACCGCGAAGATACTCCATGACGGTGAAGTGAGAAAGCTCAAAGTACCTCCCGTCCACCGACTTGCGAAGAAGGCAGCCACAGCGGCGGGAGATTTCGATATCATCGATTCTGTCGTCCTCGTCGATTTCGTCGAGTTCATCGTCGATAGATATTGCCTCACACAATTCAGGGATGCTTATCCAGTGATGCCCAAGACTGACCCAATGAAGAGCCTTGCGGACAAACTCCTGGGTTTCAGGAGCAGATTTCCTGACTTTATCCAGGACCCTGTCATATGTGCCGAACAGGGTCGGAGGGAGTTCCTTTAAGGCGTTTCTCCGAGCCTTATTGGTGGGCAGGTCACTGATATGATCAATTTGACAAGCCACCCAGCGAAACCTATTCCAAAGAGGTCAATACATGCATAAAAAGCAAATACTATGGCGTAAAACTCACATGCCGCGAGAGCCCTGAACAAGGGTGCGGAAAATCTCCTCATGCAAACTCGGATTTGCGACCTCGAGCTTCTTGAGGGACTTTCTTTGGCTGATCTGAGCCAAAGTGTAGGCCTCCAAGTCTTCAGTATGAGCTTCAATCTCAATCTGGTCATAGTCATCCTCCAATTCCTCTCGAATGTCTTCCTCTTTGCGACTGAAGAATGCAGCACTGATGGTTTGCGAGCTGTCCGCCAGTGACTTTAAGCTTTGAGTCATGCCGACGATGTTGTCACCGCATTCATCCAGTCCATCTATCACAAGATAGACTTTGTCAAACATACAGGCCATATCCTTGAGAAGGATGAGGAGTTGCTCTCTTCTTGGTTGCTTTGGGAGCTGATCTTGGGGATTTAGCTCATCAAAGTACTCCTCGAGGAGATTAAAGGCCTCCTTTTTCTGCTGCCCAAGCTGGACGGCTAGAGCAGCAAGAATATTATCAGACTGGTGTGTCTTGGCATCTTTGTAGTCGCAAAAGGCATAGCACACGGCTGTGCAGCTGTCGGTTTCTTGCAGAACTATCTCGATGACCGAGCCACAGAGTACAGTTTTTCCACCTCCTAAGCCGACATTAGAACTCGAACCTGGATCACGAACTTCCTTGGAAATTTATAAACTTACCGGGGATGCCACTGAGCCAAAGCTTCGCGTTCCCAGCCTCCTTCCAACGCTGGAAATTGGGATCACTCTCAGTGAGCCATAGCCCCGTCATCGGATGACGCAGCTCGAGACTCATCTGAAAGTTGTCTTGTGGGTTCACGCGCAAGAAGAAGTCAATGACCTCTTTGCGTTTCTGATTCAATTGCACCCGCATATCGATGTTCAGTTTCCTTTCAACCATCTTGTTCAGCTCACCCTGCTTTGAAAGGCACTTCAATAAAGCATCCATACTGTCTGCAGAAAGCGCAAGCTGTATGGTCGAGCAGTGACTGAGAAGCTCTGCCGACAGTTCCTCGGTTTCGGACAATGCAAAAGGCCATTTCAGGCGTCGTGAGATAACTTTGAGGGGTTTTTCACTCTCAAAGTCATCTTTCGCTTTTTGGAGCTTTCTCTCAATCGTAAGCAGTGTGTGGCGACACGAGTTGAGATGTTGCGCCTTTAGAGCGCATTTCGAGTTCTCGTCGTCCAGCGAAGAGGCGAGTAGCTTAAGATTCTCGAGGATGCCGGCCAGATTCCTTGTCTGGACCTCAAGATCCCGAACTTTTGATGGACCATCCTTGGCATCCCTGACGAACTTGGTAATGAGTTTGAAGACTGTTCCGGAAAGTTGGACGACGCCAGCGATACTAGCAGCAATAGAGAGAGGGTCAGCCATTTCACAATAGCTGACGCTGCAGGCGTCGTAAACCAGAGAGTTGAGGTGCGGATTTGAATCCTCTGATCTGGGGGGAAAGATGACACAAATCAAATTAACCCAGGTAGGCGTGCAGTGCGGCTGGAGCGTATTTGCACAGCCGCTTTCGGATTTACCTGGGCTTACTTAAGTGCATACACCAAAGCGTGTCCCCTTACCATTTGACAGGTTCTCCAGCATGACGCATGGGAAAAATACAACTGGTCCAATAGGGAGCCCTACTTGGCAAGACGACCATTCTGTTTCTTCCATGCAGATTGAAATGGTGTGTTGCATGCCTGGAAGCTGTGCCTCGGCGGTGGGGGCTGAGACAAGACTGAGGCGCAGCCTTCAAGGAATAGTCCGCTGGCAGTAACAATTGGGCCGACGGCATGTAGGCTAAACGGAAATGTACAAGGCAAAATGAAGGTCACGCCATGTCAAAGGCCGCCTTGGACGCCACACAGAGGTATTTAGTCAACCTTGTGTATAAATGAGACAAGGCTTTTTTTTTAACGAGCTCAGGTGTAATCGAGAGGTTAGGGCCCAGGGAGGGGCTAGAAGCTCAACAGTAAAAAAAAAAACCCAACAATAGTATCAACAATAGTGGGTAGCATTTTGTAATGTGGTAATTATGAAAACTCAATCCTTTAACGTCGCTTTGAATAGGATTTATTTTCCTCCAGACTGCATTTACCAGATTAGCACCTATATAAACTTTATTATCAGTAGCTTTTATGAGAGAAGCTAACGGTTGATAATAAACATTCATAACTCAATCTGTGGATGACATTCCAAGGTTCGATTTGGTTCAAATATTCGAAGTATGCCTTCATTCAACCCTTTCTTGGCGTAAATACCAGTTCCAAGCTCGGGCAAGTCAAAGTGAACCCGTCTACTACTTTGTCAAAGAAATCCTTTGGCTTTTGATCATCAGCCAGACAAATGTTGTAACGACGAGCGATTTGGCTAGTGACGTTGCGAATTTCCATCAAACCGAGCTGCTTTCCCACACATGAATACCGACCTGGTATTGGCATTTCAGTACTCCTCAAATTGAAAGGTGGATGTCAATAGCATACCGATCAAAAAAGGAGCAAAGACAGAATTGTCTCTGACCAGTTCCGGCCTTGACGTCCAGCGCTCGGGAATATACTCATTAGGATGTGGAAACACTCGCTCATCTAGCGGACGTCAGTGGACTACAACAACATGAGGTATTTCGGGTGGTCATTCCCTACCCCGATAGAGAGTGTGTAACGGGATCTGAACAAGTGCATTCCCGGGAATGTACGTCTGTCCGATCTGAAGGCCTTCTGCAGGCGTTTTTCTCTGCACGCCTGAGGGAACTGCCGGATGCATGCGGAGGGACTCGTCAATACACGCTTGCAAATAAGGGAGCTTAGCCAAGGATGCATGATCAGGGGCATCCCTGTCTGAAAAGTACTTGTCCACCTCGTCCTGTAGCTTTTTGTACTTTTCCGGATGGACAGCAAGTTCTAAAAACAAACAGGTCAGTGTCGCAGCGGTGGTATCACTTGGTTTGTTAGTCGGTTTCTTTCTTGAATTGAGTCTTGTCTTACCTGCCAGCTACGACTATGAGCATTGCATCTCCTCGGAGGTCTAGCTTGTCCTGTCTTGTGGGATTGGATATTGATCTGTATTCTTTCAAGATCCACGAAAACACGTCCGGTATTTCAGGTTCGTTCTAATATCAATGTTAGGGCAGGTATAATTAGCTGTGAAACGGAAACGCGTACTTCCATACGTTCAAGTACCTGCTGGTCCAGCCACTTTTCGAACCTATGATACTCAGCTGTCAAGCCCGGAATCTTCTTCGCAATCAAGAATATCCACGAGAGGTGACTGAATATCCCGACAAGCTTGGTAGTCGAGTGAAGCAGATTCATCGCAGGATGCATTTCTTGTGTTTTCACCATGTTGAAATCTTTACCAAATGCGAGATTGCCCATAATGTCGAAGCTGTACAAGTTAAACTCTTTGGAAATGTTGATTGGTCGTCCTTCCGTGATCCGAATCTGAGTCAACAGTTGATTTGTGTAGTAAATTACTCGAGGTTCGTAGTCTCGGAGCGCTGATATGTCTCAATGATATTTTCCAGAATAGGTTCAAGCAGAGTACAAACCTTTCGAAGAGAATCCCCGATCCCACGCCTTGCGTCTACGCGCATGCTCCGCACGGTTTCGTGTAGAATGAAGTGACACAGCAGGCAGTTGTGAAATGTACCATGGTCCCTTGGAGCACTGGGAAGCGTTCGAGTGAATGGCCTGAACTGCTTCAGGGTCCACTATAGACAATTCGTTTGGACCTTGAGAACAACAGGTTAGCAATTTATTCTCTCCTTGGAAATTTTCAAGCAGGTGAATTTTCTCCTACCAATTCTTAAGTAGTCGCCATAAATCGCATGTAGCTTCTGAGCTTCTTCAAAGAAATGGAGTCTCTTTAAGGCCAGTGAAGTTGGATAGGCGCTGGATAGTCGCGCCAGAAAAGGACCAGGAAACCGACGTAGAGGGTGGAATAAAGCGCGGTATATAAATATGCTGGTAGACAATCCGGCTAGTAGGATCACGAAAATTGTAGATATTAACTTGAGCGCCATCCACGAGTCATGACTTTCCACGGGCAGGTAAGCGATGCCGCCAACGGCCGAGGTCACGTAGAGTGCACTGAAACATGCTATTATGCCGGTCGCCGCGGCGTCCCATTCTCCCAAGCGGAACACAAAGACATGTAAGAAAACGCCGGCAAGAAATGCTGTGGCATTGATGGAATTGTGTGTCAGGGCCAAGTTTGAGACGATCATGTTCATGTTGGTATTTTGCATTGGCGAGTTAGAATAGTAGAAATATCGGGGTAAAGGATCGATAGATATACCCAAATAGCAGAGGTATTTCGCTCAAGTTAATACCTGCATGAAATCACACTCGAGTCGTCAAGGTGTAGGTGGCATCGCCGAACAATGCGGGGTTGGCTGTGGCATGCACCCCAGCTTTCCACAATGCCGGAACTAGGACCGAGGCAAGGAGTGATTATATCATTTATGTTTACTCCTTGTCACAGTACTGCTTTGCACAAGATGATGCAGCCAGTCATTCCTCCGACATACCGGTCACACCGGCAGTGGGATCCACATTTGCCGATAAAGGGGGCCCCACTTTGCCCCGCGTTGCTCCCGACGGTTATAGGGTAGGTCCATTTTTCCCGAGACGCGCATGAGGACAGAGCGGAGAAAGAGAAATCAGCCAGCGGTCAAAAGGATATCCAGGTTGATGAATCGTAAATCATGACGTGAATGTCTTGGAATTTACTAACCTGAACCGGTCAGCATAGGACAGCAACTTTTCATTTACCACGGACTCAAAAGAGTAGCAGCCGCCATAAGAATGACAGTGGTGTCTTTCTGGTTTCATCTATCCCTAAACTACATCTTGTAACCAGCTTTCACGCAGCCCTTGCTGCTCCGAGATCCTTACTTCTTCCTCGGGACATCTCGGTAGGCTGGAGGCAAAATACCCTCAACCGCGGCCTTGATTTGTAGCGCCAAGGTTCGAGAATGCCACCGGTGCTGTTGCGTGTAGCCGCCCATAACCCAGTAGTTGTCGAGACGCAAATGGCGCTTCCACATACCGCGAATCTCACCCTCCTCGTCAATACCCCAGGTAGCATCGATGCGGGCTGCGATATCGCGAGGGCCGAGCAAGTTCTTCTCAGCCTCTCCGAAGACGCTCTTTCCGGTATCAGTCTCATCCCCAAGCATGCTGGCCACTGAGTCCCGGACGTCCTTGTCGGCGAATCCTGTGCACCACACTATAGCATCCGCATCAGCGGTGGTACCGTCAGAGAACCGAAGGCCCATGGCCGTGTACGCGACGGGCTCAACACCAGCCTTGAAGTCCGCCTTGCCTTCCGTGAGCAGGTTAGTACCACCTATATCCACATAGTGACCTCCGGCCCGCTCGAGCAGGTTGTGCATCAAGACTGAGTCAGGGTGGCTGCTGTCAACTACGGGGAAACCCTTGGCGGCGAGAGCGGCGTAGCGGTCTGGTTCCTTGGATGCGAATAGTCCAAACAGGCCCCGGCCCAACTGACTGTCCACACATGACGGCAGGGTCAGAAAGAGTCTATCAGCTGCCTCGACACCAAAGTCATAGGCCCCCAGGCTGAACTTGTCACAAACATATTCAACCGGAACAATATATGTCGGTGACCGAACAACCATTGTCGACTGGAGTCCGGCAGCATGGCAGTCCTCGAGAACATCAAATGCTGTATTAGCCGAGCCGATGATGAGAACGGACTAAAATAACCATCTTATTAGTTTACATCTTAGCACCCTCGAGTGGCGTAACTGCAGGCTCGGGGACCATGACTCACCTTGGCTCCCTGCTCTGTCAACTTCTTCGCATTGGTATATTGCACAGAGTGAAGACTGATCCCCTTGTATTGTTCAGTGTCTTCCATGGGGGGAAGGTAAGCCTGTTGCGATCCAATGCCAGTTGCCTGGACGAGGTGCTTTGAAACAGCCATACGTTGTCCAGCGGGTGTCTCGAACTTCACGACCCACTGCTTGGCTGACTGATCATACGTCGTCGATTGGATCTTCACCGAGGTGATAATGTTGAGGTTGAACGTCGATACATATTTCCGTACTTGCTCAGCCAGTTCGTCTCGGGATAGGAGGTGTGGAGATTGAAGCTCTTTGTTGTAAGCTATGGGAGGACTTGGATTAGCGGGTGGTTAAGATGTAGCGGCATTGTTCATATGGTATTGATAGATGCATGGCGTTTGAATCTGAAATACACTTACTCATATAAGGCAACTCACAGAACGACGTGGGGATGTGAAACCTCATACAGTCATAGCGGAGAGCCCAGTTGTCGCCGACCTTGGGATTTCGCTCCGCCATGACGCTCTCCACGCCCAATGTCTTGAGGCGTGCGGCAAGGGCGACAGCACTGCAGAGCGAAAGTGTCAAAGGTCAGCCAACGGTATCATGAAGCATCGCATCCGACATTTTCGTCATGACTTACGCGTTTCCTCCTCCAAGAATAAAGACGTCTGTCTCAATTGTCTCGAGTCCCTCCAACGCTTTGGCAGGAGACTTGAGCAAGCCCTCATCCTCTGCGTGGAGGTCCAGGTTGTCGAGCTTGGTGCTCAAGATCCAGATTTTCCACTGCAGAAGCTCATTGCCGTTTTCGGTAGTCTTGGTGGGCAGGAGCAACATCCTCCCGCTGCAAGAGGCAGCGGGAGAAGTAGTCGTGAACACAAAGCCAAAGTCAATAAATTGCTGCGTTGCGCAAGACGTCAGTCACGTCTTCTTTTGCACTTCTGGTTGAGGATGTGGATCAATCGCTTACGAGAGTCGGAGTAGCCGGGAGGAACCCGACCGGGCCCTGCAGCTTAAGCTCTCCAGAGATGCCTCGAAGTGACTTGGTCTCCAAGAAGCTAGCAGCGATGACACTAGGTGTGTAAAAGGTACGCATGTGGTAGGTCAGTGCCAGCTGATCTTTCCAGTACGCTTGGCTCGCAAGGAAACAATCCTCTAACGCGGCAGCATTGTTGGCGGCCAGAGCGGCGTTGAATGCGCTCAACACAGCGGTTGCCTGCTTGGTCGGCTCATCACCGACCATAGCATCAACATCTACTGTTCCCGGGGTAATTACTGGCAGGGGCTGCTGGTCCAGCATCTTTCGTAGGTTAGCCCGCGGAGGATACTCATCCTGCGACGAGCGCGTGTTGGCGCCTGCTCCCATGCGTCAGTTTACTCGAGATTAAGTTGGGTTCGCTACAACTGGGGGCTTACTGGCAGTCATTCTTCAGGTGTCGATGATGCAAAGTGAGTGAGTGGGGACTACGCTGTAGCGACGTGAGAATGCGAGCTCTCGGATCTACACTGCATGGACACACGGTATTAGGGTACATATATGAAGCAGCCATAACGAGTACCGGTGTCGGCACAGAGTAAACGGGCGCTGCCGACATGTCAACACCTTGCGGAACAGGGATTCATGCCTGTCCCTGCTCGAGATCAGCGCACCAGGGGCTGCGGTACCATTCCGTGTGAGGCAAACTGTGTTTCCGACGTGGTCTGATCATTTAGCACTGGAAACAAATCTGTAGCATTAGACTAGGGTACGTCACTAAGCGCGGTTAGCGATGAGATCCGGAATGAGGATACGGGATGGGTTATTATCTGGGAGATGTTAATCGTAATACCTAGAAACGCCAATGATCCGGTGTAAGTGCTATTGCGCCTGTGTTTGCACCTTCTAGAGGCCAAGAAGCATAATCCCTCATGGACGATAGAAGCCCAACCTTCAACATGCCATCCTCATCTCTACCATCGTGTATGCTCCCACCGGGGAAAAGATCCGCGCAGTCTGGGGTCCTCCGCGTACAAATTAGCGCAACGCGTCCCACTTCCCGAGTAACCATTGCAACGGCCACATCCCGCCCGCCCACATGTTTAGTGTGAAGCTGACAGCAGCTTGCAACCTCAGTGGGGACGGAAGCGCAGGTTAGACCAACGGCATCCCGCAAAATCGCTGATCCATAGGGGTTCGTGCTCTGTAGGACGCGGGCCCTAGAGGTTTTGCGACTCTTGTCGCATCGTCACTGCTACCCAAGGGATTAGAAGGAGTCTCAAACCTTTCCGAGTGGGCCGTTCTCGTCCGACCAAAATCGGATTCGTTAGGTAGTGTACTTGTCTCCGCCACTGTGGCCGATACTCGTACGAATCCCCAGGTATGGCGGGTTTCTACAGGCTGACTTTGACCTTTATCACCGATCATCGGCACTGGCGGGTTTTGGGCCCAGCCGCTTGGTCGTCATATGGGTCCGTCACTTATCGTTAACCTTTTCTGGGGCGAAAAGGGGTGATGAAGATCAAAATAATGCTGACCGGATTGCTACAACATTTGGTCCGGGCTTGACGGCTCGCCCGGGCTTGGTCCACGTGGCCATTGACACCTGCGATGAATGCTAGCTTGATTGACTCGCTTAAAGAGGTGACTGCTCTCTCCTCTCAGTTGTTTTGGAAGAGTTTTCGGCAATTGATATGTGTCGTTGTGAGCTACCTGGTGCTCGTCTCCGACGTTTCTGCATAACTTTTGTCCTTCACTTCGAATTAGATCCCACCGTTTGACACGACGAATCTTCGATCATGAATTAACCGGGTTGTGGTTAGGTGGCTCACGATCCTCTCTTACCATGGCAATGTCTTCTGAAGCTCTTAAGGCCCTGCTGGCTGCACCAGCCCTCGAACCGCCCGAAGGCGTCACAGCCAACTTCGACAATCCTTCAAACAGAAACGGACTGGCCTGGGTGGTTACAACTGTCTGCATGGTGGTTGCGACACTATGTCTCTGTCTTCGCGCCTACGCCCGTCTGTGGCTTGCGAGGAAAATGTGCGCCGAAGAAGGTGAAGTCTTATTACTCCGAAATAATGCCCATGTTTGCCAGCAATTTTACTAACGGTGATCAGTCTTGATGATATTAGCATATGTCAGTGGTCCCTTTCGCTTCCACCCGTTCCATCTTGCAACCGCCCTTACGAATCGAATAGACCAAACTCACAATCCCTAGGGAGCTTACTGGGGCACAGCTTACGCCGCGTATGCATTGATATGGTCACCTGGTTATTATGTTCATACATGGAATCTCCATAACGAGGACTTAATTCAGCCGCTTTATGTGAGCCTGCTGTCCTCGACTTCCCTCGGAGCGCTCCTAGAACAATGCAGCTGACCATGGCCAGCTCATTCTCGTATATGGCTGCTGCTACACCGCAGTCCTTCCACTCATCAAGACGGCCATCCTTCTCGACTGGTGTCGAGTCTTTGTTTCTGTTGACAGATACAAGAGTGTCTTTTGGTGGGGTTGCATGGTCGTCATCGCGATTCAGTGCGTCTGGGGAGTCGTCTGCATCGTCTTGTTAAACATGCAATGCGTCCCGCACAAAGCCATCTGGGAATTCTACGTCCCGAGCAAATGCTACAACCTGCCGAAGGTCATGCTGTCATCGGCAAGCGTGCAGGTGGTTACTGACTTTGTCATTGTGCTTCTGCCGCAAAAGATCATCTGGGGTCTGCACATGAACTGGCAGAAGAAAATGGGTGTATCCGTTATCTTTGGAGTCGGTATAGTGTCAGTAAAATCATTCATTTCTACTCTCCCACATATCTAACCTCAAACAGTGCCTTAGTTGCAGCGTGCTTCCGTTTAGCTCACACCGTTACCTTTGCCAAGACGACCGACAGCATGTACTTCATTGGCCCTCTCCTCTTCTGGGCGTGCGCCGAGATGACATGTGGATTCTTCATCCTCAGCATGCCATGCCTCCCCAAGATTATTGCCGAGTCCGGGCTCCCAAGGAAGCTCAAGGACGCCCTTGGCATCAGCTTCAAATCCAACAGCGCCTCGCACACCAATTTCAAATATGGGCAGCGTTCTGGGTCTCGCCAACTATCAAAGACTGGCATTACTTCAGACTCGTACTACAATATCGAGGAGAATGCCACGCCCATGTCCAATCTCAACAGGTCGGAATCTCAGGAACGACTTCGTGACTCTCGCTACGTCCGCGACGCCAAGAAAAGTGTTCATGTGACACGCACCACGCAAATCACCGTCGAGAACATTTCACCATCTACCAGCGATCTTGATGACAACGTGACACCTTGGCGTAGGTAAATTAACTGGGTCAATGAGGTATCAATGTCTCACAGGCTACCTTGATTGATGGCCACCTATCCCAAAAGCTTGGTCTTGGATAGTCAATTACCAGTTACAAAACAAGAATTTATCAAGGTCTTCTCTGCGGTCAGGGCGATACGCGTCATGGTGTGGATTGACCTGTCATTCCCCAATCTTTGTGCAATGAAATGCTGAGTTTATGTATTTTACAGGGGCTTTCTTGTGCGCTCTACTACGTGGTAGTGCGGTCAATCATTAGACCGATCTTTCACATTTCGTGGAGGCTGAGCGGGGGTGGCAGCGTTCACTTGCTGTACATTAGCCCCTGTGCAAAAATTCCCACCCGAATCCGAGTCATCTTTCAGCTCTCAATTGTAGTACTCTATTCATAGGTACTAAAGTGCATTGTATATATTCTTGCGAACGAGAAGGGGTCCTCCATTAAGCGAGATCGTCTTTTTCGCTGGTTTGGTCTCCCAAGTGTATGACAGGGCTTCATATGCTGTTTTACTGCCAAAGGTTCTGGTATGCAGCCCACACACAATTTTGTTATCCTTGGGCTTATCCGGTGAGACAGTGTGAGTAAGACCGGCATGATAGTCGCTCCGCCTGAAGTTCTGGTTGGCTGCGCTGTGGAGCTCAAGTTGTTGCTTTTTTACCGCTTGTCCGTGTTTCACAGTCAGACAGGATACTGGTGTTCGCTCTGACTCGAGCTCAGCATTATTCTTTGCCACTACAATCTGGGCAACAAGGAATCTGCTTCTGTCTTCTTCGTATATATGTATGAAACTCCAACCGTCTAATACTACAGAAGAAAGAAATACCTCCTATTAACGCGAATAAAATGCAACCAAGGCCGCCGCTTGCCTCATTAGGCTTCTTTATGATTTTAAATGTCGGACCCCGTAAATCTAGAACCATTATTTCTGCTAAACGCCGCAGCTCCGAGTGACTCTTTTATTTGGCCCCATTTTACTCGTGTAGGGTAGTTAAGCTAGCATCCATAAGTGCCCTCGCGCACGCCTGACTAACAGAAGAAGCAATATTGATGGGTCCTTGGTTCAGCAGGTCGCCTTGTGCCATTCGCCTTTGTTTAGCCTAAATGGAGTACATAACTCAAGGGGGTTACCCCCTAATATCCCGATGACTAGGACCCGTTGTGGCATGATCTAGATTCCAGCGAGGCGCCAAAAATTGCTTGTTGGATGGGCCTCGCCGCAGACTAACGGAATAGCGCACAAATCCCTGGATTGCTTCCCCTTGGTGGCAAAGACAACCTACCTCTATGTGGAGTGCGTGGTAGTCTGGACCGTCTTAGACCTGTGGCAGGGACATCGCGATTGAGCATAACTAAGCATCACGACTCCACAAGAGCTCTATTGCTTTTTAAGTACCCGCTTGACATGACAATCATCTCCCCATCTCTCCAGAGTGTGAAACACAAATACGAGGTGGCGCCCATGGCGGCAAGGAAGGATCTCGACGGAGTCTGATTTGCGGCTCCGACGTCTAGCAGCACCACACTACCGAGGACTCTGGTGTGAAGTCGCGAAGCTCGGCGTTGTGATATTGAGCTTGTGCCAAGAGGAGACACAGCGTGTGACCAAGCTAATAAAGTGGACTGAGATGTCCACGGTGACTGGAGGCAGGGTGAGATCATCGGCTTCGTGCTATTTTCCGTCGCCTGTGCCTGGCATGCAAGGGCGGCACACATCATTGTCATTTGATGGTGCGTGCAATACGAAGCACATCGCTCAGAACGCATTCTTTGCACTACCCCATTCCGTTTCTCCCTGCTTAACTCTCGAGCCAACGGCTGGGCTGAAGCGGATATACTCCACTTCTCAGAGTGGCCCTATGAGACAAGCTCGGAGAGGTCCCGACCATGAGGGACCGCCCGCACCGTTCAACACATTGCGATATGGATGGTAGACGCCTCGTTCTTTTGCGGGCTTTGTTCCAATGAACTTGACCACCATCTTGTCGACGAAGTGAGGAGAAACACGGTGGGTGCTAATAAGCAATAAGCTTGATATCAAGGCTGTGCTAGTACTGAAGGGAGCGAATGTAATTGTGCCCCTTATCACGCCCGGAGAAGTTAAAACCCTCTTTTTACGCCTCATTCATAGTCAGCGGGTCTGTCGAGCATTCGGAGACATTTAAGGGCGACTGAGCGCCACCAGACCTAGTCGCTACCTTCGCTGTTCTGCGCTCCCTGTCGTTCCTCACTCCCATATACTGAGCGTCTCCTTAGCATATTACTTCTCTTCTTATCAACATTCTATTCCCACACTGTTCTTACGTGTATTACCCCTTCCACCACCTCGCAGCCGTTGCTGCTGCTCGAACGGCAATGAACAGCTACGCCCTTGGCAGTGTACCCAACTCTCTGGAAGAGAACACGGGTCTCCTTGAAGAACGACTATCATCTGACAACGATGCGGAGCCCAGAAATGTCATCTTCGAACTGGATCGACGGTTTTCTAGGCCAACATGGACCAGCTACCTCATCTCCCTCGTGGAAGCAGTTGGCGCGATTCACTGGGGATCCGCGATATCTGATATTGCATGGTTCTGCGTCCCCAGCTTCCTACAGGGCCGCCATATGCGCGAAAAGATCCGTCCCGCCAAGGTCCATCCCACAGCCTATCTCGATGGCATGCGAGGCGTGGCCGCCCTCTTCGTCTACTTCTGCCACTACACCGTCCAGGGCTTCGTCATCAACAGAGGCTGGGGCTGGCAGGGGACATTATATGGCTTCTGGCGACTGCCCTTCGTGCGTTTGTGGTATTGCGGACCGCCCGCTGTCTCCATCTTCTTCGTGATATCCGGCTACGCTCTCTCCTACAAACCCCTCAAGCTTATGCGAAGCCACAAAACCCAGGACTTTTCCATCAACATGACCTCCATGGTCTTTCGCCGTGGAATCCGACTATTTCTCCCGACCGCCATTTCAACATTTATCTTTTTCTGCATGATTCGGTTGGGTGCCTTCGAGTTGACTCGTGAACTAGTCAGCAACAAGGCCTACTTCAGACACGTGGTACTCCACGTTCCAAATCGACCTGACTCTGTAACTGCACATTTCATGCAATGGGTTAGGCATATAATTCGCGGCTTCAAACTCTTTGACTTTATCGACCGTTCGGCACTCACAGGTACTTGGCAATTCCCTACCCCTAGCTCGGTGTTGTATTAATATGGCCATGCAGAGTTTGACCTTTTCTTATGGACTATTCCGATCGAATACCGCTGCTCGCTGTATCTATCTGCCATGCTTGTTGGCACAGCTCGTCTCCAGACCAAGTACCGGCTTCTCACCCTTGCCTTTGCCATCTATGTAGTATATCGGTCCGTCAGATGGGACTTTCTCATGTTCCTCTGCGGCATGGGCCTTGCTGAGTGGGACCAGATCCGCGGGGCTCATACTACATCGCCCACTCTACCGGTGGATGAAAAACAATCTGGTTCCGCTCGACAGCGATTGAAGCCGATTTTATGGAACTTGATTAGCATCTTGGCATTGTATTTCTTGAGCCAACCTGATGTTGGCGGCGAAGAGACCCCTGGTTGGATTTTTCTTACGTCGATAATCCCGGAGTGGTGGGACAAGCCGTATCGTTACTGGCAAGGTCTTGGTTCAGTCCTCTTCATCCTCTCTGTCAGTTACTCGGCATTTTGGTTGAGAGTCTTCAATTCGGGCCCCATCCAGTACTTGGGAAAGATTTCATACTCTTTCTACATCGTCCACGGACCGACAACTCGCCTTATAGGCTATCACATAGAAGGCTTGGCTTGGAGCATAACAGGCGTCGAGGGCCATTGGTACACCGTCGGTTTCGCCCTGGGGGCTTGTTTCTCACTGCCATGCGTCGTGTTCATCGCTGATATTTTCTGGCGGGCTGTTGACATCCCGGCCGTGAAATTTGCCAGATGGCTCGAGGGAAAGGTCAATGTCAAGGAAGATTAGAAAGCAATGCCTCGCAAGATCAGTGCTTAGGAATGATATTTTCGGTTCCGATTAGCGTTGGCAAAGCGCCATGTGTTGTGCTTGATAGGGGATATCTATTCTGCCTCTACGTACTCAGGGCCCTATGAACGACTGGATACTTTACTGGGCGGTATAGAAGACAGGAAGACGAAAAGGCGGCTTGGGACTGAAAATCTTAAGGGGAGGCTTGAAATCTTTTGCTCCGCTTGCACTTGTTTTATTGATACATTGTTTGTCACGACAGCTACAATATGCGTGAACTGGCTTAGATCTTGCCAATACCAGCACCAGCCTTAACATTGGTTGGCACGTTCTCAACCTTCCAGTGCGACCATTGGATGTTGCTCTTGTATTGGCCGAGGGTGCTGAGCGCGGTCTTCGAAACAATGCTGTTTGAAGCGCCCGAGTTGACGGCACGGTTCCATTCAGGAATGTAGCCCAGAGCGCTTTGAGCATTAGATGCGTCGGCAACGGTCTGGATAAAGTAAACCTGGCCGCCAGCAGTGTAAGACCCAGTAGTGATGGGGGTAGTGACGGTGTCAAAGTAGTTGCCCTCGATCAGCAGGTTCGTGTTGGTGTCGATATCGAAGCAGTGGCCACCGACGTTCTATGGTCTCTTAGTTAACATTGATCCATCACGAGAGGCGTTGATTGCGTTGCTCCTTAAAATCCAGCATGGGAAGACTTACCTGGAAGTAGTTGTTGACAGCATGGACAACAATCTTAGAAGAGGTATAGTCGGTGCCAATGTGGGGTGTACGGCCAGACACATCGTGGAACCAATTACCAGCAATAGTGTAGAAATCCTTCTCACCAAGAAGCAACATGGTCCAGTAATGCTTGCCATTGCAGCCGGCTGACCACGTCGACTTGCCATCAAATTCGTTATCGGAGATGGTGACATGGCCTGCAACGCCCCAGCCAGACACAATCATCTGCCTACCGATGAGGGAGAATTTGTTGTGATCAATCCAAACCTTGTCACAGCCATCCAGAGTGATGGCGTCGCCACCCCAAACAAATTGGGGGTTCAGTTCCTGTAATGAGAACGCAATCAGCCACGTGTTCAGATTGCGGTCTCGAGTAGGATATGGGTTTTCAAGATAAGCCATAGCCATATTACTTACCGTAAAGTGGATGTTCTGGATGATGACGTTGCTGACACCACTGATGAGGCGAAGACCCTTTCCGCGAATAACTCCCTTGGATCCAACACCCACGATAGACTTGTTGCTGCCCACTTTCAGGGCCGTCTTTGGGGCATTCCAGTACGTGCAAGACTCCCACGTGCCACTGGTGCATGTGGTCTGGATCCATAGTTGGCCTTTGGAGGTTCCGCCAGGGCACTTGGTAGTACGGTCGTCGCTGCAGCAATTTGTGGTAGTGCTTCCCTCGGTTTGGAGGAAGTCAAAAGTGTGATCGATCATGATAACACGTGCACTGCTGTCGCTGAGGTACGATACAAGTCTGTCCGCCGGGAAGATTTAGTCAGTGGATATGCTATGAAATTACCCAGGTTGCAAGGGGAGAGCTGCTGGAATGCACTTACTCGGCGTTGGTCTTTGGGTAGACAGGAGTCGCACTGCCACCGCCCGTAGTACCGGCTGCAAACCCGAAGGCTTTGCCTTTGACCTGGGCGTAAACGGACGGAGCCGCCGCGAGCAGGGAGACGAGGTGAATGAGCTTCATGGTGCCGGATGTCAACGGAGAGCTGATAGGTCTCTGCAGGTAGCGCGCAGATCCAAGGAGAATGATGGCGATGGCCTCTGTATTTAAACTCGACGGAGAATTATATGATGGACATTTAAACTCCTAAACTCCCGACAGGGGTGATGCTGGATTTAGCATAAGAACCGAGACGCCAACGCCTAATAGGAGATGTGGACTCATTCTCATTCGACGGGCTCGCGTATTCGCTTGTCTACTGCGAACTGTAACCCAAATTGGCGTAAGCGCGAGCTGTTTGAGTCGCCCTTTATTCGTGGGCAATTAAGAAACTGAAAACTGGAGACACACCCATGGACGGAGCGATCCATCCGTCGATCCGCCCATTTCCGAGCAGCTCCGTCAAATTTTGTACTCATTTGAACAAAGCTGGGCAGATCCGGTGAGTGTATTTAAGCGGAATGATTTCCTAGTTGCGTTAGATCCTTGTGCTATATCACGAGAGAGTCGTAAATAGGAGGGATATCCAGCGCGATTCAAGCGGAACAGGTGGGGTTTTCCTCTGCTCCGGAGACTTCAAGGAGCATGTTTCATGTATGGTGATGGATTGAGAACACGGATGGTACCTGCCCGCAATACGCCGCAATGCCCCCCGGTCTGTAGAACATAGCCTATTTCAATTCGGCGTTAAAGGATTGAGAGGAGCTCAGGCCCTTACATGACGATGATGTAATGTAGCTTGTAGAGTCGATACTAGGGTATGGGATGGGGCAATTGCGTCCGCCAGAGGATGCATACGGTCCACTTCCTCCTTTCTATTGACGAAGCGAGAGAACAAGAAAATCGATGAACCATAAAACTACTGTCCCGTCTCGGAGCGGTGTAGGTCGTCGAGGATATAGAAATCTGAAGAATAAAATGGCATCTTGAAATGAACTCTCGCAGTCAACGAGACTATAAAATTCCTATGCCATGATTTTTGTATATTCTTGGGGTGCATGACTCAATTTTCATCGAACAGCTGGAACGATAGGCTCGGGAAGTGAGATGACTGTGAAAGCACGCAGTCCACTGTGTTTGGCAATTTGTTGCAAGAAATGTTTCACTGTGACTTTGGTGGGCTTGCTACATCCATTTACTAGTATAGGGATAGCGAGTAGGCGAGTAAGTACCCGATCACGGGTAATAAGACGGCCTGTAGTGTAAAAGATACCTAGATGTCCATTGTTAGCTGACCTTAGAACTCGATTGCCAATCTCATGATAGCCAATAACCTGTCCTTTTGGTCGGTGAGATCCATAGTCGAATATCGCTTATAAGCGTCCGCCATTTCGCATTCAAGGCATCTTGATTGAATTGTTTGAGCAAATATTTTTCACAGCTACCGGTAGCAAACGATAGAGGATGCAAGAGATGGCCTTTCGGAAAGTCACTGGCCTGGAGGCGTGGCAGTGACCAAGGGCGATCTGGAGCGCAGCACCAACAAATCTCGATGACTGCTATGTGTAGGGGGCCTCAAATACCGGGACCGGCTTTTCCCATTTAATTAATACGTAATTCTCCGACCTGCAGAAGACCCATGGAGTAATGGGAGGGAGGATATGGCCTCATAATCTACATGCACGTCAACCTGGGGTGGTCGCTGCCCCCACAATGCATAAGCATAGCCTCTGGCTCTTATGCATCCATCACTGTGACTTATGTACGCTACCACGTACTGAAACCCGATAGAATTAGATTTCTGCCTTCTCTAGTCTTGGTCAACTTTTTTGTTGCCAGTAGGGATGCATACTTTAGCCAGCCTGCGCCTGTGTCGGCGGCGTGACGCTATTCCCCGTACTCTTGATCTTAACTCTGAAGATGAGTTGGACATGCTTATTGTGGAGTTTTGGTTTGATCTAGACTTCCAACTAGCTCAAGTCCACATGTAAACGTTCCCAACCAAGGCGCTCATATCTATGCAGGTATTTCTCTGAGGTAACATAGAGTAAATATTAGAAGAATAAAAAGCTGCTACCTCACCGGTCGAGAGAACCACAACGGGTTGGGTCTCGTTTTCTAGGTATTTAGTGACACCAACGCCGATGCGAATGTCTGGGACTAGACTCTTGGCATGGGCCAAGATAATAGAGTGCAGCTTTCCTCGGTGGCCTGCGTAGATAATGTCGTGTTCAAATTCGCTCCTTGCCCAGTCGACCTCGGTGACGTACTTGCCATCATACTTGTGGACTTCCATAGCTCGGGTTTTGTTGCAACCGTCTCGTGGATTTCTTGCCCACCTTGCCGCCATCCCAGGCCTTGATGATGCGGCCTGCATTGAAGAAGATGTCGAGAATATCTGCAATGTGTCAGAATAATGGTATTACTCAAGGGGAAAAAAAATGCAAATGCCTCCTTAGCTGTTGGAGTCAGGATACTTTTCAATGACAGTGACTTGCATGCCACGGTTGGCACATTCGGCTCGGCTCGTTCAATTTAGTCCCCCCGCCCTCTCCATATGGCCGCGGATCGTCAATCAATCAATCAACCAAATTATGCTTTCGTCGATAGAGTTTGGAGAGTCATTGGCATTCTCCATATGAAATTATCTAGTTCCTCCACCACAGAAGTATCTACACTAGGTAGGTAGGTTATTGGCGAGACCACCGGCTTGTCTTTGATGTCTTTTACTTGACTTCACATGCACTATTTTGGCAATGGAATCTCAGTGCTGAAGGACCGATCTGCTTCTTAGAAGATGCCGTTCAGGTGGGGGGCGTTGGCCTCATCACTGTAGATGATTTGGCAAGTGGGCAAGACCTAAGCCATCTTCATGATAGCCTGCAAGCCTATGATTGAACACCGGGAGGTACAGATGGACAACTCCCTGCTTCCTAATCATAGTCTTATCAGGGTTTGAGGTAAATATTGGATGACAGTGGAAACTCTGGCAATGGCTGGATCCAAATCAGCTTCGGAACGCTTGATAGGCCGAAATGATCGCGATTTTAATCGTGGATGGTATCACCCAACCCATGTAACTGTAACTAGCGGAAGGAAGACAATATCCGAAGTGCCGTACATTGATCCAGTCATTGAGGAACTCTTGATGTGCCTGCATGGGCGGGATCCGTTCGTGGCTTGGCTCAAGAGGTACGGTAGTATTCGGAACACCTCCGCAAACCATGTTCTCATTTGAGAGTCATGTCGGATGGGGATGCAGCTTTAGCGTCTCCACCTGAAGGAGTGGTTTGGTGGATTGCGTGACGATCCCCCAATTATGAACTGTTTGTTATCATTTAGTCACGGTATTTATCTCGTTTGTTCCCCAGGACTGACTGCAGCCGAGGTTGGGGACACAGTTCAGCCTGCAACAGGACGGATATCCCTCTATCACTATCACGGAATATATTCCGAGGCCGAGGTTACATGGTTGGATGTCACCATGTGGGTGTGACGACCGGCCAAATGGATGCTCGAAAGTCTACGGGCGTGATTACTGTAAGCTGAACATTCTGTCACCAATACTTGAGGCATATCTTGTCTGTGAAGAGGCACCATCTAGCCTTATAGGCATTCGGTAGTGAAAAACGCTGATTTAGACATGATGATGAGAGCCACCGGCGCTTAGCTTCAAGCGGTTCGCGATGATCACCCGCTAAAATAGATACGCAACGGCTAGTAGCGATTGATGGTGTGTAGCGGCTGATAGAAATACGCGCAAATTTGAGAATCCATCTTCTAATGTGCCTCGGACCTCAGGTCGCTTGGGCGGAATGTCGGAACTCAACCCCAAGTCCCTCGGACTCTCGGAATCGGTCGTTGGGGTGATGTCGGAGATGGGCCGATCTCCTCCACGTCGACAGGCGGCTAGAATGCGGGGGAATCTGGGGTACAGACGATCCCCCGTACCATTCATCTGAGTGATCAGGGTATGTTTGATAACATGTTGGGAGTATAATTAGGGCTGTGCCGCTAGGAAAACGAACTCGGAATCTGCAGAATCTCTGCAATCCCCAGATCTTGTCCCCTGATCCTGGTCCTGTACGCGATTAACGACTAATTTCCATCAAAATGTCGTCCCCGGAAGCCCAGAAAGCAAACTTCGCGGGTGTCGCCGATGACAAGCCGGCCGTGGTCGTTATCGATGACATCTCGAAGACGAGCAATCTCATCACTTTGGACGAGGCAACCAACAAGCGACTATTGAGGAAGATTGACTGGAAACTGATGCCAGTCGTAAGTAGGCTTGTTCCTTTGAAGAGTTCACACCACTGACAGATTTAATCCTAGCTGTGCTTTACATATGCGCTCCAGTACTATGACAAGGCCACCATGAGCCAGGCAGCCATCTTCGGACTCAGGACGGATCTCGGCCTGCAAGATGGTCTCAAGTACTCCTGGGCGACTCTCATCTTCTCCATTGGCTATATTGTCGGCACCTATCCCATTTCTCTCCTTGCCCAAAAATATCCCCCCAGAATTGTGTGTACGGTGATCTGTGTCCTGTGGGCCATCGTCACCCTCTGCACGGCTGCCTGCACGTCCTTTGGCGGCCTATTGGCAAATCGATTTGCGCTGGGCCTCATCGAAGCTGGTGTATCTCCAATCTTTATGCTTGTGGTTGGGCTATGGTATACCCACTCGGAGCAGGTCTCCCGCTCAAGTTGGTGGTACTCGTTCAGCGGAGGGTCACTCCTGATCAGGTGAGTAGTGAATGCACTGCGATATTTGATGCTTTAACCAACTCATTTCGTTCTGTCCAGCCCTCCGATCAACTACGGCCTTGGAAACATCTCAGGCGGCTCTATGAATTCCTGGCAGTACATGTACCTTTTCGCCGGCGGAGTAACGCTAATCTGGGGAGTGTCGCTCTGGTGGCTCTTCCCGGATAGCCCCCAGCACGCAAAGGGCTTCAGCGAGGAGGATCACCAATTACTACTGGAGCGAGTAAGACAAAACAACTCTGGTATGGAGAACAAAAATGTCAAGATGTATCAGGTCCGGGAAGCGTTGCTCGACTATCAGCTGTGGTGCATTCTCATCATGTCCACTGTCTCGACTACCGGCTCTGGCGCGATCAGCTCATTTGGCTCCATCGTCTTCAATGGCATGGGATTCAGTGTTTACAACTCTCTTCTACTCAACATGCCTATCGGAGCGATGGCCCTGATTTGTGTGCTGGGTTCCGGTATGCTAGGCCGGACTGTTCCGGGTTCACGTCTTTACATTGTCGCTGGATCTTGTCTCCCGGTGATCCTAGGTTGCGCTCTATTGTAAGTACTCACTGCTTCAGCTTTTAACAATAACTAACTTCATGTAGATGGAAACTTCCGGATTCTATGACAGGAGGTCGTATCACGGGCTTCTATCTTCTCAACTTCTTTTCCTCAGCTTGGGTCCAGTGTATTGGTCTGGGTACCTCCAATGTCGCCGGATATACGAAGAAGGCTGTGTATGCCGCCGGCACCTTCATCGGATACTCTCTTGGAAACATCATTGGTCCGTTGATGTTTGATGGGTAAGTACAGGATACGAAATGGGCATGAGTGACGCTGATAAAAAATTAGTAAATACGCTCCTCGATATGACGAAAGTTTCATGGGAATTATGATTTGCTTTGTTATCTGCATTTTCGTTGCTCTAGGTCTCCGATGGAAATTAGCAAAGGAAAACGCCTCCCGCGATAGGGAGTACGGTGCACCGGAATTGAGTCACGGGTTGGAAGATTTGACCGATAGGGAGAACAAGTCTTTCAGATACAACCTCTAAGCCTATAAATGTACATCACGAACAGAAGATTGCAGCGGTCACAACGCTCATGAAACCATTGTTCCCGCTGCCTTATTTACAGGTACAGGTGATGTGCTCGCATATTAAGCAGGGCAGATGCTCGCTTGACGGCCAGCACCTTCAGCAACCACTGTGGGCACGTCCTTAGCAGCGTCCAGAGTATACTCGTAGAAGTCGGCAGGATCAAAGACATCTCCGGAATTCTTCGCAGTGCTACCGCTCGTGCCGTCAAAGACATTACCACTGGCGTCCAACTTGGCCGTGTCGTCCATGGTTATGGGGTTGTGGACATTCTCAAAGTAGCAGTTCTCGAGGCGCATCTCGGTTGAGCCGCGAGCGTAGTGACCGTAAGACGTCTGGCCGACGAGGTAGTTGTTGTACAAGTGGGCGTACTTGACGTTGTCGACAGACGGGTTGCGTTGGGTCGTCTCGTCGAAGTAGTTGTGGTGAATTGTCATCTGGCTGACGACATTGTCAGTCCAACCTAGAGGCTCTGTTAGCTTGTAGACAAGTTGTGAGGTACGTGGAATATACCAATGCCGAAAGCCTTATTGTGGTTACGTAGGATGGTCCAGGACACAGTGAGGAACGTCGTGTCCTTTCGGCTGTCAATGAGACCATCACCTCCGTGCTCCAGGTGGACGTGATCGATCCAGATGTTGGTGCAGTTATCCTGAGACTGAGTTAGTACAATCGACAGTAATATGAGTTAGATGTCGTACCATTTGAATGCCGTCCCAATCTTGAGTCTTGCCCTCTTCATCTCCTTCGACATACGTGTTGCCTAAGGGATGTGTTAGTCCCCTGTCATCAAAGTTGTTTCTTGCATGCACTTACCGATCTTGATGTTACGGAAAATGACATTGCCCACGTTCTGCAGGTTGAAGCCACCCTCGTTGATCTCGGCATCCGCACCGATGCCGACAATGGTCTTGTCGGAGACAACCTCGACCTCCTTGCCCTTGGGAGTGATGGTGATGACTCCAGAAACCTTGATGACGTATTTGCCCTCCATGGCTGCGTATGTCTCAAGATCCTCCTGAGTCGACACGACGACAATCTCGCCACCGCTTCCACCGGTAGTTCCTCCGTTCAAGGATGCGAAGCCGTCAGGTGTGCCACTGCAGTCATCAGTAGACGATCCAGGAGTCTCGACCGAAGCGGCAGAAGTCGGGGTGACGGCAAGAAGAACGGTCGAGCTGGGAATAGCAGTCAAATCAACAGCACTTTCGACGGCGCTTTCGATAACTGCCGAACTTTGGACTGCGGATGATCGAACAACAGTCTGGAGGGTGCTAGCAACAACGGGTGTGGAAGTCCTCGTCCGAGGACGGCAGGGCTTAGCAGAAGTCGCTGCAGCGGGAGTTGTCTCAGGAGCAGCCTCGGTGGAAGGGACAATGACTTCAGCGGGCTCGGACGAGACAATGGTGTTGAAAGCGACAGTGGTGGGGGTTTCAACGACCTCGGAGACAGGAGCAGCCTCAGGGGTAGTTGTGCTGCCGCCCTGCTCGGTCTGTGTAACGGCGATGGGCGTGGTGGGTTCTTCAGGTGAGCTGGTGCCGCCGATGTAGTCGGAATCGAGCCACGAAGTCGAGCCCAGGATGTCCTCGATGGAAACGGCGCTGCTGAGCTCTTGTGAGAAGCTCGCGCGATCGCCACTAGCACCGTCACCGGTGTTTCCAAACTCTCCGTAGTAGACATTGTCGGTTGGGTTATCACCCCAAGCCTTCCAGCCAGCAGCGTTGACAACAGAGCCCAACTCGCTGTTCTGGAAGACGACGCGAGCATACGTGCGCCACGGGCGGCCGAGGTAGGTGGCGCCCTCGTCAACTCCGGAGAGAGCCTCGATAGTGGACTTGTTGATGACGTACCAGGACGGGTTGTCCTCGCTGTCACGGCCACTCGCCGTGATGTAACCGCTGCCGCTGATGCCGATTGTGCAGCTATCAAACCAGGCAATAGCCTCCTGGCCGAAGATGAAGTCGGTGGCACCCTCGATGTAGCTGCCGTGGAAGTAGTGATAGCCTTTGTTGGACAGGATGGTGTCCTGGTATCCGGAGAACTGGCAGCCGTAGTAGCCCTGCTCAGAGCCGTACGCGCTCAGCGCAATAGCCTGCACGCCTTTGCCACGGGAGTTGACCACGTTGATGTTATAGACCTTGAGGCCGTCGTTCTTCGCACGGAGGGTGCCCGAGGAGTCGTTATTGCCGGCCTCATCGGCGCCGAGGCTGTGGGTGAGGATGACTTGGTTCTTGCTGTAGTCTTGGTCGTCTTCGGTGTAGCCGTAGATGGTGAGGGCGCCGACCGTATCCGGAATGAGGACCTGCTCCTCGTATGTTCCGGGCTGCACAAAGATGACAGCGTCGGAGGATGAAACGGAGTCGACAGCTTTCTGAATGGAAGTGAAGTCGCCACCAGACTCGGCAACAACAATCGCGCCAGAGGGTGCTGTCGTCCGCGCAGCCCCAAAGGCTCCGATCACCAGGGACGACAAGAGAAAGAGAGAAGTATACATGTTTAAAAGAACGTAACCAGACGTAGGGAAAGAATGTAAAGGGTTGAACAAAGAAAAGCTACGAAACGAAAGTGCCGCGTGAATGATCAATGGTCAAGCATGTCGATGACGGGACAGAAGAAGAGTTGTTTTATGCTTCTTGACACCATTCTCCCATGGCGTTTCAATGACAGGCCTAGTACTGTGCTAATGGGCAGACGAATGGCATGGTGAATGCCGGGATGCTCTCCTGTTTGTCGACCTGGTTTCAAAACGTCGATTTTCCGCCAGTAAACAATGCTGGGATTCCAAATCGGGTAATGCTACGGAGAAGCATCACTACACTCGCAACCTGAGACGAAACGACGCAAGGTCCTTGGCCCGCCGTAGGAAATTAATCTGCAGGGGAAAAAGATGCACGTTTGGTTAATATTCCAACAGCAACGTCGCATTTGTAGCAGGTGCGCCAGGTAGAAGGCGTGCGGTGACATTTTGTTGTGATTTTATTGCCCCATCAGTAAGCTTAAAAGTTTCAGGTAACTTACCGGGTTCTATTTCCATGTGTATTGATGGCTCAGCTCAATGCGCGTATCCGTAAGCTTAAATCGATTCCGTCGGTATGATCCGAACGTTGGGGAATAATTGAGTCAGCGGCTTGGTCTCGTTTCTTGTGGCGACTCTCCTCACATTTCAGCTCTCATACAGATCAATCCCGCCAAATCTCCATGGGTTGTCTGATGATGCTCTTTTGGGGTGGACTCAGACTTGCAACCGCCGCCGAAATCCACCACCACTACGTACGTCTCCGTCTGCGTTGACGATGACGTTAGGCTTCGCATCTCTCCATATGATGCCAGTGTTATGCAGTTGCCTTACTGTCGTGCCGACTTGATCGCACGACTTCTTCTTATTTTCTATGGGAGAATGCCCTATCCCCCCGTCCATATTTACCGCATCAATGAACTCGAAAAGTAACCACATCAAAGCCGGTTTATCGTCCCACCCCAACGAGCTTACTATTTCGAAATGGAGCCTCAAATTTGCCACTGGGATTGATTTGAGTAAGCAAATCCATCTCCCTCGAGAGGTCAAGGTCCTTAAACCTAGCCTCGAAGGACACGCCGGGATCCAATCCATGTCGCCTGACCTTTTTTGGTACTTGGTTTACTTCGTGTTCACTCTTATCGACCCGAATTTTTCATTTAGAGCTCTATTGAGTATCAGTCCGAGCTAATAAACGCGTGTTCGGCTAATTTAGTCGAGACCCTCCTACAATTAGCGACAACAACCCCTGCACTCCAGATCGATTCAAGGGACCGAGTCGAACATAATCGCACCAAATGGTCACCGTCACCGTTTACCTAGCCGCTTAGTTTAACCCGCCTGTCGACTAGAATCGTGTCGTACGATTTGATTGTATTGTTTTAGCACCACAAGAGTCTGCTAGAATCCGCTAACCGTACCCTTCACCCCAAGTATCTCGTTTACCCTATACTAACCTGTTGAGAAAAAAATTCATTGATGGAGATACAATATGTACCTTAGGGTAAATAAGTTCAATCGACAGTAATAAATATCAGTATCTTAGGAGATGGCGGGTAATCGAGAAAATCCTTCTGTGAACGAATTGATGTGCTTTTCGGAAATACGTAAGTAGGCATTTTCATCTATTAGGCAAAAGGGTGGATTCGTGGGGACAGCTTGGCGACGATGGATATTTTTTGTCTTTCGGTCTGGGAAGGAAGGAAGCTAGTTATTTATACCTAGGGATCACTGATCCAAATCCCCTTGATCCGATGACGCCTCCGATAGCCGATGATCTCTCGGGCCTATTTGTCTGACATGCCCATACTTGGTGTAGTAGAGCAATTGAGCCTGGCTAAGTCTGGGGCTTCGGACCCATCCCGTAGACGATTCGTATTAAATACATTGGGCTTCGGGTCATAAATCCAATCACCACGCGGAGTTGTACCTTTCCAGCCACTAGCCGGTAAGTCGTATTCGCCAAGGCTTGGCCAAATATCCATCAAGTTTTGTGTACTGAAAACATGCTCCCTACAAAGCCATCGACCCTATGGATATTCACGTTAGTATGTTGGGCAGTTTAAGATAGATGTAATCTATATCTCAGGAGAGATGGCGGAAGTAGTACTTACAAATTTATCCAGCGACTCATAATAACGCGCAGGCCTATGAGTGCCGTGCTCCTTGGGCGCCTGGGCTGAACCGGGATACCACCGATGTCTTTCATCCCAACGACACACAACGGCTTTGCACCGAGGGATTTTGTACCTTGATGCCATTAGCATTTTTGAAATGCATCCAAGGGCGAGGGAAGAATTATGTATGATCAAATGTGAAGTCGGCAGAGAGAAGGAAACATACAAGTTCGTGACTTGCCAATGAGCATGCCGACCAGCTTGACAACCGGCGTCGCGATCGGTGTGGCAATTGGTCGGACAGTTGACGTGGCAGTCATTCGGGCAGTCATTCGGGCAGTCATTCGGGCAGTCGTTCCGGCAACTGTCGCTGAGAGGGAAAGGCTTAGGGCGATAGATGGAGCGGGTTTGGAAGACAGTGACACCAGTGACACCCACAGGCCACTTGTCGGAAAAGGCGTTGGTAGATGGTGAGTCAAAGGTATAGCGATCCCTTGGGATGTGCAGATGGACAACAGTCCAGTTGCCGAGATGCTTAGTGCAATGGGGGCTTGTTGTGTACGGCGGCAAGCGCTGGTACGAAGGTTCCGACAAGAATGCCAGCTCGCGGATGACTTGGCCGTCGTTGGAGGCATTGACAACGTCAGAGTGAACCCAGCGACTATAGTAGAAGGTGTCTACAGGCTAAGACATTTGATGATGAGTTTCCGATGATCTTGCAAGCAGAGTAGGCAGTGTGATGATGACTTACACTGTTGGAAATGTCGTCCAGGACGCGCATGATGCGGTCGCTGTCAGTGCGCCACGAATGAGCCATGACGAGAGTGCGACAGGGAGCAGGTTGCAAGCACACAGATGTGAGGGATGCGAAACAGAAGCGTCGCACACGGATGTGCAGGCCGTTCTTTATAGACATCAGCCATGAGGTGGTGTGGGGGCATTATTTCGTATCGGTGTGCGATGTGTGGTGCCACGAAATGCCTCAGCTTGTCGCATTGCGGAGTGCGACGAATAGTGCGACACCCAATACGGAAAGCTGTGCGACAAGAAGTGCGACGAGGAGTGCGACGAGCGCCAGTGGTGTAATGTAGGGCGGACGATGATGACGTCGAAGCCTCTCAGCGTGGGACTGCGACAGCGAATGATGGTATCGCCACTCGTATATGCAAGCCACTGCGACATGGGCTGCGCTCTCTTTTGTCCCTCCCTCGACTCAACTTTCGCTGCTCTCTCCTCTCTCGATCTCTCCTCTCCCGATCTCTGTCGTGTCATCCCATCGTGCTGTCTTCTGTTCTCTCCTCCTGGTACCAGCTGCTGTTGCGACTGCGAACCAACAAGAAGGGCTACCCTTGATGATGGCCTTCGGACATGTCGCTCCGCCCGAGCACCTCCCGGCGCAAAGCGAGTGCGACGCTGAACGAGGATGACGCTGCCCGACCGAGTGCGACAGCCAACAAGAGTGCGACAGATGGGGTGACGCCTAAATTAGTTAGCAGTTCAGTGAGTGTGAGTGGAGAGAAGATCGTCGCAGTGTGGTGAGTGGTCGCACCGTGATCCTAGTGCGACAGCCCCCTGTAGTCGCAGCTATTTTTGCTCCTTCTTCACGTTGCTGCCTGAGCACTGCGGCCGTCAAGTCCATCGATGGCTTTGTGGGCCGGTGCGACGGATGCCTGTTTGTGAAGAGTCACTGCCATGATTTTCTGTATGTCGCCAAGTACGAGAAGTTCAGCCATCTGGTTTCCAAGCGGAGCCGGAGCCCTGAGGCATCGAAGTTGAGCACGGAATAATAAGCGGCCCGGTCCGGCTTAGTATGGCCTCCGTCAGGCTATGTCGGGCCGCCTATTATTCCGTGGGCCAGGCCACAGGTAAGGTAGTCAAAGGTAGCCTTGCACCAGACTTGGACCAATACGCGGCAGCCAAGTATATCACGTGGTTTAATTACTAACAAGGTTACACATTCGTGATTTAATGACCTGTCGCGATGCCCCGGCACACAATTGTGCGGCGCACCAGTTCCAACCAGCAGGCGATAAAACAAGAAGCCGAGATACACGCGATATCGACGACATCCCTCCAACCTCAAGAGTGGACGAAGCTAATATGCCATCTGCCTCTCATCCATCGCCCTCTTCCGCCAGCCCATGTCCAATCCATGCGGTACGCGCGCTCTCCTCCCTTCCCCCCGCCGTATCCGGGCATTTCCTTGCTGATGACACTTGCTCGACAAAGCCCCAATCTTCAAATCACGCTTTTACATACCCAGGGGTGTCATTAGGATTTCAGGTTGGCTCCTTAAGCGGCAGAGCAAATGGACATGGCAAAGCCAAACTTAACTTCCTCAAGTGTGCATATTGTCGGAGAGACAAGAAGAAGGTAGGATACTAACTGCCTTTCCACCACAGTTCAACCCCATACTAATCTATTCAAGTGCGAGGAGAAGAACGTAGGGGACAAGGGAAAGTGTAAACGGTGTGCAAAAAAGGGATTTCCATGTTCAGATTTGACTAGCACGGGTCCTTTTAGGAAGGGCCGTGAAGCCAAATCGCCGACTGAAGCTGAGCAGCTCTCTTCCGTCGCCGTCCCTGAAGACTTGCACCTTGTGCTAACCCAACCCCCTCCTACTAAACAAGTAGCAACAGCGTTGCCTGCAAACAAGTCGGCTCAGCCCCGCGGGGCGGCAGTTGTCGAGCCGGCATCACTGCAGTTGGAAAGAGAGAAGAATTCAGCACCAATAAACCTCCAAAATCCTCAACAATACCCGAGTCCTCCGGCTACACACGTTGGTCATGCCCCCTCATCAACCAATATTGGTTCTTGGTCACTATCAGGGGTATGTGCTCATATTGAGGATTCACATCGCCATAGCCCTCCCGGCTCCCCCCCGGACCCAGGATATCGCAATCCAGCTAGTGAGCCGCCAGAGGGTCCAGAGGGGGCGGATGACGGCGAGGCAAGAAAGAGGCAGAAGAAGAGGAAGAGAACACAGGTCTATCGCACCAGTCACTCCAAAAACAATAACGCAGGGGAGAGAAGGCGAAACGAAACCCAGGATTGCGAACACATTCACGCCGACAATGACCTCGCCCCGGGAGAGCCACGACGCTGGGCCTGTCCTTTCTATAAATTCGACTCTATCAGCCATTACCACTGCGGGCGCTATGAATTCAGACGCGTTCCCGATGTCAAGCAACACCTCGAGCGCTGGCACGCCATCAAGTCCCCGCATTCTTGCTCGAACTGCTGGACAACATTCAAGTCGAAGCAACTCTACGACGAGCATATCCGCAGCAACTCGTGCCAAAAAGCACCAGCGCCAAAAGGCCTGCTCGTCGCGCATCTTCCGAACATACCGCGTGGCGACGATTCGTCCAAGTGGAATTGGCTGTGGGACCAGCTCTTCCCCGGCCACCCGCGGCCCGAGTTCCCTGAAATGAAAGAAGGCATTGCTGAACCGCTTGCAGTTCTGAGTGGATCTTTTAACAAAGAATTACAAGCGAAGCTGCCATCTCTGTTATCGTCACTCAATATTTCTCTCACCGAGGAAGACATGTCTAAATTGGCAACCGGCATCATGAGCACTCTTCAAGAGTCTGTCCCTTCTCCCCATGCGGCCCATTAGTGTCCTTTGCACAAAAAAAAGACATACAATTCGCACTCTGTGGCGTCATCAATTGCAAATTATTCGCTATAATGCGAATAATAAGTCCCCGGAAAGACGGAGCGGATGCCCCAGATTTGGAGGTAATGCCGCAACCATCCATCCGCTGAACTTGAACCAAGATTAACTGAAATAAGACACGAAACAAGAAAGACATGAACTTATTCTTATTTATCTTTGTTTTTTTCTTTTAACATAGCCTAATATTACTAATATATTAATGCTATATACTATTTTATACATATTACAGTTAAATCTCGGAAGAAAAGTGGCCAGCTTAGTGGGTGGCTTGCTAGTGAGGCGACCAGCTCCCACTCATTTCCAGCAAGCTCCAGAAGCGCCTCTTCGGTCACTTGGCTAGCGGGAAAGAGTACAAATTGGGTTTACCCATCTTAAATTTTGAACTCCTCTGCATCAAAAAATCCACATCATCAATTTCCACACGGTAATCATGACTCCCACATTCGGATTGGCAGGGGTAAATATTCACCGCTTCTGTCAGGGACGCAGTATGGATTTGAAAGTTGAGCAAACAAGCTGGACGACATATTTACCAAGTCTTGTGGATGAGCCACATTATCGAGGAGACCTTTGGTCCGTGTACGTCGGAAGTAATTTCCGCCAAGCCAGCTGGATGTTATGTTCCCCTCACCGCCAAGTGTTGATCCGGACTTTCGCAGAACTCCGCGATACCGACGAATAAATGAACGGCCCGATTATGCATGATTTGAAGGATGGTGGCATTGGCCTTGACGTTGCGGAGGATTGGTTTTTCGTCGTCGGTGAAGCCCTCCAGAACGTCGAGGTCCCCAAATACTGGAAGATAGTCCTCGACTAGGTCATCGACGTTTAATCTGCCCTGCTCGACCAGCTGGAGAGCAGCGGCGACGGTGACTGCCTTGGTCAGCGAAGCGATATTCATCTTGGTGGATGACGTGATGGGAGCCGAGGACGGGTCATTCATGTCAACTGTGCCCCATGCATTCTGAAAGATGACGCTGCCGTTCCTGTTAAGCGCGATGGCAGCAATCCCCGGTACCCATTTCTCGCGAACGGCACTCCCAAAAGCCTCGTTTAGTCGTACGGAGATACCAGAGGTCCCTTCACTGGTGTCGTTTGAAGCGATACAGCTTGGACTAGCTGCCGGGTGAGCGAGAGCAGATATTATCGCCCCGCCAAGGATGAGGCAACCTGTCCAGATCATGGTGACAAGCGATATGAACACGCTTGGATGTGAAATAAAATACAACTTAATATGATTGTAGCACAATCAGTGACGCAACTTGGTGACTTCAAACCAATGAGCATCTTTTATACTGAAATTCGGCGTAATGCTGGTATGAACTCAGGGGTATCGCAACTAGGTTACATGATATTTTTAAACCTCGGCAATCAAGAGTCTCCGGCCCTCGACGACACTGATTGGTCATCACTGGGCGTAGTGGTACTGGTATGAACTAATAGAACGGATTGGAAAGGCATGGAGGACAGTCAACTTTAGGTCGGCTGCGATATTGTGTAATGCAATCGCGCATGGAGAGATCATCGATGCTCAGAAGGAGTGGGTGGTCCGGGTCGACGACGGTGAAGGATCAATTAAGCTTCATTAAGCTTAATCTCCTCTCGGCCTTCGGCTTCGTGATTACCCCGACGCGCACCATGCCCGTGATGCAACGGAAAAGGGATCCGCGCTCAGCCCCTGTGTATATGCAAAAGAAGTGCCGTTCGAGTTTGCTTGATAAGCTTGGAGTTTGTTCCGAGCAGCGGTTTACTCCTGGGTGGTGTTGTGGTTTCTCCATCTAGGTGTGGCCTTCGACACGAATGGACGAAAAACAACCTTATAAACTAGGTACCCTACAACTGAAAGCATTTCTGTTAAGTATTAGCCAGCGAGGATCAGCATACGCAACATGTCTCCTATCGCGGTCATTGGTGTCGCCGATGCCCAGGGCGGCTCCGTCTGCATCTTCCTTATGGCTTGTGCTGGGAATTCATTATGGAGCATGGCTTGGACGGGGGTTTACGCCGCCAGGAGGGTGTTGTAATTCCTCGAAAAGTACCTTGTTCCCTCTCCTTGTGTGCGACATTCTTCCTCACGTGGCGTTGAGAAGTTGCGTATTTCCGTGGCATGGTATCCAGGTCTGGTTCAGCCAGCCGGCACAGTGCAAAGCAAAGCAAATGCTTCGGCAGATCGTGCCAAACGCAGACTTATTGGCATAGCCATTTTACCTGGAAGGGACCTTTGCACTCGTATATAAGAAGACTGTAGCCACCTCCTGGAACTTCAAGGCTGCAGCTCACTTTAGCTTTCTCCGCCCTGCTTCGGCATCACCTACAAATAGCACCATAAAGCATACCCACAAAGCCATGCCGAAGCTTAACAACAAGGAAGTCGGGCCCCATGGCCTTGGCCTTATGGCTTCACCTGGAGGCCTCACCCTGCCGCGCACGACCAGGTGTTTGCTGCCATGCGAGCCGCTCTTGCTAATAACACGACCTACTGGAATGGAAGAGAGTTCTACGGTACCCCCGAAGTGAACTCGATGACCCTTCCCCGTGCCTATCTCGAGAAGTACCCCGACGACGCCGATAGGTTTATTTTTTTATATTAAGGGCAGCGCACTTCTAAACCTCCTCTGGCACCTTGAATTGGCCTTAATATGAATTAAGGGTCTACTATGTAGGCTGCTGCGACGAAATCGGTAGAGCTGTAAATTGGTAAATGGTAGAATAGGGAAATATGCGTCTTGCTCCCCCGCCCCTAGGATTTCATGCGGGATATTTTACTTTCGAATCTATTCTGGACAGAGAGACGGAGACGATGACGAGTCGGGTGTCACTCTTAGACCCGACCCGTCTTCTTAAATCTGAAGAACGTTTGATGCCACTTGGCAGAGCCCGGAGCAAAACTCTTTCCAGGCCCATCATCTCAAGTCTTGCGGATTTGTCACCGCCCTTGCGCATCGCTTTCGGTCAACTGATATTCCGAAAGGCGAGATTAATTGACTTTGGTAGTGGAGACATGCCTTGGTTAGAATTGTCTACTTACCTGCCACATCCGCTTCCGATTGGTAAAATGGTGCACTTGCACACGTCGATCGCTGATGGTCCAACCTTCTCCCACTTGAAACTCGATCCAATTCGGCCCTCACAAAGAAAAAGATTGGTCAAAACTGGTGTCGAGCGTTGCTAAACTGTGCAAAGGTTCCGTGGCCGGGGTAGGTGCCTCAGTCCCAAAGACTGCCCACCTCTTTAGGCTCGCTATATAGCCAGGTTATTATATCCGGCTTGGCATCTTCACCATGACATCCCCTCGTGCCTACATCAGTTTCGACCTGCCAAGGCTAATCTACTTTGGAATAAAGAACTCAATGCCGATGCCCGGGGTCAATCAGCCTATAAGAGCCGGGCCAGCAGAAGCCAGAAGGAACTAAATTGTATTATACGGCAAGGACGTCAGGCTCATTGCAACGTTGCTAAAGTGTGTCTTAAACTTCTGATTAACACACGATATCCCCTCCCTGGGCTGTTCCGTTCAAGTATTGGCAGGTCAGTGCGATCTTGGCTTCTTCTTCCGGATGTTAACAGTAGTCTTGTCGGGCAGAGGAGCAGGAGGGTCTTTTGAGCAAAAAAAAAAAAAAGGAAAATTGATTTCCAGCTGGTCTTTTTGGGGCTGCGGAACTCCTTGAATTTGTTTTACCTCCGCTTCAAGGTCATCTACCAGGCTGTCGTGGTTGTCGGCGTTTGCGGCGGGGCTTCCCCAGTGCTGCATGACTTTGTCCACCATTTCGCGGGCATCGGGGTCATTCCGCTTCAAATCGTGTGTCTCAAGTGCCGACTGTCACATTTGTTCAATTGGAAACATAGCAGAATCCATAACGAGTTGTTCTTGGTCTGTAGCAAAGTGTTGCTGGTGTTGCTTGCGTTGCAATTGTAGGGTATGTGTTCACTCCTGATCCCAGACGGTACTGATCACCGACTGCCACTTCAAATGGAGCTTCTCTCGAGTGCTCCGGTATGGAGGAGAACCACGCTAAGTTATTACGAATAACTGTTGTGATGGTGCTGACCGGCACTTTGGAGTTTAATGACAGTAGGACTAGCCTGCTGGACTAGATACTACTTAGAGAAACAACTCAGCCTCTAGTAGGAAGGGTATATTTTTTCTCTTTTTCAATTTGAACTTTTCGAGACAATGTTTATTGTTGATTTGCCAACTGACCAGCTGTCGCAGGCGCTCTTTTCATTTCATTGCCGCTCTTTTCTGTCTTATTCTCTTCAGAAGCACTTGATCAGGTACCTTCCCTTCCCTTCTTGCCAAAATCCCTCACCTGGTCTTAGCTGCAGGACCTCCCTTCAACCGAAATATAGGGTATCACAGACTCTCGGTGTCGCCGGCCCTGTCCGCACTAAGTGCATCTCCCACCAACAAACTATTATGCAGGCAGGGGAATATGAGGCGAGCGGCATTTGTCGAGGTGGGTACACGGTGAGCGGCCAGGCTTGCTATTGGTGGTGATATGCACGACGTTCTCAGCTGATGCGACACAAGGGCAAGCGCGCGCATATCAAGGACAGGGCAAGGCTTGTTCATAGGTGATTGGATGAAGCCCATGCCTCCCTGTTTCCTTAGTCATCTCCTTGAATGTTTTTATTCGTAAAGTTTGGCGTTAGGCAGCAATAGCTGACATAGATCGTCAGGAAAACACTCAATACGTTCATTTACTCCACAGTATCAATTACGCCGGACCATCTCCGCGCCTTTTGCGCTTTACCATTGTATCACCTGTCAGGCGATGTCTCCAATTCTATGCTGTGGTCTTTGGCGCCGAAACCATGACGGGAACGGTGCTCAGCAGGACAAGGACCCAACAGGTTCTGGCGTGGGGCTCTCAACTGGTACGATACTTCAGCGCCATGTGAGGTCGTGATCCTGTCACATAACTGATGCACTGTAGTCAAAGGACAAGTCCCGCCTCAAACCGCACTCTTGATTGCTCCCGAAGCCCCTGCAGAAAACCCTCCGGTGTCCTCCAACCATGCCGACACCTCTGGCGTTTCACCCGCCCAAGTGCCGCCGCAACGTCAAGAGGAAGAAACAGTCTGCGACGACCAGAAACCACCGAAGCCACATGCGAATGATTACGACCTGTGGAACGAAGCTTTAGAATCGCTGGAAGAGTCGGATAGGTTGAAGGTGGGGACGTTCGCTGGTGAATCGGACTCTGCGCAGAGACAGGATTCGGTGGCGAATATCCAGCAGAAAATCGCCGAAGCCTTAAAGGTCCCGCAGCACGACAGCACGGCACGCCGTATCATCGACAATTCCGTGTCCGTCTTGAGTAAATTTGCGTCTGTTGGCGATGTTGCTGTCAGCATTGATCCGCTTCATGCTGCTCCACCATGGGCCGTTATCCGGTCTCTCATTACGGTAAGGAGCCTTGCTACGATATCGGGTCCGCTAAAAATGGAACTCGTGGAATCTTTGCTCATTTTAGCCACTGACCAGCGTCTATAGATTTTGATCGCACACAAAGAGCTATGGGATCAACTCGTCACTGGATTTGCCATGGTTGCGTCGATCCTCGTACAATGCGACACGTACCAGCAACTATATATGGCTCCAGAGCTCGCCCTCCGCCCTCAACATGGCCCTTTGAACAGACTGAAGGAATCCATCGTCCAAGCTTATACTAAAGCTCAGTTGTTTCTTAGCTTTGCTATAAAATGCAAGGAGAGCAAGACCAAAGGAGCAACTGCTGTATTCAAGCTTGAACCCATGAAGCACTGCGTAGATGGGCTTTTGGAAGGCGAAGACCAGCTATTGCGAGCTGGAGATGACTGTGGAAGATACTGCGAGCTTTCCAGTCGAGCTAACATTGAAGAACTGCTCAAGCTAGCGGCAGAGTTTCATGGTTTTATCCAGGACCAGGTGTACGTACTGAGCATAACCGTGAGGAATAATACTGACTTTATCTGTAGTGCATCGATTCTCACACGAATGGGCGAGAAAGACCACATCGAAATTCTCGAATGGATCTCACGCGCGCCATATGGAAAGCATCATGAGACGGTCAAGTCCGCTCGAACCGATGGCACAGGTGAATGGTTGCTTAGCCACATGAAATTCCGTGAATGGGAGTCTAAGGATTCATCGGCAATTCTGTGGCTTCAGGGCTCTGGTAAGTGAAACCCTAGGTTCCGAGTTATACGAGACTAAATTTTCTAGCTGGTACCGGCAAGACCTTCCTCAGCTCTCGAGTTATTGGCCGCATTGAAGATTTGGCACACGATCAAGAAGGCGTTGCATACTTCTACTGCAACCGCAATGAAGAAGAGCGTCGGCAGCCACTTTCAATCTTCCAAAGCTATGTTCGTCAATTGGCAGCTCCCCAGAGGAGACCGGCACACATGCGGACACAACTCAAGAAACTCTGCCTTGAAACGAGACAAAAGGGATCGGTTCTGAACTTCGGCTCATGCGAAGATGAGTTGCTAGAATCGATCAACGGCTACTCCAAGACTACCCTCATACTCGATGCCCTGGACGAATGCGAGCAGGAATCGCGCTGGGATCTCGTCAGCGCGATGGAACGCCTAATGTCGAGGGCCAAAAAACCACTCAAGATCTTCATCGCGAGTCGGCCTGACGCCGAAACGCGAGACCTCTTCACTTCTCAGCCAAACATCGAAATCCAAGCCAGAGACAATCAGGTCGATATCGAGAAATTCGTGATTGAGGAAATCAATAAAGGTGGACGACAGCGTCGGATATCCCCACGACTCCGGGAGAAGATCGTCAATGTCATCCTCGAAAGCAGCCATGGAATGTGAGTTTTTACTTGTGTGAGAGGTCTCCAGAGTGTAGCTGACGCAAAGGCAGGTTCCAGTGGGCATCATTGCAGATCAACCAGGTGCTCAAACTGCGGACTGAAGCAGATATCGAAAGCCGGCTTGGGAAACTCCCAGTTGGACTCAAGACGACGTACGATGAGATTTACGCTCGAAATGCGGAACACCAGCATGCAAAGATATTTCTTGATCGCGCTTGCATGTGGGTGATGAGCGCCTGCACACCGCTTAGCAGTTCTGAGCTTCTGTCCGCGATCCAAGTCGATCCCCGCCTCGATACTATCGACTTACCTGCCGATTTCACCGAATCCGAGCTCTTGGATGTGTGCGAGAATCTGCTTGTCCTCGACTCCCAGAGACTGGTCTGGAGGTTCTCACATCTCTCCGTTCGGGAATATTTTGAAGGAAACCACTTCGACTTTTGGCAGGCTCATTGTAACGCTGCTAAAGTGTGTCTTAAGCTTCTGATTAACACACACGAAAGCCTACCCGACGAAAGCGAAGCCGAGACTTCAGATAGCGCGCACAACGTGGAACCGCAGGACATGTTCAACCCTCTGCAACGGTATCTACTACATCATTGGGTAATCCATGTCAGAACCTATGACGAACAAATGGTGAAAGAGGGACAAGAGGCAGACCTTAATTTGAAATGTCTCTTGAAAACGTTCCTTGGTTCTCCCGGAGAGAGCAGTACTCAATATCGTCACTGGTACCGCCAAATCTGCCAGGCGGACCGGCAGCGGCCCTCGTCATCCATAATGACATATATGGTCATTGAAGATATATTCCCAGCCGATGTCACTCTTTTCGCAATGTGCCGCTTCTCATTTTATGCGGTACTTCGAGACTGGTGGGACGACGCAGAAATGGCAGTTTCGCAAGTGAACAGTCAAGGTCACAACCTGCTAACACTTGCTGTTCTGGGAAGATGCAAACCAATATGTGAGGTCCTTTTAAAACAAGGAATACAAATTAACCTCCTACTATCCAGTGGGAGGTTTGGTAGTGCTCTTGCTGCTGCTGCCCACGGAGGAGAAATAGAGACTGTTAAGTTTCTAGTGGATAAGGGGGCTGAAGTAAACCTCCTACTATCCAGTGGATCCTACGGTAGTGCTCTTGCTGCTGCTGCCTCCTGGAGAGGAAACATAGAGACTATTAAGTTTCTAGTGGATAAGGGGGCTGAAGTAACCCTCCTACTATCCAGTGGATCCTACGGTAGTGCTCTTGCTGCTGCTGCCAATGGAGGAGAAATAGAGACTGTTAAGTTTCTAGTGGATAAGGGGGCTAAAGTAAACCTCCTACTATCCAGTGGATCCTACGGTAGTGCTCTTGCTGCTGCTGCCTATAGAGGATATATAGAGACTGTTCAGTTTCTAGTGGATAAGGGGGCTGAAGTAAACCTCCTACTATCCAGTGGATCCTACGGTAGTGCTCTTGCTGCTGCTGCCTCCTGGAGAGGAAACATAGAGACTATTAAGTTTCTAGTGGATAAGGGGGCTGAAGTAAACCTCCTACTATCCAGTGGATCCTACGGTAGTGCTCTTGCTGCTGCTGCCAATGGAGGAGAAATAGAGACTGTTAAGTTTCTAGTGGATAAGGGGGCTAAAGTAAACCTCCTACTATCCAGTGGATCCTACGGTAGTGCTCTTGCTGCTGCTGCCTCCTGGAGAGGAAATATAGAGACTGTTAAGTTTCTAGTGGATAAGGGGGCTGAAGTAAACCTCCTACTATCCAGTGGGAATTTTGGTAGTGCTCTTGCTGCTGCTGCCTCCCAGAGACGAAATATAGAGACTGTTAAGTTTCTAGTGGATAAGGGGGCTGAAGTAAACCTCCTACTATCCAGTGGGAATTTTGGTAGTGCTCTTGCTGCTGCTGCCTCTGAAGGATATAAAGAGATTGTTCAGTTTCTAGTTGACAAGGGGGCTGAAGTAAATCTCCGACTATCCTGTGGGGGGGTTGGTAGTGCTCTTGGTGCTGCTGCCTATAGAGGAGAAATAGAGACTGTTCAGTTTCTAGTGGATAAAGGAGCTGAAGTAAACCTCCTACTATCCAGTGGATCCTGCGGTAGTGCTCTTGCTGCTGCTGCCTCTGGAGGATATATAGAGACTGTGAAGTTTCTAGTTGATAAGGGGGCTGAAGTTAATCTTCGTTTATTAACTGGATTCTACTCTAGTGCTCTTAAGGCTGCCAATTCGAGCGGAAACTCAGCCGTTGTTGAGTTCCTGACCAAGATAGGGACTCGAGAGTCACAGGGTAGGGTAGAGGAATCGCAGGCCCATGTGCTGAGGTTGAGTGAGTGTAAATAACTATCTACGGCGGAGGAGGGTAGAAGTTAAAGGTTTTCAGGCTTTCTATCTAGTATATCAATGTTAGATGTGTGAAATTTGACATAGCACGTAATCTCTGGTCTTGGATTCAGTCTGAAGGACCAGACAGCGACCTGGTCATTGTATGTCTCTTCTCCCCCATACTGGATATACCTAAGATGAAACGGAAAGAAAGCACAAGAAAACCAAGGTAACTTGATATCAACAAACTAGTTTCTCACAGAGATACCCACGGATTCTTTGAATGTTCATTTGCAGACCTTCTTGTGCTACCCAACGGGCACCGTATTGATAAATAGTTTCAATTCCCCATTCTCGTAGCTTTGTAGGTCTCGGAAGCTGTTGAATGGGTATTAAATTCGGTGCTTATAGCTCTATCTGGTGCTGTTACCAGTTCGATTCCTTGGTTTCCCAGACACTCGACCTTCAGACGTCCGAACAGGGTCAATACAAGCCCCATCCTAACCGTCTTTGTAGATATTCTTTATTTGAGTCAAAAGTGGCTGGCTTCCTCCTCTAGTTATTGCAACATCTCCAATATTGCTGACCAGGTTCCCCGTTGCCAAACATACCAGCCCCTAGCCCAATGTAGAGATAGAATCATCCCATTACCCAATGAGTGCCTAGTCTTGCTGGACATCACCTTGAATAAGGGAGGTATTACTTTGAGTCGTCACTTGCTTAGCTCTTAATAAATACGAGCAGCGAAGACTGCCGGAGTTTACTTAAATTAAGGGTAGCTCTTTATCAATCAATGCCTCAGCTTAGTCTAGCCAGACCGGTTAAAACTGCCTTTCAAATCTGTTAGGAACGAGACCATACTGGTGGATTCGGTCTGGATGGGCTGGACAGAGCCGAGGGTGATGATGGCCGATAAAATCAACTGCAAGTAGTGGCGGAGAGAAGTGTAGGCGGCAAATGAAGTTTTATGATGTTTCGCGCAGATATGGGCTGGCGGCTGGAGTGAAGATAAATGAGGAGAATAACGGGGAACATCCTGTGTGCTCTTCTCGCAGAACTGCTAGCATGCATATGTTAGTGCACATTACACCAACTTCGCACCTCCTGTGGCTGGAACGGTGGGTCGGATCATAGCGGCACGACGAAAGAAGGAGAGTTGAAAAGACGTGCAGAAAGAAGTTATTGTGGGACATGGCCTTGATAAAGAATCAAACATTTGGGCGCTCAATTGCCATTCGCGGACGAGTGAGTGCGATTCAGTGTTGACCTTGGTTTCCATGACTGGTCGAAGAATGTCACTTCCATGCACGAGCCGTCTAAGTCAAAACCCAGAAGTGATGCGCTGTAATCCGTCCAATGCGATTCGTGCAAAGATTTACTGCCCTGCTGCAGCGTCATCATCGCGGAAGACGGCATTTGCAGCGCTCAACTGGCGTCAGCGGCGCTTCTGCAACTCGCCGAGACGCCGAGCTTTCCGCGACAGGCCTGGAAGCCGACTTTCCGCCTTGGCCACGCTTGTTTTCCAGATTGACGGTTATGAAAATGACGTATAGTCTATTATTGATGCATTCTGCGAAGGAATTGCAATGATGGATCATGGTGCACCGGCAAGACAGACCCGTCAATGCTGTGCGACCGTCTGTCTTCCAAAAGTTTCGACTGCCGGGATTCCCGATGTGCCGGTGGCGCCGATGAGGATGCCTTTCTTCCGGCCGTCTCCCGAGATAGTTCTAATCGATCAAGTAATCCTCAAATATAAAGATAATAGGGAATAATGAATGCAGTGAATTGATTTACATTCATCACATCTCACATCTTGTCTCATAAACCAACACCAAACGTCTCCTAATTTGACAACCCACAATCACAATCATGGCTCGTACCAACAGCACAACCCCGACCTACACTCTTGCCGAAGGTCAGTTCAAATTCACCTTGGGCACCAATTTCCATGTCTCATCTAATCTTATACAGGATGCCCCTATGCGGACCCAACCACTGCCCAACGCTTCAGTGATGGGAGTCCCGTCAAGGGCCTGATGCTCCTTCAGGACACCCAACTGATCGAGACACTCGCACACTTCAACCGAGAGAGAATACCTGAGCGCGTCGTCCACGCCCACGCAGTCGGTGCTTGGGGAGAGTTCGAATTGACCCACGACATTTCACATTTGACTGACGCTCAATTCTTGAATGGCATCGGCACCAAGAGCAAGGCTCTCATCAGGGTGTCCACCGTTGGTCCTGGTTCTGGATCAGCTGACACTCTGCGTGATGTGCGAGGATGGGCGCTGAAGCTCTTCACCGAAGAGGGCAATCAGGACTTTGTCTTTAACGATATTGTATGTGCTGTCGGGTTCCCAATTTTCCCCATTCAGTTGCTGATCCCAACCAGCCTGTCTTTTTTGTCCGAGACCCAATCAAGTTTCCGAGCCTCAACAGGTCCCACAAGAGGCATCCTGCCACCAACATGACCGATAGCACCATGGTATGTGATAACCCCAGGATACTAGACAGCAATTACTGACAAATGATAATAGTTCTGGGAGTATGCCACCCTCATCCAAATCGTCAACGTAGACGCTAACCTGGTGCTAGCTTCCACAACAACAACCAAGAAGGCATCCACGCCCTCATGATGCTCTTTTCCGACCGCGGCACCCCCAAATCGGTCCGATACGTGAACGGATACAGCGGCCACACTTACAAGCTCACTAAAAAGGACGGGTCTTTCTCCTACGTCAAGATTCACTTCAAGTCGAACCAGGGCAACGACACCGTCACCGACGCCGAGGCCACTCGACTTGCCGGTCAAGACCCAGACAACCACACCGCAGACCTCTGGAACGCCATCGAGTCTGGAAACTTCCCCACTTGGACTGCCTACCTCCAGGTCATGACCCCGGAACAAGCCGAGACGTTCCGCTGGAACATCTTTGACATGACCAAGATTTGGCCTCATAGTGAATTTCCCTTGATGCCGTTTGGCAAACTCACTCTGTCAAGAAACGTGAGAGTCCTCGTCTAAATTATTAGTGAAACACATGCTGAAAATACTACTACTAGCCCGGTAATTACTTTGCCGACATTGAACAAGCTGCCTTTTCACCCTCGACCATGGTACCCGGTATCGCACCCTCTGCGGACCCAGGTATGACCCTGAATCCCTTCCCCTTTCCAATTCCTGTCCCTAATTGAGGCGAAAAGTCCTTCAAGCTCGCATGTTTGCCTATCCCGACGCAGCCCGGTATCGCCTCGGTGTCAACTACCAGCACCTCCCCTGCAACCGCCCCGTCTGCCCAGTCTACAACCCGTATCAGCGCGATGGATTCATGAATGCTACGGAGAACTACGGGGCCGATCCCAACTACGTGAGATCTTCGCTCAAGCCCATTAAATTCGAGGGAACTGTTGGAGCAAACGGCAACGCGGCAGGCGGCCATCAACAATGGGTTGCAGGTGCCATCAGCAGCTACACCTCTGAGTTGACAGACGATGATTTTGCACAGCCGCGAGCCTTCTGGAACTTACTGGCGAAGCAGGAAGGCCAGCAGGAGCATCTGGTTAACAACGTCGCCGGGCATCTCGGGTCTGCCGATCCCATCATGCACAAGGATGCACTCGGTACGCTCATCTTTCTCCTAATCACAGACTTATCATGCTAATATTTGCCATGAAGCTATGTTTGCGCGTGTCGATCCGGAACTGGCCGAGAGGATCAAGAATGCCCTTCCCCAGTCAAACTAAAATCCAACGTCACTATCGCACCTAATAATGTGTATTGATAAAGGGTGTCAAGTACGATAGTGAAGGAGTTAGGGTTAGCTTCTGAGATGGGATTAGAAACCACGAGAGGTAGATATAGAACGCGTCATTATAATGGAAAATGGGTTACATATGCCCTGTTATTTACCTTCAAACTAAACGATCTAGGCTGCCTTTTTTTTGCCCATATTCTGTTTGCTTATCGGTCCGGGAGATTCAACAGTATCACGCACACTATCAGTTCGTCGACCTCAAATATCACCCCAGTAGGGAGACTTCCGCTCCGGGTTTTTTATCCTTAGTTTCCAGTATTCCAAATTTGAGTCAATAAAATCTTATCGATTCGAGGGTCGTTGGTTTCTGCATCTTGCCGTTGTGATGCACGGCAAAATGGGAGCAAATGTATGAAGAATAATCACAACCTGAGACGCTGTTACTCACCGCCGATAAAATGTCATCCGGTAATTATGTATCAATTCACGCACATGCAATCTCTATAAAGTCGGTTCTCGTCGCAAACTTCCTTGTCTCTTCTTTCTGCAATGTACTATATTATACAAATCTCTTCTCAAACTGTCGGACTTAACAAACACGAACAAGCGGTGCAAGGATGTCTCCTCCCAACACTAAGACGATCCCTGCGGCTAGACCTACAATTGGGCCTTACCGTAAATGCATCTGTGCTAAATGTGAGGGGGGATGCAAACGAATGGCAGAAACGTATCGCGTGTTGTGCTATTGGTGTTCTCGAGGCTGCGCGACGCCGATACCAGTGATCCCAGGGGAGGAAGGGAAAGAGGCTTCAGTGGAATAGTATGTGAGAGATATTATGATTATTTGGTAGGCTTGTATGGACTAGATATATGGCAATAGATACGTAGTGTGCTGGAATATACACGTACCGAGAGGTTGTCTGTAATTCCGAAGTGTGCACTGGAATGGCATGTACTGTCCCAATTTATAACTTAGATTCAATACAGATCCCTGGTATAACTCGGCAGCACCGCACATTCGAACACTACTCATCAAGTTAGGGCAGAAACTTTCCGCAAGTGATCTCGAAGTGCTTCTTATCCCCCCCCCCATGACGCCCAAGGCCCAGGCCCATCCTTAGAGCGGCGAACTCGCCAAGACCCTCAACTGGCATTCGATACCATGCACTGCCTCCTTATCAACTTATTTGCCCCTGATCTTGCCCTTAATTCACTCTTTAGCCATTTTCCTTTGTTTGACGACGGACATTCTGTTCATTGTGAAGGCAGAGGTGATATCCGAGGTCTTGATGGCGACAAAGAGCTCCAAACCCTGAGGAAGGAAAGGAAAATCCATCATGCTTCAGCCCCATGATCTATCAATTCTTTAACGTCATCGGAACCTTAAATATCGCCTCCGTGCATCTATACGAGTGCGTAATTAACAATTCCAGACTAATCGCCCAGCCAAGTGGGGAGCTAAGCGAACGACAAGGAGCTTAAGGGGAGCATGATTCGAGCTAACGGAATGATAATGAAACGGCTCGGCTTCGACTCCACAATGGACGGTGAGTCGACCAGCCGAAAACCGCACATTGGATTACCCGATATCATGATGAAACTGACCAGCATTGCACAGGTGCTTACCAATACTCGGGTACTGATACAGGGCCTCAAACGAGATGAAACTTTAATCACGGTCAAAAAAGGCCTTGTTCAATTTCTTTGCATTCGGCTAGCCTTCGAAGGAAGCGTTCGTATTGGTCGCATCCCGAGAAAGCACTAAGATGCAGGCCAAGATCACTGGGCCCTTGGCAAGCAATGGTTCCGACTGGGCAGTGCAATGATTTTCACGACGACTCCACGACAGACTGGGGTATAAGGCGGTTGTCCCACTTTGAAGCCTCCACTAACCCCTGATCCTTCAGTTCGCTTCGGACCTTTTGTGATTAGGCCAGTGCGGTAGATAAGCATAAGTGAGAGCCCTCCAGGTGTTTTGCCAAACTCTGGATCTCCAACCTTTTTGAACTCTCCTCCCTCCAACTGAAATACCCAGTCTAACCTCTGTGTCACTCAGGTTTGTTCATCAAATCCTGTCTCGTTGTGACCATTGTTTCTAATTAGCCACATTCGCAGCTACGTCAAAATGCGAACACAGCAGATCATTCTCCTCAGCGGCGTCGCGGTCGCGTCTGTCCTCGCCGCCGACCAAGCCGCTGCTCCTACTCTCTTCGAGCGCAGCCCAGCTCCGAATGCCGTCGACGAGCGCGACCTCCAGGAGTGCTCTTCTGTGGCCATCAACCTGCTCCCCAGTCTTGTCAACGTCCCCACCGCCGATTCCTCCCTCCTCAACTTCATCGCCGGACAGACCCAATTCGCGACCGCCACGGACCCCTGCGTGTTTCCGGCAGTCACTGGTTCCATGGCCGATGAGTACTCCTCGTGGGTCTCCGAACTTGTGACCTGGTACTCTTCGCACACGGCAGACATTTCGAGCCTCCTTGAGGCTTGCACCGACGTCCCCGAGGTCAAAAGCCAGCTCGACTCCAATATTCCCGACCAGGTCACTCTTTGCGACAAACTGACGTGGGCAAGTGAGACGGGCAGTGCCTCCAGCGACAGTAACTCGAGTGATGCTTCGGGCGACAGCGCGACTGGAACCAACTCTGGCAATGCTGCACCGCAGCAGACTGGCATGGCCATTGCTGCCGCTGCCATGGCTGGTCTCGTTGTTGTTGGCATCAACTGAGCATCCAGAATAACCGACTCAGCTCTATGAGGCTGGGGTGAAGACAACATGGTGGAACATGTACAGCATGCTGGCAAGGAGTGGACTTTGTGGGCGGCCAAATGAGACAGTTTCTCCTCAACTAAAAAATATTACCGACAAATTGTATCGGGATCCAGGGCCTTGACTAGTAGCTCAGGCGTATATAACACCATAATAATTGACCTTGTTGTCTCCACCCTCGTTGGTCATGACCTATGTGCTACAGGAAGCCTCGCCACTTTATCGCAGCCACGAGTTCACACAATCCTGCATTGCCTGCAGGGCCCAGTCCTCCTGCAAATTCACAGCATGATCGAATCCATGCTCCCCATCCCGAATCACCAGTTTAAAATTCAGCTCAGGATCCACACTCTCAATCTTTTGCTTCAACTTGAGACTGCCTTCCACTGGAACCACTGTGTCGTCTTTGCCGTGCCAGACGAGGACTCCCCCTCGAGGGAATCGATCGCCACTATCCAGGCGAAGAAGTGGGAACAAACCTGTCTGCTGAGGGGGGTAGAATTGACCAAATAATCCGTGTTGGACTACAGACCACATAAGGGTCCCGCGTTCCCCAACATCATCAGCAGTGACAATGGTTCTGCCACTATCCTCAATACTCTTCATGTGCTCCACCAGAGTACTGCGAGGCATCGGCGGCATGCCAAACACCCGTTTCTCGTACTGGCCAGTGAAGTGAGGGCTTCCTACGTCTACTGCTGGATAGGCAGCAGTGACAGCTCGTATATCGCCTGGGTGATTGAGTCCAACATGAAGGCTGAGGTATCCTCCTGCGCTATCTCCAGCGGTCATGATGCGATTCACATCAACGTGAATGCCAGTTTCGTCCAGCATTATTTCCGCCAAGGAATGGTGTATCCACTGCCACGCGTCTTCTACATCATCAAGTGCGTCCTGGACGGTACCCTCAGGGATCAATCGATAATTTGGAGAGACGATGATTGCAGAGTGGCGTTCGATGAGTTGGAGCAGCCAAGGGGCGAAGAACGGAGCGTAGAGGCTAGATCCGCCGACAAGACCGCCTCCATGGAATCGGAGAAGAATTGGACATGGCGATTCTTCAGAATGAGGAACAGTCAACTTCGTTGAGTAGATAATGTCCAAGTCGATTTGATGCCCTTGCACCTCTTTGTAGATCTTGTTGATGATGTTGAAACCCTCGAAATGAGACATGATGGAAGATTGAAGATAGTTGGGTCGAGACCGAAGAATGAATTGGAGACGAGTTATTGTGCAGTATGGTAGTGGTAGAAAACAGGAGCTATGGGCGGCATCTTGATATAAATAGTAAAAGAAGCGTAGCAGATCACAGGGCTTTCTCTTCTAGCAGAGCTTTGCGGTGAAGCAATTAAAGTTCATCATCTGTCTGTCTGTGACACAGATTAATTCGTGTCCAGATTCTGGGCTCGGATAACTGCCAAGAAAGGAAAGAGAAGTGGACATGGAAGTAATTGGCCGATGCCGCGAAAATGAACTGCACAGGTGTGTGAATGAGTGACATTGACACAAACCCATTTTCAGGGCGACTCTGGGTCCCTTTTGCACACCTTGACGTTTTGATGGCCTGTGCATGGGGAAGCTCAGTGCGGACTAAACCCGCGTTGAATGCCGAGGTTTCCTTAGTTAATCCACCTGGGATGCGCTGGCTCTAGGATGTGCTGGCTGCTAGGACACGCGTTCGCCATGGTCTAAGCCAATAAAAATATTGAAACAAATTGACAATTCCGGGTCATCCAGTAAACTGTAAATCCCTCGATGCATGCTTAAATAGGTCGGAAGCGGATGGCACTATTGAAAGCAGGGTATATTGGCTCAGTCAATGCGAGATCATGGCATTCTTGTCTGTACAGTCGACCACTTCAATCTTAAGAAGGGTTACGTAAAATATCATCCTTCTGAAACTGACTGCTGGTGGGCATGACCAGGCCGCTCGTCATTGTAAGATGACGCTAAATGAACGCGCGTGTCGAGATGGGTTCGTGCTTTGTAGTTCAAATTCAAATTCCCTCTCAGCCTGCGATGCCGAGATGGCAAGGCATATTTGCAACTAATTGTGTCGAGATTGCTTTGGTATATATAAACCAGACAGGTCGTTGACTGCAGACAATAGGGTCGTTAGCTGACCCTATTATCTATAGATAGCAGGGTTGAAGTCAGAGGGGTTAAATTAAAGCTTCAGGCAGAGACCAGTATGTAACAACCTTGTTGTTTAGCAACTGTTTCTTCTGGTGCTGGGTGTAGGACTTATTATTTATCTCTACTATTTGAAAATACTGTACGGCTTTGATCTATGTGATGATATTAAGTAGAGCTAGAAAAAACAAACCAAATATATAAACCAGACATACAGAATGCCATAAAAATTGACCTTATTATTGTCAATACTCCAAATATTTCAGAATCATTTCATGGGTAGATATTTTATCATCATCAGATCAGCGATTCAATTACGAACAAGCCGAGGTTCAATATAGAGAATATGTACTGCGCGTACAACTGTCCTATTCTTCCCAAATTTTTTAATCAGACCAGCCATTATCAACTCCAATCATATTTTCTCCGCAAATTCATCAGCTCTTATGCCTTTTCGTAGTATGGCGGAGGGACTTGCACCACCGGAGGCGGCTGTTGTTGCTGATGAGCCACGGGTGGGGCCATGGTTTGGGAATCGTAACTGTAACCCCATGGCGTCATGGCGTCGCCGCTCTGGGTATCCGCCATGAAAGGCTGCTCGGTAGACCAGAGCCCGTTCTTCTTCTTAGAGCCAAGCCTAAATACAAGGCAAAGGAGAATGAATAGGGGCCAGATACCGAAGATAATGTCGAGTATGCTAAAGTAGCCCTTATAGAATGGGTCGTATCGGATATCGCTTCGATTCAATGCTGATGCCCTGGAGGCCACTCCATACACTGTCCTCAGGAGCCATAGCCCTGCACATGCAACCAGGATATTAACGGCCTAGTTGGAGAGTTAGCATTGTCGTGGGGCATAAGATACGTTTGGCAAACCCACCGAAGACACTTGCAGTTCAGACGTCATCTTTGTCTTAACTATAACAGATTGCGCGACGATGGCAATAGCTAAGACAAATACCAGGACGCGGAAAGAGAAGTCAAGTTGACGAGAGGAGTTAAATTGGTCAGTGACCGACTTTGTTGACAATTGGGTATTGGCGAAGATGTTATTATAGAAGTGAATGCGGAGGCCAAACTGGACAATGGCAATAATCGCAAGCACCGAGGCAATGCTATACGAGCCGAGCTTGAAAATCTTGTCGAGCTTTCCTGGCTTGCCCGTCTGGATAAAAAGAATTCCAGTGCCGAGACGGAGGAGCATGATAAAGGTAAGGATATCGGCGATGGCCTCAAAGGTTTGGGCAACGGTGAATATATTGTACTGGGCGTGGGCGGTGCCTCTCAAGATGTTGGAGGAGGCTTCATCAATCACGTCATAGTGGACGAGGGCGGAAGCGAGGGCGAGAGCATAGCTACAGAAGTCTAGGAAAATGAGGCTGCAATGTATGGTTAGCGCTAGAACAGCTTCATCTTTGAGATGTAGTGCATGATTGTGCTCTGCTCCAGGACAACAGGGTGGGACCAAGACTCACAGGGTGAAGAAGGCAAATGCTACTTTGAGATATGTAAAGGCCGATCGAGCGGGATCCTTGCGACGGCGAGCAAGGCAGAGTGCGCATAAGAAGATGACGAGGCAGGGAATAAAGGTCAGGACCATGAGGACGTCATGGGCGATGTAGTATCGCTCATACTCGTGGAGTGCCACCATGGCGATGGCGTAGGTAGGTGGTGATGAAGCTGCAGTACAATGGGAGCAAGACGGGTTTGCTATTGGCTTCGTAGAAGAAATGGTCAATTTATCGGTGTCGAATGTTGGTGACAATGGCAGAGACGGGGAGGTATGTCATCTTTGAACGTAGATGGAATCAACGCAAGGTAGGTAGAGTGGGATACGGACGGATATATTGACCAGATCCCAGCACATCTTTACGCCCAACCATATCATCCAGATGCTCCATCCCATGAACTGAAATATTCGGACGCGGTCCAGCTCAGTCACGGAGACAAGAACAAGACGAAAAATATTACTGCACCAGCGAAGTCGTACCCACTGATGCCCCCGCCAACCAATCAATGCCCTGTATCCGTACCTCTCGGCCCGCTTAAGCGCTGGAGCGGAGGCCCTGGAAGTTTAGGGGCTGTCACTGAATGGGTCGCCGGCAACTGGGGACTGCATTAGCGGACCGCTATAGCCGGCACTGCCCCTGTCAGGCGCTGTAGGGCTGCTGCGATTGGTGAGTTTCACCGGATCCAGTGGCCAGCCATCGGCATCACGATGCCGTGATAGACGCTCTCAACGTCTCACCGGACCATGACGGGTTGGATGAATCCTGACACGCTCTATCGTATGCTCCTTTGACATGGAAACTCACGAGGCTAATTGCTCTCGCAGCAGGATCAGCGCTTGCTCAACGGATCGCCATTTACGAGCTCCAATGGTTTGTTGGCAACAGTCTACACGTCTCGACGGCATGTGAGATCCTTTATGTGGACCTACCCTATTACATTACCCATCGTAGACAAAAGTGACGGAGGTCTCTATGCCATCGCAATTGAATATTATCCTTTGTCTGGTTTTTTGAAAGGAATAATGTTGGCACGCCTCCATTCAGCACTCGTTACCCCAAAGAGGTATAGGTCAGCGCCAACGCTTCAATGTCTGGCTGTCGGCCATAACAGCAGCACGTAAACACCAGAGCAAGGGATTAACAATATCTACTCTGGGTCCCTAGGACGCAGATATCATTCTGGATTACCCACCAATGATTCGTAAAACTAAAAATAGAACCACTTGTATATTAAAGCAGAGCATCGAGTTCCATAATGAACGCGATGTTTAGCGTCCGCCTTGCAAACATGTGTGTCTATTATATACCATCGACGTAAGCAAGTTCGAACACGGCATGTCTGGGACGCTCATTGTAGACTAGAGTGAGTGTGATAATTTATTTGTCTATGTGCTCGGAAATAAATATAACCGACGACACGATTTCAGCCGCACGAAGCAGCCACACAAGGCAAGATAGAGGAATACCCCAACCCCGCTGTTGTAGTCCAGCTTCTCCTCTTGTCCTACACTGTTGCCTCGATATACCATGTACACTTGTCAATGACGCTGTCCCGATGTGCACCTGTCGGTATTAGCTGACTCGTTCATACCTGGAGGGGAATCTATCGCTAGTATCATAATCTAACACCAGTTGCCAAGCATATTGTTGGTTTTGCTAAACAACCCCACTGTAGCCAGGAAGCTCATTTAGCAGGCTATCTGCGATGGACTTGCAATCCTTCCATCTTGACCCCCTTGGTATTATGCCGAGCGTGATCTTTTTAGGAAGGACTGCATCGAGGATAATTGACCTTGCGTTCACTTTTGTTCCTACAACACTATCCATATTGCAACTATGACAGTGCCCCAAACTCTTCGCATCGTGCGCAAGACTATTGACCAGGAATTTTGGCTCTCTCAGCTCTTGCAGGACGCGTGACTCCAAATCTTTGGGACCTTGATGGCCTTGTTGAAGAGGAAGAATATGAACTCGGGGCTGTGGCCTTCTAGGTCGCCAAAAGGCGGTCTTTGTTAGTGGTGACCCCCAGAAGGCTTCAATCCAGGAGCCAGGGAGCATGGACGTTGATGCTTTAAAGTCCGACCTCCATGAACCACATGAGTGATATCACAATACGGTAGCAGTCGTAAATTCCGCGGTAGCTGGATAAATAAACACACCTCACGCAAGGTCCTTCCACCCAACGATGAGATGTATTCATTATGTGCATTATGATAAGGGAGAACAACGCCGAGTTTAAGGGGGTTGATAACATTAGGATGCATCCGTATCTTCAGCGACGCCCGCAGCCTCCCCCCTAAGACAACGGATTTTTCATGAAGTAATAACTCCTGCAGGCTTTTAGATGCTGGCCCGGATCCGGGATGGATAGATAACGGAGACCAACGCTTCCGCGGAGCCGGTGTTCCCCGCGGGCAACGGCGGCGAGGACTTCATCGGACCTTCAAACAGCGCCATTCTTATCTACCCCACGATTTGGCGAATCTCAATGGGCAGATAACGGGTATTTTAGCATTGAATTGGTGAGCTACGCCAATCCCGGAACGTTCCAGACCCGCGGGAGTAGATAAGCTGCGTCATGTCACCCAAGTGACGAACTGATGTGTTTACATCTCACACGATTTAAGCCACGGTCGGCATGATTTGGACGTTCCAAAATGGGAAAGATATTTTCAACGCAATCTAGTCGACTCGGGGCTACCGTCGTGGGGGTGCAGGCTTTTGGTGCTCTTACGGCTGCGCCAGAGCGGCTGTCAAGTTAGTCGACAAATCGGGACAATCTGAACTCAGGGACTATGTTAAATTGCTACTGGCAAACGCCATTACGTCAGAAGTTTCAGGCGTAGGCTTGACTTGATAACGAGAAAACCCGTTCGATCGATCGATTATCTGCTGAAAAGATATATGCATATAATACGTAACGTCTTCCAGCCAAGGCACGGTTGACTGCGATAAAAAGCTTAACGAACAAGCAACCTGAAAGCAATGAAGTGCCAATACGTCCCTTATTATCACCCCTCTTCCGAGTATCATGGGGAACTGGTACTACGCTGAAGAGAATCCAAGCTCGAAGGCGGAGCCTAGGCAAACCCGAAGCTAGAGCTAAGATTTGTGATGAGTTTTCCGCGGGAACATGCCTTCGGATAACCCCGCAATCTGTCTCAACCCACCTGAACACTTGCCCGATTTGATGTGGATGTTGTTGTAGTGTTGGGAGATGGACCTGATTTAATGATGTGGTGGGAGCAAGCGGCCTGAAGCCTCCCGTCCTTGCCGGCCTGGCCATGAGACGGTGTCAAAGTATATAAGCCCACAGAATCCCGACCCAACTGCAATCTTCACATCGACCACTTCAAATCAAACGCCGACCATGTCCACCAAAGGGGATTACGAAGCTCAGTTACGGCACGCCGGACACACCGGTGTGGCGGATTCACTCCGGGAAACAAAGAGTAACCCAGAGGCAACAGAGGTTCTGGAAGCTCATGGACTGAGACGAGGGTAAGATGGGGGTGACTTCCGACAAAACCATCATATCCCAAATTAGGTACATGGCAGACGCTAACGGAACGATCGCACCAGACTCAAATCCCGCCATGTGCAGTTTATCGCCATCGGAGGCTCCATCGGCACCGGCCTCTTTCTCGGTATAGGTTCTGCCCTCACCAACGCCGGACCTTTGTCACTCCTCCTGGGTTACAGTATTACCAGTGTCGCAATATACGCCATGCTTCAGGCTCTCGGCGAAATGGCGACGTGGCTGCCTTTGCCTGGTGCCATCCCCCAGTTCTGTGCGCGATACGTCGACGATGCGCTCGGGTTTGCCGTCGGATGGAATACTTGGTACTCGTCTGCCATAACTCTCTGCGCTGAGTTGTCTGCAGCGTCCATCATTATTGGCTACTGGGAAGGCGCTGCCGATATCAATGTGGCCGTATGGATCAGCATTCTTCTCGTCCTCGTCATTGCTCTCAACATCTTCGTCGTCTCTATTTATGGAGAGGCTGAGTTCTGCTTCGCCTCCATCAAAATCATCACTATCGTTGGACTTTTGATCATGGCATTCATCATAGCTGTCGGCGGCAACCCGCAGCGCCATGCCATTGGCTTTACGTACTGGAAGAACCCTGGACCGATGAAGGAATATCTGGCTGAAGGAGATCTCGGCAGATTCCTAGGATTTTTCAGCACCCTTGTTAATGCCGCTTTCTCCTTCGGGGGCGTGGAAATGGTCGCTGTAGCCGCTGGTGAGGCTGAGAATCCACGCAGGAACATCCCCAAGGCCGTACGCCGCGTCTTTTGGCGAATAGTTCTATTCTACGTCCTTGGTTCCCTGGCCGTTGGTGTCCTCGTGGCCTCCAATGACGAACACTTGCTGTCGGCACAGCAGAGCAATGCGGCTGGCGCAGCTCAGTCGCCCTGGGTCATTGGTATCCAAAATGTCGGCATCAAAGTCCTTCCATCCATCATCAATGCCGTCATCCTTACATCCGCCTCCTCCGCAGCCAACGCATTCGTATACACAGGATCTCGGTACATGTATGCGCTGGCTCAAAATGGACAGGCTCCTGCCTGTATGCTAAAATGCAGCAAGCATGGTGTTCCATACATTGCCGTCCTAACCACTGCCTCCATGGGCCTTCTTACCTACCTCTTGGTCAATAAGAATGGCGGTGCAGCGCAGGCTTTCCAGTGGTTCCAGAACCTGGTCACCATCTCCTCACTGTTCACTTGGGCATCGGTGTGCGTGGCGTATCTGCGCTTTCACGCCGCCCTCAAAGCCAAGGGTATCGATCGTGACACTCTTGTTTTGAAGAGTCCTTTTCAGCCGTACATTACATGGGTTGCTTTAGTCTTCTTCTGTATTGTGATTCTCTTCAACGGGTTTAGAGTGTTCATCAACGGCCACTGGAACATAAGCAGTAAGGTCTTTTCCACTAGATGAAGCAATATTGCCTGGCTAACCCATACTGCGCATAGACTTTTTCGCTGCATACATCAACATACCAATATTCCTAGGTCTTTATATCGCCTGGAAAGTTGTGAAGAAGTCGAAATGGAAAACTTCACAGGAGGCTGATATTATGACGGGCAAGGATGAAATCGATGCCCAAGACGAATTGTGGGAGGAGAGGAAGCCAAGAAATACACTTGAGAGGGTCTGGTTCTGGATCGCTTAATGTTTCCAGCTATTCCATTCCCAGGTGCACCCTATACTCTTCCAAGGCTTGCACTTACTTGCATCGTGACAGATCAGATTGGGATGAAATTAGTTTACCAATTTCAAGTGAGGGGTAAACTATCTTAGTGCACTCATCGTTGGCCAATAGTAAGCGTCGTGTAAGACGATGCTTGGAGGAGTGGGTAGCCAAAGGAATGTCCCATATATCGCGGAGGCCGAGATCGGTCATGTTGGAGCAATTTTCTACCATGGGGGTTTGTGTGGAGGAATCGAAGCCACCGTCACTTGCTAGAGTTTGTTTATGCTTAACTCTCATACAGAAATTGACTGTGTGGGGGCTACTTATGCCTGTATTGTAGCCAGTACTCTCCCACGTTCTGAACCACTTTCGCTCTTCCTTCACCTCTTCCAATCACATCAAGCACAAAATACTCCGCCAGATGACAAATTTAGGGAAGTTGTCATCCCGGATGTCCAAACAACTCCCATCCTCGGGTATTGCGTTAGGGGACTAGAGCAAATGGAGCAAGCGTGAGGGGTTGCTCAAATGACTCGAAGTGATCGCGAGTAGTTTCTCCACCCCCTCCCTGATGACAAATTTAGGCATGTCGAGGGCGCGCCCTTGCAACTACTCCTGGCAATGAGATGGGAGTTTGTATCCGTACCCAGCTTGGCCAACCTTCATACGTCAATGACTTCTATGCACTGATATATAACCATCATGACGATACGGATACGCTTCTCCAGGCCACCTCAGAGCAGATAATTCCGACCATGGCGGGACTCAAGTTACGTGACAAAACGTGGCTTCAATATACGTACATAGTGTCCAAAGGGCAAATTAAAAGGGATATACACTGTCCGTAGGACTTAGCCCAAGGCTTAAATTGGTCAGCAAGAACACGAAGGGCGAAAAGAACACTGACTATGGGCGGTGTCTCCTGTGGCTAAATTTGTCATCGCCTTGGTCTAGGACGAACGGAACATTAGCTTTGAGGACTGAACCTCGGTCCGGTGGACGTAATAAAGGGTACTTAATTCTACAAGCCTTGACGCTTGACTTAATCCGTTAGCTAGTATCTTAGCGGAGCTGCTGGTCCCCTCAAGATATAGCGCCAGGGGCTTGGTTGGTCATCCCAAGGACGGAGATCATCTCTACCCCATGATTTTGATAGAACTGTATCGTAGAGACTTAGGCTAGTGGGTTGGATATCGTGGGGAAGGGCGTTATTGACAAGTTTGAGACCACTATATCGCTGTAGGTATTGATCTTGATGTCATATAAATACGGGATGGCATGCAAGTATCTGGATCGGTTCTCATCCACTCACTCCAACAACCAAACAACACTTCCATCATTACCATATTCGGTCAAAGAATGACCACTGAGAAAGGAGATTCCACTCCGCCGACCATGGTGGAGGACAAATCCATCCCGGAACGGAGCGGCTCTGTGCACTCCGTCTCTGCTGGTGGTGCCGCCACGGTTCAGGAGGAAAGCTTTTTGACTCGCCATGGCTTGAATCTCACATCCTTCAAGAAACGACATTATGGGCGTGGTATTGTGGAGTTGGATAGGCCGATGAAGCCTCGTCATCTCAACATGATTGCGATTGGCGGTGCTATCGGGGCCGGCTTCTTTGTTGGGTCCGGTAAAGCTTTCTCTTCGGGTGTGAGTGAATGCCCATCTCTTTTTACCTCACCAACTTCGGCCTGCCGTTTAAGTGGAGTGCGTAAACCGACTGACTAACACTGTGATGTTTAGGGTCCGGCCTCCGTCCTCATTTGTTTCTGTATTACCGGGGTTCAACGTTGGTATGTTTTTAACACTACGCATCTCCCTGTAAATACGTGCAGACTGATGCCTCACAGTGTTTGCACTTGGCGAATTAGCCGTCCTGTTCCCCATCTCCGGCGGCTTCTACACATATTCGACTCGATTCATCGACCCCTCGTGGGGTTTTGCCATGGGCTACAACTACCTTTTTTCGTGGGTATTTACCCTGCCCCTCGAGTTGACAGTATGTGGTATCGTGGTTGGATACTGGGATACATCTACAAGCGTTGGCGTTTGGATTACCGCCATGTGGATCCTCATTATCTTGATTAATGTTTTCGGCAGCCTCGGCTACGCCGAAGAGGAGTTCTGGGCTGCCATCCTCAAAATAATCACCATCAGCATCTTCATGGTCATCTGTCTGGTTATGATACTCGGTGGCGGACCTTCAGATGGCAAGTACGACGAATACAGCGGCACAAAGCTCTGGAGCGACCCTGGTGCTTTTAGACACGGATTCAGGGGCTTCTGTTCCGTCTTCGTCACAGCCGCCGTCTCTTTCAACGGATCGGAACTTGTCGGGTTGGCGGCAGCGGAGAGCAAGAACCCGGTGAAGGCACTTCCGAGCGCCATCAAACAGGTCTTTTGGCGCATCACGCTGTTCTACGTCGTCGGCCTCACGCTGGTTGGGTTCCTCATTCGCAGCGACGACCCCAACTTGATTTCAGACAGCGCCTACACGGATGTTAATGCGTCGCCTTTCGTGCTTGTCGGATTATATTCCGGTCTGAAGGGTCTCGACAATTATCTCAATGCTGTCATTCTCATTTCGGTCCTATCGGTTGGTGTGTCGGCCGTTTACGGAGGCTCGCGGACGCTTACAGCGCTCGCGCAGCAAGGCTACGCGCCAAAGATCTTCACCTATATCGACCGATCTGGTCGTCCTTTGGCATCGGTTATTGCAGTAATATGCTGCGGCCCTCTAGCATACGTCAACTTGAGTGCATCAGGCCCGGTTGTGTTTAACTGGCTGCTTGCGCTGACTGGGCTGGCTACAATTTTCACCTGGGGTTCTATTTGCTTCGCCCACATCCGGTTTCGAAGGCATGGGCATATCACGGTCACAGTTTGGATGAAATTCCGTTCAAGGCTTTTGGTGGAGTGTATGGGTCTTGGCTTGGTCTTTTTCTCGCCTTTATCGTGCTCGCAGCGCAGGTACGTTGCTCCTCTCAATTGAACCTGTCAATGTGCTAACGTTGATATCATGAGCTGTTTACGGCGATCGCACCCGCTGGCAAGGAGGGCCTGAACGATGCCGAGGGGTTCTTCAAGTTGTGCCTAGCACTGCCAATTATCCTGGTCTTCTGGGTTTGCGGGTTTTTCTGGAAGAAAGAGGGCTGGCTGAGGACCTCGGAGATGGACGTGGACACGGGAAGACGCAAACTGGACTGGGACGAGATTCGAGCTCATCGCGAACATGTCGCCAGCTTGCCAATGTGGCAGCGACTGATGTACAAGCTGTTCTAGTGCACCAATCGCGGGCCAATATCAAGCGCTCTGTGACATGATGGTTGCAGGAACAGGCAGCGCCGACAGGGATGCACGACATGCGTGGCTGAGGCGGAGATCGTTCGATAGTGGAGCGTTAAAAACAAGCATTCTACCGTCAGGGGTATTGAAGAAGGATTGAAGATATCAGAGGCTATTACAAATGCATCATTATTTCGATCTGAGACGACAGAGACCGGTTCTGTGCCTCGGCAAATTGTGACTTCTGGCATGACTCTGCAACATTCCTCGCAATTGACGATAGTTCCTAAGGCGTACCTAGCCCCGGATGACCGGATAAAGCCACAGGCCAATAATTCAGGGCTTCCGTAGGGATCAACCAGCATGTGGGTCATGGATGACAGGTTCAAGGTGGACAATTGGCGTGATCTACAACCCCAGCCCTGTATCTCCTGCACTAATGACGTTATCGCAGAAGGTGCAATTCTGCCTTACGGGGGGTCTGGAATGATTGGGACGATAGAGTAATTTTCCAGTACCACGGATTACTGTGCCACAAAATCCGCCTCACAGCCTAAATATCCAAGGCTCTCGCAAGAGGCCTCTGCGGGTAGTACTACTTCGCGATGCCCCAATCTTATTGGCCACGACAGGTGGCGTAAGCTAGCAATCCTACACCAAGAGGAGGCCTCTGGATCAGCGGGGTCAGGAGCGGTGCTATTTCAAGCCGTCTGACCATCAAGAACCCCTCTTTCGTCGCGCCATTTTGTCTCACTCCCTTTCTCATCCTCAATCTCCAAGACATCCTCAGACCGGAGATCATGAACCCGCAGCAGCCCTACTACGGACAGGCCAATCCTCCGGCCGGAGGTGCCCCACAGGGCTATCCGGCGGGTCAGCCTCCGCCTTCCGGTCCGGGCGGCGCCCCGTACTATCAGGGAGCTCCGGGACAGCCCGGTCAGCCTCCGTACGGCCAGCAGCCCTACGGTCAACAGCAGTCGTACCAGCAGCAGAACCAGCAGAGCTATGCACAAAACCAGGGGTATCAGGTCCCCCCCGGACAGCCACCGCAAGGGGGCCAGCCGCCTTATCAGCAGCCTCCCTACGGACAGAACCAGCCGCACCAGCCTCCTCATGGTGGCCAGTATCCCCCGCAAGGACAGCCGCCTCAGGGGTATAATCAGCCTCCGCAGGGTCAGTATCCCCCACAAGGCCAAGGGTACAATCAGCCTCCCCAGGGTCAACACGGGCAAGCACCTTACGGAGCCCCTCCTCAGGGACAATACCAAGCTCCGTACGGGGCTCCTCAGGGATACGGTGCTCCCCAAGGGTACAACCAAGGCCCACCAGGTCAACAATACAATCAGCCTCCCCACGGTCAGCCTCCCCATGGTCAGCCTCCCCATGGTCAGCCTCCTCATGGTCAGCCTCCTCATGGTCAGCCCCAACAAGGCTATGGCGCTCCCCAGCAATGGCAACAGCAACCGCAATATGGAGTTCCCCCGACTCCGGCCTCGCCTGGTTACGGCCCTCCCCCAGACCCCTCGGTGGCTCAGGTAGATACGGCATCCGATGTTGAGGCCTTGCGCAAAGCCATGAAGGGCATGGGCTGTGATGAGCGCGCCTTGATCCGCGTCCTCACGGGCCCCAAGTACAGCAACCCGTGGGCAATGGCCAAGCTCGTGCACGACTATCAAAAGCGTTTCATGCGCAACCTAGCCGAGGATATCGAAGGCGAAACACGGGGTGACTTTGAGACTGCTCTCCTTGCCTTGATCCGCGGTCCTCTTGAGAACGACGCGAGGACACTCGAGAAGGCCCTTATTGGCGCGGGCACTGACGAGGATGCCCTCAACGACGTCCTCCTCTGTCGCTCTAACGCCGACATTCGTGCTATTACCGCCGAGTTCAGGCGCATCCGAGCCCATCACGTCGACGACAAGATCCTGCTGGAGGTCGTAAAAAAGGATGTAGACGAAACACTTTTCCGAATGTACCAGATGGTCCTCAAAGCTGAGCGCGCAGAAGATGCTGCTGCCGTCTATCCAGCTGAGATTGATCACAAGGTGTCGGAGCTTCACCGTGCCACGGAGGGTGTCATTGGCGCAAATGCCATTAGTGTTGCGCAGATCTTTACAAGCAGCAATGACTCACAGTTGCATGCTCTTGCTGAGGCATACGATCGAAAGTACCACAGAAGCTTGCAGGACGTCGTCGAGAAGGAATTCCGTGGAGATATGGAGGATGCGCTGCTCCGAATGCTTCTCCAGGGCGTAAGCCGGGCAGATAGCGATGCAGCCAGACTGAGGGCGCCGCTGGACAAGACTTTCCGCAAGGATCGCCTTTTCATCAATCGCGTCGTGAGCTTATATTGGGATCGGAATAGGCTCCACGCGGCCAAGGCTGCGTATAAGAAACGATATGGAGAAGCACTACACACAACTGTTAAAGATAAGCTGAGTGGAGATTACGAGGACCTCATCTTGGCACTGCTTGGTCCTAGGTAAGCATTATGTGTTGAGGATGCACGATAAATCTCGCCAAGATTACCATCTCCTATGTAGAGCCCCTAGTTCTCAGTTTGAATATACAACCGGCCGAGGGAGCCCGCTCGAAAGTTCATATTTTGTATCCAGGTGTACGTTTGCACGCCTCAAGCCTGCAGGATTGAATCCCCGCTCAGGTGTGTGGTGTCTTGGTTAATCAAGACCAATGCCATGCTCTAACAATAGTGGACGATAGCTCAAGTTAGGGCATACCAGAATAGTGAGGGCATGAAGTAAACGCAGGATTTGTTCTCGCACTCAATGTATCAAACAAATCCAGGTAGTTAACAAAATCGAACAACACGTATGTAATTGGACGTACCGCTCGTCTTATTCATTACGTAGCCCAATATCAAAACCATCCCTCACGCAGCACCAATACGCGTTCAAGAAGTGAACTGATGCTATTATGTCACCCCAAAGGAACAGACTATACCCCACATTTCCCTCGATGTGAGGAATGCAGCGCACGACGCAACGGCGAGAGAAGCCCCGTTTCGGAGACTAGTGGGGTTATCTGGGATCATGGCTGCGGGATTCAGAAAGACCTATTTACAGCAAGAAGCATCATGTGTCCCGAGGATTGGATGGGCTGGAGTCTGGGGTAATCATGGGGTGTATTGCGGGTTGAATTGGGGGACGCTACGTTAGTGATCCTGCAGACTCCCCGTGTCGGGCCGACCTCGCCTCGAGGGAATCCATGAACCTACGAGCAATTGTGGGTCCAAGACCTATTCATTCCGATCAGCCCACGCCAACATTGGAAGCCGAATTCGTCTTGTTTTAGCGAACTGTGCCATTTTGAAAGACCAGTTCCTCACGAGATATGGCCCAGAGGGTCATTTCCCGTGCCCTCGTTACGAAATTAAAAAAAGATTAGAAGCTACTGGAATCATAAATCGTGAATCCAAAATCTATAAGTTCGGTTCTCTCGCGGTTCCTCTTGGTGTTGCAAAAGTCATTCCCCAGTCCATAACACTCCCTAGGAATCACACCATGCCTCTGTATCAGCCCGCCAACGTGGACACGCCTGTGTTGTCACAATTTAGCCTCAAGGGCAAGATTGCCATTGTTACTGGTGGTTCCCGAGGCATTGGCCTTCAGGTCGTCACAGGCCTGGCTGAGGCTGGAGCCGACGTCGCTTTCATATACAAATCCAGCACGGATACCGAGGAGACTGCGGCGAAGGTTTCAACGAAAACAGGAGCACAAATTGCCGCCTATCAATGTGATGTGACACACAGAGAAGAACTCGAGCGAACGGTGAACCAGATTGTTGAAGAATTTGGCCATGGTCGACTGGATATCATGGTAGCAAACGCAGGAGTGTGTCAGAATGTCCCATCTCTCGAATACACCGAGAGCACTTGGCAATATATGAACAGTGTCAACTATGACGGTGTCATGTGGACGGCGCTTGCAGCGGGCAAAATCTTCAAGAAGCAAGGAAGAGGAAACCTAGTCATTACCGCATCCGTCAGCGCAGGGCTTGTCAACGTTCCTCAGACTCAGGCAGCATACAACTCGTCCAAGGCTGGAGTGTTGCAGCTTGCGAAAAGTCTTGCTGTGGAGTGGACCGACTTTGCCCGAGTGAACTGCGTTTCGCCCGGATACATTTACACTGAAAGTACGTTGTTGATATTGTCACTATTCCGTTTAGCATGCCTAATATCAGCATAGTGATGACACGGCAACCGAAGGAGCTCCTGGATAAATGGTTAGATATGATCCCAGCCGGGCGAGTTTGCAAGCCCGAGGAGCTAAAAGGAGTATGTGCCACTTCATGTTTCAACTGAGGCTACAAGGCTAATTTCGTGCACAGGTTTACGTCTTCCTCGCCAGTGATGCCTCTTGCTACATGACTGGGTCCAATGTTATTATAGATGGCGGGTTTACTCTCCCGTAGACGTTTGATATTATCGTTTGAGGAAATATTGATCTCACTTTTATTGTTTTTCGTGGGAAGGAGATTGCCACGCAACTCGTAGGAGACGTTTCTGGGTCTAAGTCTACTTTTATGGGGCTAATTCTGAATGTAATGACATTCTGATTTCAAATTGTCATAAAAAAAACAATCTCTAATCTAACTTCTGTCTGCTCCCTCAAGGTGAGCAAGTCGCTGGGACAAGGTAAAAAAAACACAGATTTATCCACAATTCAAGCATTTCCTACCCAATGCTACCACAATGACCAAATATCAAGCCTTTCAACCTGAAAGCGAAAGCATTAGAGGATACTAGAAGGATGTTATTTAAGGGCTAACGCGGTAGTACTATCGGGCTCGATTTTGAAAACACAGTGTATGTAACTTTATTGAAATATCATAATCTATTTGCTCATTTCAACTTATTTTATTCAGAAATTCCATCATTAACAGACTGAAAGAAAAACAGTTAGCCCGATACTTTGCGAATAAATATTTCCGTACTTACTTCCAATAACACCATTGACGGGGATATCGATAGATGTGGTGTAGCTAGCAGCCTCGCTGAGGAGGTAGACATAGGCACCACCCAACTCGCCAACCTTGGCGAGACGGGGCATTCCACCGTAGTACTTGAGCTGTTGCTCCCAATCGGGCTGCTGAGGGACCCAGTAGGTCATGGCAGTCTCAACCAGGCCGGGCGAGACGGAGTTGACTCGAATACCGTACTGGGCCCACTCCATAGCAAGCGTGTGTGTCATGTTGCGAACGCCGGCCTTGGATGCACCGTAAGGGGCAGAAGGCACGCGCTATAAACTAATCAGTATGTCTCTCTGATGTGTTTGGCTTCTCGGGGCTCTCCTACCTTGTTAGGTCGGTAGGAAGCCATGGAGGCAGTGAAGACGATGGATCCCTTGATGCCCAGCTTGATAAAAGCCCGAGCGGCAGCTCGGGCGGAATAGAAAGCACCAAACAGCTGTCAATTGCATCAACGTCAGTATCTATCCTGCGCCCAAGGCTTGCGAGTCGAACATACGTTAATGGCGAAGAGGTTGTGGATCTCCTCCTCAGTGAAGTCAAGCGCGGCCTTGTGGTTGGTGCGGCCAGCGTTGACGACCATGCCGTGGATTGCACCCTCCTGCTCGACAATCTTCTCAACGGCGGCAGTGATGCTGGCCTCCTTGGTAGAATCGGCCTGGAGAGCCTTGATGCGGCCAGGGTACTTCTTCTCGACCTCGGCGAACTCATCACCAGGCTCAGCAAGATCAATAGAGTAAACCACGGCAGCGCCATTGTCAAGACAGCACTCAGCGACACCCAGACCAATTCCTCGGTTGGCTCCAGTGACTACGCCAGTGTCAGAAAATATGCAAAGTGTAAGTTACAACCGGATGACGTACTGGCAATGACCTTTCCGCCTAGGGTGACTTGGGTCTGTACCTGAACCTCGGTGGCGGGTGCGGCAGCTGGGGCAGCGGAGGGGCTCATCTTGGGCGACGTGGTTATGTACTTTCGGTTGAGGGAGAGGTCGTAATTGATAAGAGGGAGCTGAACAAGACGTCTCAGAAATAGTACCAAATGAAAGATAATGAGGATGAAATAAGGAAGAGCAGCGAAACATGATGTTTTAAATTCAACCAGCAGTGACCAGAATACTACTCACAAAATAGACGGGCGACTCACATCAGTCTTCCACAACAATAGGCTGACAGCGGGCGAAGACCCGTGTCGCGGATCGGTGGATACTACAAGATCCACTTCCACTCTAGTGCCCCGAGACGCGGTCATTTTGGCGTCCCTCGAGGCGAGGGCATCGCTTACATCCACGGGGAGCCAATGACTTATTGCCATCATGCATTTGACGTGGCGGAAACGAGCCCCGTGAGGGGAAAGCACCTATTGTAGCTAATTATTTGTCAAGATTCGATCTGGCAACATTTTCTAGAGGCCGAGGTGGAAATATTGGCACATCATACTTCTCGAGTACAGGCAGATCGTATTCTGCGCACTCAAACCTGAAGCTCCCCCTTAAGGTAACTCTGGTATATCTAAATTGGTTACTCCTATTGATGGCATTTAAGCATCTCAATTACCTCCCGCAATGTTTTTAATGAATGACTGCAGCTCTTGGGACTCGGATGCTCAAGTTCAGCTGAGTGGCCAAGAAACTACCCTGGACCATTCGGGAAAGTTAGGCAGGGAAGTGGAGAAGAAACCCCGGGCTTTTGATGGCCCCGGAGCTTTGAAGCCATGGCTGTGAGACGAGGGGCAGCTAAAGGAGCTAAGATGAGCAGATGAGTAGATGAGCTGAGGGGCCGCCCAAATCCCTGGTCCTGACCCAGTGCTCGCCCCCGGATTTTCGCTTCTCCATTCAATCAATTGACTGTCAATTGAATTTTATCGAATTTTTGTTCTAAAGCTGTTTGATTACGTTGCTTATTACCCATACCGACTGAAAGAAACCGCCGCCACGTCTGGTAAAGCAACATTGTCCTGGAATCTTAGCGCCCCCAATGGCCGGCAGTTCAACGCCTCAAAAAGAGCCCCAGGAGGAGGAGCGGCGCTTCACTCGTAATCGACCAACGCGTGGCAAGGGCTTGCGCAAAAAGACTGGGTGGTGAGCAGCCCGACCCTCATTTATCTCTTGATATAAATGTACTGACTACGTCTGGCTTCAGCCTGACCTGTCGACGTCGCCATGTTCGATGCAATGAGGCCAAACCCGTCTGCGCAGGCTGCGCCAGGAGGAAAGCCGATTGTGTGTATGAGACACAGCAAGATCAGCCAGTCCCCGAAACTCCAACCCCAACCCCAATTTTGCCCACTCCCACAACCACAGCTACAAACACAATCACTGCTACCAGCTGTTCAGATGAAGAGGGAGTTGGGGACGAAAGCGGCATAATTCATGACGCTTCTGGACTTAATTGTGGCGAGGACGTCGTTGTACCAAGCGCTGTAAGCGTTCCTCCAATAAATCTCACAACACCACTCTCGGAATACCAGCAGCCCATCTCTGGGGACCTGGGGTCTCACATCCAATTTTCTCAGTCTGATGTCGACAAGGCAAGAAGCGACATGGCCCCGATTGTTTCCGAGGTCAACACCACCGTCAATGAATTGGCGCCTCCAATCCTCTCATCTCCCAGGCCAGGACAGTCTATTGGAGGCAACCGAAGCGTATCCCACCGGGCCACCGACTCGGCAAGAGAACATCAGTGCTACCGGACAGACAGCCACAATGTACTGTCGCCATCTCAAAACACAGTATACACCGCTATGCCGGGTTTTGCTGCTGGCTCTATTTCCTCAATTAGCCACACTGTTGAGACTCCAACTGCCAGATGGCTAGAGCTCCTCATAGGGGACGCGGTCCTTGATAATGGAACCCTACCTGAGATCGACCTCGAGTACAGTGCTCTCAGTATGTTTGGTAATTCCCTCGTCCAAACCCCGGCATCTACAGCAGCCGAGGACCAGCGGACGCCTCTATTCCGGACCGAAGTCGACTCAAGCTCAGTCACGTCTAGAACATTGCATGTATCTCTGCAAGAGCGCTTGCCACAATTAGGGAGCGACCAAGTTTCAGAGAAGCAAGCTTGGTATTCAATAGAGGCAATCAAGCTATCGCCGCAAGAATGCAGACTATTTCATCACTTCGTGCAGCACGTCAGTCAATGGGTAAGTCTAAAATGTGCTTAGATTCTCCACCGAGTGCAATACTAGCTAGAGAATCCTTATACTCTTTCTAACATTCTAAGATAGATCGATCTCTTCGAGCCCAAAAAGCCATTCGGGACCTTTGTGCCGCATCTTGCCGTGAGTTTAGATGATGGACCTCCATTTGCGCAGATCATTGATCACTACCTCCAGATGCATAATTTTGGCCTTATGAATGCCATTCTGGCTCTATCCGCTCGGCATCTCTCCCTCAACAGCAGCGACCCGCCCGGAAAGCCAGAGTTCAGTCTCCCTGATGCGAATGATGCAGTCAGATATTACTATAAAACTCTGCATTACAGTCAGGAAGCAATGCGATATGACACTTACAAGGTCAGTCTTGAGCTCCTAGCCATATCTATCATTATTTCCACGTACGAGATGCTTGATGGATCAAACACCGATTGGGAGAGACACCTGAAGGGTGTCTTTTGGATTCAACGGTCGCAAGTCATTCATGGTGACTCTGGGGGCCTAAGACAGGGAGTTTGGTGGGCATGGCTTTGTCAGGATATATGGGCCGCATTCCGAGAGGAACGAAAACCATTCACTTTTTGGTGGCCGACAAGGTCGTTCGATGACTTGGATCCTTGTGAGCTTGCCGCTAGATCGGTCTATCTCTTCGCCCAGGTAGTGAGCTTCTGCTCTAGAGAGGAGAGAGAAGAGGGTCATAATGATTTTGCTACTCGGGTATCGAAGGCCGATGTTTTGGTGGAGAAATGGAACGATTGGAGAAAACACTTGACGGTTGAATTTGAGGCACTGCCCGTTTCCACGGATTCTAAAGACGTGTTTCCGCCTATATGGGTCCACCCACCTGCATTTGGTAAGATTTATTCACGCTGATGGGCCTGTGTAGTTCAACTAACTCAGCGTAGGCGTGGCGTTACAACTTTACTACTGCGCTCTCATCTTGATATCTCTTCATCGTCCACGGGCCGGTGGAATTGATGTGTACCTCGAACAAAAAGGAATGCTGAAGCAAGGAGTTATGATGGTGTGTGGGATTGCATCAACCTTGACGGATTTTGCGTCCGGAGTCATGTCCTCGCAATGTGTCTTTATTGGTAAGTCTATCTCCTAAGTGGCACTGGAGCTCCCATGAGATATTGACTTCGTTGGTCAGCCGGCATGTCAGTTGAGGATATCGGACAGCGTGCCGAGGTACTACGGCTTCTGGACGACTGCAGAGGACGAACTGGGTGGCCGGTGAAATCTCTCGGGGACGAATTGTCCGTTATTTGGCAGAGGTTTGACAAAGGATTGGAGTGAAGTTGCAATTATATCCGGAGGTTGCGCAGTCACCTAGCCGTGTCGTGTGGATTCTACGCAACTTTTAGCGCAATTAAATGAAGCAGAACATCAACGGATATAGGGTGATAATGATGGGCATGCTCTGTCTCTTGTATTTACTCATGCCGCTTTAGTCCCTCCACCAAACAGTTAGGCCTTTCCGGCAGAACCACAAATACCCATCCACTCAGCGGTCTGCGCCACCACCTTCTCAACACCCTCCTCCAAAAGGGTCGTATGGGAGAGATGAGGTGCCTGGGAACGCAAGTGGATATAGTAATCATCTAGCACTAATCTGTTAACGTTAATTTTGGAAACTCCGGCCGCAATGCATTTCTTCAGCAGGTCGGGAGCAAAACCGTTGGTTCCGTGGAGAACAAGCCTCACTCTTTTATTGGCCTGGGTACGGATTTCGGCCAACCTAGCAAAATTTTGTCAGGAAAAAAGAATTGGGTTGGGCATAATTCGCGTACTCACCTCTCAAAGTCAAGCTGAGGGCCTTCTGGTCCATATTCGCCATGGACGTTTCCGAATGCTGGCGCCAGAGACTCAACACCCGTCGCGATGAAGTTATCCACCTCCTCAGGAGTGGTTTTGCTTGCTTCCAGACCAGCCGTGTCCATGACACCGTCTTCTCCTCCCTCAATACGACCCGGCTCGGCTTCTGTGGCGATCTGTCTCTCATGGCAATATTTAACCCATTTCGCCGTCTTCTCCAAGTTTTCAGCCATTTCGTAATGCGACATGTCGACCATGATGCTGTCAAATGGCAACTCGTCGGCCGCTCTCATGATCAAGGCCTCATCCTGGGCGTGATCGAGGTGGATTGAAATGGGGACGGTAGCACGGCGAGCAGCATCAGCGGCTGTGCGTACTAGGAGACCATCTGAGAAGGTGATGGCCCAAGGAAAGAACTGGATGATGAGCGGGGATCGAGACTCCTCTGCGGCTCTGACCAGGCCTAGAATCTGCTCGAGATTGTAGGCAATTGCGGCAATAACACCGTACTTGCCCTCTTCGGCGTCATTTAGAATCCGAACCGTGCGGTTCTTCTCCCTCCAATCGTCGTCGGTAGTCATGGCTGGGGTGAGAAAGTGATGGATGTGTGAAAGGCTTTGTGAAGAGTTGCGGAGTTGGTTCTGCTTGGACGGACAGTAGATTTGTCTTCAAGTTTTATTCTGACTGGGATTACGTTCGTAGGTCCGAAAAACGCACCCCCATGTTCTCATTGTAATTGAGAATCCCGCATTGGAGTGTTGCTAGATGAGTGGATCCATTAGCCGTCTGCTCGTGTCGCGGGTCGGCTCGTCTCGAGGGAAGCCGATGGCGGCCTTGCCACGAACACACTCCACATGAAGCCACATGAAGAGTTTTGGGTGCGGGGATAGCAGCGGCTCGGTCACTGATGCGGAGTGCTCTTAGTCTATCGTCGGTGGACAAATATCTAAGGTGTTAACCTGCCGGCGCGAGCGAGCTTGAATTCATGGACTCCTTAGTTTACAAACAGTACTCTCCCTCTCAGCTTCAACACGATTGCCTGCCGTCTCCTGGCATATTCCAGCATTGTCTCATCTCGCCTTTTCCTCCATTCCCACTTCAACGGCACCTCAACGGTCGAGCCTCCTGACCAGTTGGCGAAATTCCCGGTTGGTTCACCAGAAATAGTATTCGTAAGTTTCGGCTGCTCAGTATGACGAGTTACCAGCAGCCAATTCATGATTGGCCAACCATAACTTGCAACCCTGATCCCACCTACCCCCAATCCATTGTCCTCATACATTGCCTTAGCTCCTTGACGGACGAGGAATTTGACTGTTTCGAACTTGCGACATGAAGCTGCGGCCATCAAAGGCGTGCCGTGTTCGCAGCATTGTTGATCAATATTAGCTCCGATCGCAAGCAAGTTCTGGATTGCTTGGACCACCCCCCAACAAGCAGCTGTGCAAAAGAGGTTATGATTTCCCGGCCTTGAAAGATCTGACGTTTCGTGTAGTTCATCTTTGCTGAGATAGTGACGAAGAAGACGAAAATTTCTTGTTGCTGCGATCAGGTTGCTTGATGGCTGTAAATTACCTCCAAAGTGAGGGCGAGGCCATTTAATCTTCCCAGTTATGATGGATGTAGCATCTGTGCCCAGTAAAGATCGCAAGTGGACCCGAGAATGATTGGATAGGAGGTGGCAGACCTCGGAGGGCCCCAAAAGATTTCTGAAATGCGAATGATTCCCTTTGTCGAGTAGGAAATTGAAGATCCGGACATCAGGGTGGCAATCCGGAAGGTTTGCCTGGACACCAAGCATGTAATCCAATGGTGTTTGATCCAAATAACCTGAGACCACACCACGGGCGCTCTTCTCAGATAGAAGTTTGACTGTTTCCCAGGTGCTATGTGCGCAAGCAAGCATCAACGGTGTCCTAGCATGGAGATTGAAGACATCGGGACAGGCGCCATATCTCAGAAGTAATTGAACAACCTCTGTCGATCCGTTTAAAGTGGCAGTGTGCAATGGTGTGCTGTTGTAGTTATCCATTTCCTCAATATTCGCGAAATTGTCGAGGAGGACCTGGACCAGATGGACGTCGTTCCTTCTCGCTGCCAGATGAAGTGGCGTATTGCCTCCATTGCTAGTATCTCTTTGGTTGACGATCGCGGCAAGAATCTCTTCAAGATGTTGGCTGGTCATTGGTATTTCATTTTCCTGTAGACTGATTTGTTGTTAGCATGGAAATCTCATCCCAATTCATCGCAAACGACTTGCATTGCTGTTTCCCTGCGCAGGTGTACTTGGCGAAAGGCATTCAAAAGCTCCCGGAGTCCGGTAACATTTCCGTGATTCGCAGCAGTGTGCAGGGGGCTGCGCGGCAGGTTAAGGAATTTGCCTCCCTCATCAAAATACTGAGTGGTCATGGTGGGTATGAGTGAGTTGTAGATCGGTTGCGCCAGAGCAGCCTCAAGGGCGGTCGAGAACAAACCTTCCTCGTAGGTTGTAGAGACAGTTGCACCCTTTTGGAGCAGCCAATTCACCACCTCGAGGCTCTTGTGCTCACTGATAGCATGCATCAAGGGTTGGATGCCTGGGGGCTGGGTTAACTCGACATCAATCGGACACCCAAGGGCAACCACGTTCTCGCAAGCAGTGATGTCATTGTTTCGAATCGCAGCAGAAAACAAATCTGCTATAGCTCGAAGACCTCTGGGATTACTTATTGAGTGGCTGTTCCGAGCAGACTCATCGGAAGACTCTAGAGCACTGATGATATCGGGGTTACCAGTTCTGTAAGCGTACACGAGAGGGACGCATCCAGAAGAGCAGGGAATGTGATTTGAACCAAGCTTTACCAAGGCTTGTGTGGCATCCAACTGTTGAAGCATAGTTGATAAATGCAATGGGGTGAGTCCAGAGCGACAGGTAGCGTTGATATTTCCACCATGAGCATGGAGGAATTCAATGACTTCTGCCTTCCCAAATCGAGCTGCGTAGTGCATGGGGGTCTCGAGGTCATCATCCGTGACGTTAATGTTGCTCAAGAGGCCCCCATCCAAGTAGAACTTCAAACATTCGAGTTCGCCAAAGCAAGCAGCCAAATGGAGAGCATTTCCACCAGAAAATAGCTTTCCATGCCAAGAGGCCTTCCAGGTTCGAGCCCACAGAGGAGTGAGACCTTTGTCCTCACAGACAGCTGCAATCATTGGCAGCAGTGACGATTGACCAGTCACGATTGCTGTCAGCGGTGCGTCAAAAGACTCTCCACCCGTAGCCCATGGATCAGCTCCAAAATTGAACAGAACTTCCACAGTGTCGAGGGAGTTACAGTAAATGTGATGCAAAAGTGGTGATACACCAGTCTCGGCAATTAGCAAATTCACATCAACTCCGGTCCTTAGTAGGCACTTTAGAATTGAAACCGAGCCGCCGATAGCTGCAGAGCCTGCAGTGAAGTGAACAACTCCACGCCTTTGCAAGGTTTCATTCCCTCGGAACATTTCGTCTGCTCTGGAGTGCCGCAGGAGAAGTTGAAACATAGGCTCCTCCAGGTTCACTCGAGGAAAGCAGGCAAATTCAAACGGAGACACCTGGTCCACTCTCGAATGAATGTCCACACCGTTCTCCAACAGCAAACTCGTCAGTGCAATATCGTGATGGATAAGACACGCCAATAGAAGGTTAACCATGGCTGGTTCTTTGGCCGCAGTGGACAAGAATGTTGTTTCTTTGATCATTTGCAGTAAGATCTCGGAGATCCATCTCCATTGGACAATGTACTTGGGGGTGGGCACTCCGCTTGTGAAGGCTGAAACCCTTGGTTTGATGTCATCGATTGCCCAGAAAATGAACGGTAAGATGGCCGAACTCTTCTTTTCCTGCTCATACAACCTCGGAATTCCCAACTGGATAAGGGTAGAAATAATGTCATGAAGCCATATGAAATCATTATGATCAATAACAACCCGCGGCATGATATCCGAGCCGATAAATGACCACAAAATACTGACTTCATGCGGAGTTGAATGCGTTGAAGCATGCGAGAGGATGATTTCATAGACATCCTTATGAAGTCCTTCATCCGGCCTGTACATGGCTTGTGATAACATCAACTCAAATGGAGTCCTGAAATCCTCTTGTCGTCGTTGATGTAGAGGAAAGAGCTCCATGAGAAGTTTGATAGACTCGGGGTTCAGGTTTCGGTGGAAAAAATGGAGTGGGTTGCCTGTGATGTCATCTATACCATCCACCTCGATTCCAATGTCAATCATTTTTCGGATGATTTCCGGGAAACCTATCGCAGCCGCTGCTCGATACATAGATCTTCCGCTCTTCCAAAATTCGGCAGAGTTGCAATATTTCAGAAGGAAAAGAGTGGACTCTCCGTGTTCATTGGCGAGTGCTGTACCGATCGGCGTCTCATGTCTGCCAGACACCATTTGCAACGCTTTGTCGTTTCTATCAAGTTCGATGAGAACCTTCAAAATCCTGGTGGAGTTTGCTGCGGCGCTTCGGTGCCAAACGGTCTGTAGATCCTTGTCTTGTATGATGGTGGAGGCGTCAAATCGCAGCAGCGTTCGAAGAGCGTCTTCATGCTCATTTTCGCAACAGAAATGAACAGGTGTTCTACCATCTTCTGATTGGCTGTTTGGGTCGCATCCTGAGCGAAGCAGCAGATCGAGCGCATCCAGTGATCCCGCCGAGATCGCAATGTGAAGTGAGGTCCAATTGGGATCTGGGTCCGAGGCATCAAGTCCACCGTGTTTCACCCGTTCCGATCGACTGCTTCCAAGGAACATCTTCAGTGTAGGTATATCATTTCGTTTGATAGCAGAGGTGATGAAAGCGCAAACCTCATCCTCAGATGCGTTGTGTCCGGGAAGCACCTCCGAAGATATTCCATGTGTGTCCAGTTTCTTCTCATTCATGAATCTGAGAGTCATGCTGTATAGACGGGACTGCACAATCGATGCCGTACCTGACTCTCCAAGCGCCGACAGCAACTCCGAAAACACCCTTCCACCATCAAACATTCTCTGAAGATCATCCAGTGTTTCACGAGAAATGTATCCATAGGAGCGCCGGAAAGTCTCCAAGTCTTCCTCTTCCACGGCAATTCCGGCCTTGAGAAAGTAAACTACCATCTCAAAACCCGGTCTTAACCGAGATGACATAAGAGCGAGAGATAAGACTGTCGAGTTTCTGAAGGGTGTAGTGAATCGTAATTCGGCTTTTGCCCCTGCTTGAACTAATAATTGAGCCGTCGTCTGTCTTGCTGTCTCGGAAATGAAATCTGCCCGACGCTTCACTTTAACAATTGACTCGAATTGGCTGGGAGACTCGGAATCCGAAAACACCGTGAAACAACCAATCGCACATTGCAACGGGGTACCAAACTTGCTCCTCAGATTCACATTTGCTCCTTTCTCCAATAGGTGAGCGCAAAGATCTGACAATCCTAATATGGCTGCCATATGGAGGGGAGTGAAATCTGGTCTGAGAACAGCAGCAATGATCTCGATCGCGACTTCAGAGCCCTTTTCAAAGTGTTGCGATGATATGTGAGAATTCTTTGACCACTTCGAGAAATATTGGTGAATTATTTCTATTGTCCATGAGCAAAAGTTCGCCGTCTTTTCATTCCGGAACAGCACATTGAGATGTGTCGGGGTCGGACTTCCGTTTGAAAAGCGTTGAATGTAATATGGCCAGTACACGGCGGCATGTTCGTATAGGGGATGGAGCTCTTTTCTTTTCATGATGTGATGAATCTCGCTCTGGGTTGCTTCCGGCGCTCGATCATAGTTCGTCAGTGTTAGGTAGCGGAGGCAGAGCGATCCCAGTAAGTCGTAGGCCTTTTCGTCAGAGATGGCATAGGTGCTAAGCTTTGGATGTGTGGGACAAATGTCTTCAAGAAATTCCTGGACTGTATAATGCGCAAATTCAACGACATGGTCTTGATGGGATGCTCGAATGAGACTGCCACACCATTGAAGAACTTCGCACTTTTCCACAGTCTCATCATCATGGAAAGTGTCTGAGTCATCTGAAATCGATAGTGCTTCGCAGATCTCTTCAAATCTGAGTTTTTCGACATGACGAACCGCAATCAGCTGCAGGGCTCTTCGTACAAGGTTTCTCACAGCTTCACTGGACTCTTCAAGCCTCATGAGAATACGCTCATAGGTGCCGGGTAAGGTCGGCGGTAACTTTTCCAAGGCTTCTCGACGGGCTCTGTCCGTTGGAAGCTCGCAAATATGGTCCAGCTGGCAAGCCACCCACCGAAACCTTAGGTGTCGTGTTAGCGAGTTGATCCCCAAACGAATCTTTCTTGATGCGAATAACTTACATTCCTTTAGCTCCACCCACTAGCCGGACCATAATATGATCTTTCAATTCAATGTCACGAAACCTTAATCTTCCCAAACTGATGCGGTGTTCTAGCTCCGAGGCCACGTATATTTGAATGTCCTCAGTACGGGCTTCCATTTCGACACAATAAAAATGATCTTCTACTTGGTGTCGAATCAGGAGTTCGTCTCGGCTGAGTAGAGCAATGTTGATGAGGTCATGAGTTTGTGTCATGGCAAGAGCTAGCAAATCTCTCAAAGTCGCGTCCACTTGTTTATCACACTCATCGAGTCCATCAACAATCAAATAGACTTGATTATAGGAGGTAGACATCTCGCAAATGACTTCAATCAACTCCTCTGCCGTCGGATCTGCTGAGAGATTATCTTCTGGTCGTAGGTCATCGTAGTACTCTTCCAGCAATCTGTAGGCGGTTTCGTTTTGCTGAGCCAGCTGAGAGGCTAGTGATGCGAGTATGCTGGAAGATTCATGGGATTTTGGATCTCTGTAGTTGCAAAAGAAGTAGGCCACGGCTGTTCCAGGGTTTGTCTTGGTTCGCTGAAGACACTCTTGGATTACAGCTCCTGCTATCACGGACTTTCCAGCCCCGGGGATACCAGTGATCCAGATCCTGGCGTTTGGCGTACGGTACCATTCCCCAAACTCAGGACCCTCTGTTAGCCAAAGGCCGGTAAGGGGATGGCGCAATTTCTTGACAGTCGCAAATTCCGAGCGTGGGTTGACCTTTGAGAATAATTGAAGAACGCGGCGTCTCTTTTCATCCAGGAAGATCTTTGTCTCGATATCAAGGATCTGCTTGGCCGTGACTTGTAGACTCTTGATGCGATTTGATGTTTCCTCTTGTCGAGACAACAGCTTTCTCAACTGGGATATGGAATCCGCTGCCAGTGCAAGACTGATGGTTTGGTTATGACGCTGAATTTCCTGGAGGATTTCTTTTGTTTCGGTCGACGAGAAGGGCCATTTTAGACGGCGTTGTATCCTGGTGAACGAAGACTTGGACTCCAGATTCGTATTTGCATCAGTCAGACCGGTTTCGAGTCTTTTGAGCAGCTTTTGGCAGCCATGGAGATGGTGTGGCTTGACATGGTGGGATTGTTCGGCGGCGGTTTCGCCAGTGGCAGAGTCGCTTTCTAGTTCGAACGCAACCAACGACAGGTTGTGCAGCAGGAGGGAGACGCTTTTCACCTCGCCCAACAAATCTGTGATTTCCTGACGTGATCCTCGGACACCTTTGACGTATTTCGTGGCAGTTCGGAACACCAGATCAGCGAGGGAAACCAGTCCCGCAATGCTAGCTGAGATAGAGAAAGGATCCATGTGGGCCCTCGCGACTCAGGAGAGATGCTTCAAACACGAGGGACTCGACAATCAGTATTATCCAGCAACGGATGCAAGATGAGCTCTATCGGATGTGGAAAAGAACAGAATTGTGTTTCCATCGGATTCTTCGGGTGCGACACTTTGAGGCGAAGCCAACACCGCCCCGCTTGCCAGCCTGATCAACCAACAGTTTCGGGTATATAAGCGCCTGTCGGACCAACATGTCTGATTTGCTCGCCTTGGAAAATCGGCCGACCTTTCATGGTGCGAACCTGGTACAAATAGTCTTGTGCAGCAGGCATCGCACGAGCAGAGCATTGGGTAATTTTTTAAGTAGCGACGTGTATTTTCTACGCTTCCATGACAGTTCGATAATTGACAATCCCCGCTACAAAGTGAATGCGCGAAATAGTCCTAGATTGTGCAGCACAAATCGGAGCAAGTCTCGCGAACCGGCGAGATTCCTGGAAATAAAATAATCCCTGACAATTTAATATGGGTTGGCGTGCAAAGTTAGGCCTCCGGCTTCTTCCCATAGATCGAATATCTGTTCTCATGTTAGTATGTGCTGAAAGCAGGAAAGAAGAGCGCATACATCGGCCAGTAAGCGTGGATTGCCTTATCATTCAAGTCTTTCCTCACGTCGGCCAGAAAGACGAGAACCTCTTTCTGGGTCCAGCCGTGGGCCCTTGTCAAAGGCGCCATAGTTAGGCCTTCAAGTCCAATGGATATGTTCTCGTTATTCCACGCCCCGAGCTCCTTGTGTTTCTGATCTCGAGGCCAAGTATTGGTCGGCCACTTGAAAGAGGTCACGACAATGTCAACAAACCCGACCTCGGCCATGATCTCTTTCAAACTCATCATGTCCTGAAATGGTCGGCCAAGCTTTACCATTGCTTCACCTAAGAGCCGAAGCCACTTGAAAAGAGCATGATCATCACGCAGGGTACCATCATCTGAGTTTGTCATAAGATCCATCTCTTGCATCTCAAAGTAGCCACCCGGGGAGAGGTTTCTACGTGCGTCAGTTTTAGAACCCAGACCCTGCACCTATGCTTACTCATAAACATCTCGTAGATAGTCTGGCCATTTTGCGATGCTCGACGTCATCATTCTGCTATGGATTTAATCGAAGGGCTGACGATAAGACCACGGCTCCTCAATATCGTCAATGAGAAATTCGACGTTTATGGGGACACTGTACTAAGAATATGATACTGCCTGGTCGGTCCATACAAGTTTGGTTGAATGGGGGAAAGATCGATTCCAATGACCTTCAAAAGCTAGATACTATCATCGGGCTTAAGCAGGCCATCATACCTTTGCCTCTGGATGCTCATCGCCGTAGTCCATAGCCCAGACACCTGTCCCAGTTCCCACATCGAGAATTGTTTCGACCTTTGCACCAGGCCGATTTGGTGGCGCAAGACCAAGCTTGTTGTCGAAGGTAAGAAGGAACAAATGGTGTTGTAAGTCTTAACCTCATTAGCAAGAACACTCGAAATAATATTAACACCCATACCTAGCCTATCGCTTTCTTGGTCATCGTTGGGAAAATTGTATTTTAATGGTTGGGAATATTAGTACCATGATGGATTTGGGGTGGTGTCTTTGGGTAGCTGGGAACCCACTTCTATCCTTGTATCGGTGATACGTCCTGCCGTTTTCGCGTCTGTAGTCTACAATGGAGCTTGACACACTTTGAGTTGATGATGCAGTGTCCTGTCATCCGGTCAGCGTTGGCAAAAATACTTAGAGGCGAGTGATTTGCACATACATGTCCAATTGAAGAATCCCCATCGCTGGGAACCCACACACTAAGTCAATGTATGTTACTGCGTCGTTGGGTCAGGTATCAGCACTTCATCGTCGGGCACCACAACGGGGTTAGGGTTGATTGTAGCCATGACTCAAGTAATGAGTCGTGTTGGCGGAGGAGTGAGACCAACTGAGCAGTCCAGCAGAGTCTGCAAAAGGACGCAAAATCTTCTACCCCTCATTCATGAAGCAATTGTTTGAATACCTACGAACCCCTGCCGCTGTACGCGTCAGCAGTTTAGCGAAACGAATGGGCCACTGGGAACCAGGTGTTGGCTGCAGGTGAACCAACAGACCAACCGATGGTAACATGATGTTTTGTGCAAAAACGTCCTACCAAAGCTCAATGAACTAGCCGGCCTTGGCGGCTTGACATAGCCAGGGGGGTCCAGTCGCATTCTCCTTCTCACCGTCTCCGCGGGCTGTCAAAAGTAGTTGATGGACTGGAATGCAAACCATAGGTGCATGAGTTGGTTGGGGTCTCTATCCGATCGTGAGCGAGTCCATTTTTTGGTCGTCTCCTCTGTAAATGTGCCCCATGATCTACATGGGTCATTTCCAAAGGCCGAAGTGAACTTGAACCATGACCAGTCTGTAGCCGAGTAACTACCTATTATTTTGTAGCAGATGCTTCCATCGCTAGAGTACTTCTGCTGTCCATTGTTGTATACGTCCCTTTTATTCGTAACTTACCTAGATGTATGGCCAGAACCCGGTATCTCCGGGGTTGTAATGATAGGATGCGGGGTAAGCCTAGAGCACCGCAAGTTCGAGTCGTTGCCGGTGGCTTGGATCTTCGAGTGAGAATTAAATATCTCTTCCTTGAGTATAATTTCCGATTTGTCAAACGTGAAGGTACACTTGGCGTAAATATTGTGCCGCAGAAAGTCCAGCTATGCAAACGATTCGTGTGGTTGGAGGCCTATGCGTGGATTGAGTGCATTCAACCTTGCGATTCTGCCTCGGCGCCCTAGGCAGCCTTGCAGTTCGATTTACTACATAACCAACGCTCTTCGCTGCAGTTTTCCGATCGTCCAATCCAGTTCAAATATCGCATGCACTCACCACCTCGCTCCTCTCGATCCCGGGCGACCTGATCAAACGAGCTCATTCAGGTTGCAGGCAAAAACCATGGAAGGCTCTATTTGCGACACAAATGGCGAGCGGAAGGCCGAAATCGAAGCTGTCAAGTCTTGGATGGCGACATGCGTGTCACAACACGACACATCTGGATGCAATACTCGCCGATCCAACACGCTCCCGGGTCGACTCATCGAGATCGATGCTACCAGTGGAAGAGCACGCCTCGTCAACGTAGCATCGTTGCACAGCCTCCCGGAGTTTGTAGCTCTGAGCTACTGTTGGGGATTGACCGGGAACCTCCAAACACTCAAAGCCACATTATCCCGGATGAAGGAGAGCATTCCTACCGACGCGTTGCCTCTTACCATCAAACAGACCTTTGAGATTGTGGAAGCTCTTGGCTTCCGCTATCTCTGGGTCGATGCGTTGTGCATTGTCCAAGACGACGATGTAGACTGGCGACGCGAGGCCAGAAAGATGGGCGCCATTTACTCCAATGCCAGTCTCGTCATTGCTGCAATGGCATCGCGAAGTACTCAAGAAGGTCTTCATACCAAAGCACACGACTCGTCACCGTCGGACGACATGTTTCACACCGTGATGCGGGCATGCAGAACGATGCCCCGCAAGCAGTGGGAGGAATTCATCCAAAAGGAGCTGCCACTGTTATGCCGGGGATGGGGTTTTCAAGAACGTCTGCTCGCCCGCCGCATCGTCCACTTTACTCCCGCCGAGTTAGTGTGGGAATGTAAGGGGAATATCTCCTGCCAATGTGGGAAAATGACAAATTTCATGGGTTCTGGCAGGACGATGAATAACATGAACGCGGCGTTTTGGCTCACTGTTGACCATCCATCTCAGGAGCGCGTCCGGCCCATGTGGCGAGAATGCGTCAAAACCTTTTCTCGACGTTCGCTCACTGTGCCAAGCGATAGAGCATTCGCTATCACGGGTGTCGCCGAGCTCCTTCGTGGATCAAGCTGCGCTGACTTGTACATATCTGGGCTTTGGAAGGATGCCTTGCCGTATGACCTCCTCTGGCGCTGCGACCAATCAACTACGCTTTGTGCGCGGAAGTATAGGAAGCCGTCGTGGTCGTGGGTTTCGGTTGATTGCGGAATAAATTGGCCGACTGCCAGGGACACAGGCGCGCTGTCCATCTCTACGGAGAGCTACTTTGAGAGCGGACTTGAGGATGTTGACTGCACGCATGTCGATACAACGAAGACAATCGGGGATTATAATCCGATATCCGCCGGTCAAATCCATCTTACAACGCGGATGATCGAAGTTAGGATTATTCATCAAGTCAACGTGGATGATGAAATGTCGCCGTTTCGAACCGATTGGAGCATTGAAGGACAATGCGGCCGAACATTACCATTCTACCCAGATATTCAACTTTCAGACGAAGACTGGGGAGTTTCTGTAGATTGTAAAGAGGAAAATACCGACAACAGAGTCTTCCACTACCTAGAAATCGTGGCCGCTACGGCGAAGTCGGCGGGTTGGCAAGCTGGATTGATCGTTCGAAAGCACAAGGCCGGAGATGAGGACGAAATATATGAACGGATCGGAGTAGCTGCTGAGATGTCTCGGCTTGGTCACAGTTCTGAAGCCATCTTCGTTTCTGACGTGCCGAGTCGGAAAGTAGTTTTGATCTGAGTCCAGTAGCTCCGTCGGCGAAGGACCGTTGGCGGCGGTGGAGATAGATTTAGGATCCGCATCAATCCCTGCTTGTATCTAACGTTCGTTCATGTGGAAAAGGGAAAGGATAGTCGAGAACAGAGTTTGAAGGTGGTGACTGGGGTCGGAAACAACACTTCAAATAGGCTCGCAAACCCGCCGGTGGAGCACCGGCCAAGATGCCAAGTTGCCAAGGTGGTATTCCGAGATTAAAATAGCTACGACGCTAACAATACGAGGAAGGTGAATGAGCGAACGGACTGATCTCGTATTGCTAACAGGGGACACTGATAAGTACAATTAGAAGACGGTTTGCACCCTTCTCGCCCTTGTGCATGATTCCCAACTGTCTTCATTCCATACACATAAGCGACAGGACAACCTTCAACATGATCTTTAGTCTGGCTTTATTGGCCCTAGCTGGAGCTGGAGCCGATGCTAAACAAGCAGCACCCCGAGGCCGCGGATGTCTCGTTTCCGATGAGGGTCTCGTACAAGACGCAACCCGCCGTTCCAATCTTCATAAGTCTATCCGCCGCCAGGACCTTCCCAGCAACATCACTGTAGATGTGAACTTCCACATCGCCAGCACCGAGGAAGACGAGAATCTCATCACCGACAAGATCGTCGACGCGCAGTGGAAGGTCCTACACGAGTCATTCGCCAAGTACAGCGTCAACCTCGTGCTGAACTCGACCGAGCGCGTCGTAGACAACCTCACGGGCCACTCGTTCCTCATTTACGAAGGCGCGGATAAGGGTTGGGTGTACCACGAAGAAGAAGAAAAGGAATACTTTAAAAGTACACGCAAGGGCGGCTACGATGCCTTGAACCTGTACTTCTTCAGCAAGTATTCGCCAGGTGCTACGGGATACTGCAACTGGCCCACAACCATCGGGGAAGGCGACAACGACACCTTTGGCTTGGACTCATGCCAGCTCAGCGCCATGACGATGCCGGGAATCACAGCTGAGCAAGGAGCATTCGAGGAGTGGAACCTGGGCCATCTTGCTGTCCACGAGGCTGGGCACTGGTTTGGTCTGAACCACACTTTTGCTGGGGGTTGCTCGGCGACAGGTGACTTTGTCGCCGACACGCCTGCGCAGAGAACTGAGATTTACGGATGTCCCATTGGGTCGGATAGCTGTCCGGATAGCCCAGGCGTGGATCCCATTCATAACTTCATGGGCTACACGGATGATAACTGGTATGTCTCTTTCTTCTCGTGATTCTCAGTTGCAGACCAGTGAAGCTGGACCTACCTATATCGGGTTGGACAGAGCTAACTACTCTTTTTATAGCACTAACCAGTTTACTCCTGGTCAACAGGATCGTTTGTTTGAGACATTCTTTAGCTATAGACGAAAGTTGTAGAGATACAACGCTCGGAGTGATATAATGTGAATTCCTTTTCCACAGCAATGGACAAGGGTATTTCACCCTATAGGTACTTTATGGCATTGCGTCATTAGTTAAATATTACATACTATATAGCTTCTCTAGGATAAAGTGATGTTTTCTTACGATAGTATATCAAGATTGAGGATTCTTTAGCTTTTCTTCGCATTATATCCTCAGCGGCGTCAGGTTACAGTCTAGCCATAGGAATCAGTATCTCCAAGAAAGTCCAGCATTCGTAAAGCTTGCGTTGTCTATTAACCAGCACGGTCTAAGATATAAACTACACTGGGCACTTCGCTATTATGGCACTATTACCATTTGATGACGCTCTGCTGCCCGCGTTCCCCTTGTATCCAGTCTTGCCACGTCCGCAATGATATAGTTGCCTTCCTTCTCCCAGTCACGGAGACGGTCATGCTGAAAATACGATGCAAAGGCTGCATCGGAACATCGCCACTCATCTGCATCGATTCCGGGGCCAGTGTTCCCTCTGAAACCTTTCTCAACTGATCCTGATATGCCACCATCTCCTCCCTCTCCATAATAGCCTCGGCTATCCTCGCCGTGAGCAGAGTATCCCAAAGACCTACCATTTGGGGACGCTTGAGCAGTTGCACTGCACGTCGTCGTGATTCTCGGGTAAACCCAGAGTGCGCAACAACAAATAGTGGGTTGGAGGTCGCAGGACTCGGCACGAAAGACTTGTCGTTTCCCGTCTTTGGAAGGTCGAGGATTTCCTCGGCAAGGTCGACAATTCGCACACCAATTGCTGGCAAAGCTGCGATTCTCTTCGCCATGTCAGGTTCATCTGGATCTTTTAAGATGATGAAACGGTTGGTTTCGTGATATAGCTTTAGGGTGAGGAGGGCTTTCTTCAACGGATAATCTGTGCTATCGTTCCATGCTTCAGCAGTCGTCTGTTCTGCCTCCAAAGAACGAATTGTCTTTGAGATTTCTCTGAAGCACCTCGTCTCTAGCCCTTGTTCCGAGGCGATAGACTCCAGCGATCTAGCATCACCTCTGCCGAGGAGGAGGTCCTTGATTTCTTCGGAATGTTTCTGCATAAAAAAACAGAGGCCATTCAACAGCGACTCAGCAGCCCGAGTAGCCCTTGTCAGGTTCTCGACTGTCAAGTACGGCGACTTAGATGGTGCCGTGTAATAGCGCCACGCGGTGAAGCCATCGTGGTGCGATATCAACGTGGGAAGATCCGAGATGCCGCCTCGACTTAGCGCTTGCTCTGTAATTTGGAAGCCGGTGAGGATAGAGCTGATTGAAGATAACGATACCGGGGCCATGCTTGACGGCGAGCGTGGTAAGTGAGGACCGAGTCCCTTGACGTGGCGGCTTCTTTCTTCGAGCAGGATTTCCTCAAGAAGCTTGTGGCCAGCTCGGAGATGCATGCGAGCCTGGTCTGGAAGTCCCTCGAGATGGCATACACATGTAAAGATGGTGCTGATGACGAGCGCCCTCCATTTATCAGTGTAGCTTGGAGCAGTCAAATATCGAATAGAGGCACTGAACTGCTGCATAGCGAACAAGTTTTTGACGTATTGCGACGGTCCTGGAGTCACGTAACTCTCATGGATGGATCCAAAGCTCACGATGGCGTGCCATATAGCGGGGTCGGATTGGCATATCCTGGGAACTTCGAACCGCCAGAAGTCGGCGTCGAACGTGGTGGCGATAGTAGGAGCCGTGACATCCATGAAGAATCGGTAGCTTCGGATCTCGTTGAGGTTCTTTGCGGGGAGGATGAGCTTGGCGTCGGCAGCTGGGCGGTAGAGATGCAAGCTTGTCGTGACTCCCTTGGGCGGCTCGGAGGGTACCGCATAGCCGTCACACTTGCGCCCAGTTGAGACACAGCGGTTGCAGGCAGGTTTCTCTTCATCACAGCGCACTTTTCGAATTCTGAACTCCAGCAATTAGCATGGGTTGACCTGTGGCTCGCTTGAGACCGGCGCAGGGAACATACTTGCAGGTGGCGCATCCCGTCTTGACCTTCTTGTGAGCGCGTCTCTTGCGTGCTGCCACGGGCTTCGCGCCGAGCTCTGCCTTTTCACCGATCATGAATGACAACTTGTGACTGGATTTGCCAGAGTCAGATGATGCTGAAGTCGCTTCGACGTCTAGACACAAGGATATGTCTCCAGAGCCAAGTCTTCGGTGAGATTTGCCCCCGCTTTATGGCGCAGTTGTTGTACGACCCGGCCAATCATCTGGCGTCTTTGGTCTTGGTTGAAGCTGATTGGCTCCCCAGATCTTGGTTAGCTTGATTGAAGCCTCAACATGGCGATCCATTGAAATCCTCTCGGATCTTGGCGTAAGATGACGAGGAGATTTACGCCGCTATTTCAATCTTGCGGCCTTTCTAGATTGCAGTTTTCCGATCCTACCAATCACAACGATCTCTATGTCGTTGATTCCTCCGATTCGCTACCATAGCTGCCAAGACTTCAACAAGGCACCGGCAAGTCTGACATGGCATGTGGTTTGCTGGTCTATAAAGCCCGACCGTAGTCGCCCTCAGACATGAACAAACTTGCAACAACTCATTCGACACTCAGCTGCTACAATTATCTTACTCCCGCTCTCTTCTTGTTGCAATATGCATATTTCCAGTCCCCTACTGGTGCTGCTGACTCTCGCCAGAAGCGCACTCAGCCAAACCACCCCAACATGCCCCCTTCTCGGACCCGTCTTCCCGCCTGTTCGCAAGAACCTCGGCGACTCTAGAGCCATCAAAGATGCAGTTGTTCAGCTGACTGGCCTGATGGATGAAGTCGTGGAGGCTGGCACAAATACGACCTTCTACGTGCAAGCCTTTTCAGGAACAGACAAACTCTTCCACTACAAATACGTTCCGGAATCCACGAAAAAGTCTTTGACATCTGGCTCCTTGAACGAAAACACGGTATTCCGCATTGGAAGTGTCTCAAAGCTCCTCACTGTTTACACCCTTCTTGCTGAAGTTGGCATCAAACGGTTGAATGACCCTGTCACCCAGTGGGTTCCCGAGCTGGCCAAGGCTGTCAAGCATCGAAGAGATCCTGTTCAAGGCACTCAATGGGATGAAGTGACCATTGGTCAACTGGGAAGTCACATGTCCGGTATTGGGCGAAACTGTATGTCATCATAAGATGGTTGATTCGGGGAACCTTGGCTAATATTCTTCAAGTTGGATTTGGAGACTTTTCCGTACAGCTGAAAGACTTAGGGCTCAGTCCCGAATCTTTCGGTTTGCCCTCCCTTAAAAAGCAAGACACCCCTGCATGCGATGCTGCATTTGGCAAAAGAGCCTGTACTCGCAAAGGTCAGTAATTTAAATGATACTTCCATTTACGCCATCTCATCTCACATCCAAGCCACCCTGTATTCCAGTACTAATCTACCGTTCTAGAGTTTTTCAAGGGCATCACCTCCAAGATAGCTCTCCCGGTGACTTCAACCTCAAACACTCCAATCTACTCCAACATGGCATATCAGATCTTGGCATATGCTCTGGAGGCGATGACCAACAAGACGTTTGAAGAGTCGTTCAATTCAGCACTTCTCGGCCCTCTTGGGCTCAATAACACAACGCTAGAAGCTCCCAAAGATGACAGCAACGCCGTGATTCCCGGAAACAAGACCATCTCGTGGTGGGATCGTACAATGGCTGATGCTAGTCCGTAGGTGTCACCTTTCTATGATTCTATTTACCTGTCGTATTTTCTAACTGTTTTGTTCAGCTACGGCGGCATGTTCTCGACTCCCTCAGATCTCACGGCTATCGCGCAATCCATTCTTAGCTCCTCTATTCTGCCCGACCACGTCACCCGAGCGTGGCTTAAGCCTGTGTCGCACACCGCAGAACTCCAAGCGTCCGTGGGTATGCCGTGGGAGATTCGGCGTCTGCTACTTCCCATCTCCCCCAAGTCGAACCAAACCCGTGTCGTTGATCTTTACACCAAAAACGGCATGTTGGGATCCTACAGCTCCATGCTTGCTCTTTCACCGGACCACGATTTTGGTTTCGTCATCTCGCTCGCGGGTGATATCGCGGGGGCGGACCTGTTATCCCTTGTACCCAGCCTCATCACTCAGACAATGATTCCTGCCCTTGAAGAAGCCTCACGAGAGACGGCAAAGGCTAGGTTCGCCGGTAAATACGAGAACTCCCATGGCAAAATCGTGGTCGGAGTCGACGATACTCTGAGCGGTCTGGTAGTTCAGAACTGGACAAGAGGTGCCGTCGACATGCTGCAGACATTTAGGGACGTTTTCAACATGGGATATGCTGGGCTGAGGCTCTATCCCGCGGGTATTGAGAACAATGGAACCATCAGATTCAGGGGGGTGTATGAGAACAGGGCAGTCGAGCCTGTATCAACCGACCTTGATCCTTGGACTGACCTTTGTATGTCGTGGGGTGGTGTTGATGCGGTCAAGTATGGGGACATTGGCATCGACGACTTCGAGTTCAAGTTGGATAACAGCGGCCATGCGACTGGTATCACGCCAAGGGTGTGGAGAGAAACCCTTGACAAGGTCAAGAAGTAGTTGACTTGCTGATTACTGTTGGTGTTCAGCGAATATGTGTATATTAGTCTTTTTCTTCTCCGAGTCACGGAATCTTTCTCATCCTTACTTCTGTTGATGGGCGTGTCATAGCCGTCTTTGCTCGGCGTCTTGATTCACCCCTAAATTTTTAAGTCAATCACCAGGATGCGTGATCCATATCAGAATATAAAATGTCACGCCCCCTTAGCTAGCTACTTAGAGTTCCATGTCAACATATCAATAAGCTCTCTTTCCAACCACTTCGTCCTTCCCCGCCTCCTCTCTTCAACCTCTTCTCCACAACTTCTGCCTCGTCTACATTAAAGCGACTAGTTATTGATCGACTTGACATCTTTATATCTGCTACCAAGACCCGAAAGACCAAAGCGACAAACCCACTTCCCTGCTCCATGATGGAAACGACAATCGCCAAGCTCCGCCTCAACTGCGGATGGCCATATGAAGACGTCCTCCACATGGCCAAGTTCACGATTCATCACGTCTGTCGCGAGTCTGGAACTCCAGGCCTTGCAATAGGGATCTTCAACCGGGACGGCAAAGTGCTCAACAGCTACTACAGCTTCCGTGACGTTAGAAAGCAGTTACGTCCAGACATCGACACCGTCTTCAACCTCGGGCCCATGAGCACAGGCTTCACTACTCTGGCCGTCGCTTGTCTCGTTTCCGATGGCAAACTTGACTGGGATGATCGTGTCGACAAGTTTCTCGTAGAATTGCGTGACACTGAAAATGGCAAATTCACTATTCGAGAGTTGCTGAGCCACAGCACAGGATTATGCACGTCAGAAGCCCTATTTCTTGGGTCCGACAATCGGCTTCTCCTCAAGAAGACTCAGGGCACTGATGTTTTTGCCCATCTCAGCCCCAGCCATCCTCCCCAGAAGTTCATCTACAACCATGTCGGCTACCATGTTGTGGGATGTGTCATCGAGCAATTGTCGTCGATGAGTTACGGCGACTTTCTGGCGAAGCGCATCTTCGAGCCGTTGAATATGAAGCGCACATTCACGACACTTCCTCCAGCGTCGGACCAGAATGTTGCACAAGCCTACGTTACGTATCACGACCGGGGGCTTTGCCAGGTTCCACCGCCTAGCCTCTGCAGTGATACGGCCATTTTCGCCTCGGGCTGTGTCCGAAGTTGTTTGCGTGATCTCATGACATTCTACAGTGCGTTGCTGCGCAACTTCATCGATCTCATGCCCAACTCTATCTTTAGAGACCTCAACACCATCTCCATCCATATCCGGACGATATTCGAACCAACCATGCCTTTCCGGGACCCCACGTCGCTTCGAGAACAGTCCTACGGTATGGGATGGGCGAGAACCCAGTTGCCCAACCAAATGAGCCTGTTCAGCAGCAATTACGACTTACTGGATGCCTATCAAACCATTGGCGATTCGAGCGACGCGCCATTGGTTTTTCACCAAGGCGGCAGTAGCTCCGGTTGCTCATCTACGGTATACCTGATGCCCGAGCTGAATAGTGGCATTGTTGTGCTCAGAAATGCCCTGGGCCACTGCGATGCGACCGACTTGACCGCACAGGCACTGACCGAGGCATTTCTATGCGGAAGCATCAGGACTCCTTTTGACCAGTACACCATGGCAGCAGCTTCGAGGCAACGCTCCGCCATGGAACGCGTGCAGGAAATGCTAGACAAAGAGAAGAAGCCCAGCGCCCCTCCCACCAACCTTGAACGGTACACGGGCACTTTTTGGAACAAGACGCGCCAATTTCGCATCGTCGTGGCACTCTGCACACAGGGCGACAAAAGGGAACTAAACATGTCGTTGCAAGGCCGACAAGACGAGAAATATACGCTCCGCCATTGTCACGAGGACTTTTTTGTCTTCAATGAGACCTTTGACCAAGTCGTCAACCGTGGCCAGCGGTGTAGGCCGTATTGGTTTTACAAGATTGGGTTTCTATCCCAAGCCGCGCTTTGCTGGAGAATGGACGAGGAGGAGGAACAGGGACAGATCTTCAAAAAAGATTGACTGATATCCCATGAATCGGAAATACCTTTGACAGTCGCCACACTATCGTTCTTCGCTCTTGTGCTTCATTACTAATCTAACTTCTGTCTGCTCCCTCAAGATGAGCAAGTTGCCGGCACAAGGTCAAAAAATCACAGTTTTATCCACAATTCAAGCATTTATTACCCAATACTGCCACGATGACCAAATATCAAGCTTTTTAGCTTGGAAAAGTTAAACCTGTATGAACATATAAGCTGCTTTAGTCGGCTCAAGAAGCTGAGCCCTGATTCTTTCCCTCCTTCACACATCATCTTCTCATCAATCTCACAATCGAAGTCATCATGCCAACAACAAGAACTGTGGTCAGCCCGCCCGACCCTACGAGTCCCGCTGCATTGCAGTATGCCACCGATCGAACGACCACCAATTCGATTCTGCTGAGTCGACAAAGAAACCTGATATCAGTGCCGGAGCGAGTCCAGTACTTCAAAGACCCGGCTGAAGCTGAGGCCCGACTGGCCTTGCTCAGCAACATCGATCGGATCTTGTGCTTCATTACCGATTTTAATACGACAAGGTTATCGAATTCTTCGTTTGCCCAATGATCATCGACAGGCCTTTGCTGATTGGGTAAACTGTTTTTGGTGCAAATAGCTCTCCTCTCCAATTTCGGGACCTTTCTCATGTTGTGCCAGTTGGTTCTTTGCCAAATCCAGTACCATAAAGTCGTCGCCAGCTCCGCCTTGGTGTTTTCCAGTGGATCATTTTGAATCTCGTGTGCTTCTCCAAACGCTTGACTAGCCTGGTTCAACGCACCATCCGCCAAATGTTGTGTCGTGGCAAAATCAAAAGGTCCAGTCACCGTGCTCTTGGATCTTCATGTTTTCCAAGGTGCACATGCATGAGAAAGAATGATCACATTACGTACATGATCAGGTCTTCGAGGGCAAACAATCGCTCTACTATTTGGAGTGACGGGACTCACCAGGCATATCCGGAGTACTACTGTCGTAGATCTACATTAGCAGGACCTCTTTATTGGTCTGTCTGTTCAGGTAGAACCACTTGTGCGCCTTGCTGAACCCGACGTGATACATCTCGGTTGCATTGTGTGCGAAAATTGGGTCAACGGCATGGCATTCCTCTTGTGACACCGTAGATGCGTCACATACCGCAATGGGCTATGCAGTCACACGCTCCGTGAGCGGCTTCTAGACTCTGTGAGTGGCCTCTGTAATTGGCGCAAGTCAGGGTATCAGATTGGTAATTGAAAAAGCTCACGTCACCAGCTGGATGCGGCGCGGTTTAATGCTCAATAAACCATGCTGCTTCAAAGTCATCTCAATCTGCCATTGACAGTTGTCTGGCGTGTGATCTGTAGAAGATGAGAGTTTAGTGTGCTGAGGCTGTGAATAAAACATGTACCGTTATATGTCGACATAACGTATTATGTAGATGTTGCCTACCAATATGCGCGGCGTCTGACTGTTGGAAATATACGGCTTCTCTCGAGAATGGATTTCGAGAGGTTCAAACTATGAGACATCAGTTGGACAGTTCATTCTACTACCAGGAAGTAGCTCCATGCTGTGTCGGGTTATGAACTTTGATGATGAAAAATGAAGTAAAATATAATTTGAAGACAAGGCCATGCCTTGCATTTAACTACTAATCTACTTGTTACCAGTACTTACTGCATCGCTGGCTAGGTATCTAATTGATGTGGAAAAAAATGCGAACATGCGCGTTTCCATTAGAAAAGGAAACAACGAGGGTGAGAACTTACAGCAACTAGACTTCCCCTAGAGTGTGTTACGATAGACGAAGTGCCGAGCCTGACCACTTCGATGTGCGTTCAAACGAGGCGGAAAGTCAATCACGTGACAGTGCGACATGAAAGGAGAGGGAGGTGAATCTCTGCAACTCTTGTGGCCTCAGGAGCACATATCTACTAGATAGGTAGAGACCAGACGAGACCAGCAGCTTCTCGTTTCCACCAGCAAACCAACTACGGATCTCCTTCAAGCTCCTCGGAAGTGTGTGTATTCGCATCATGGTTTCAACCCAGACGTCCATCCACCAGGCGCGAGAGAGGTGAGTTGCAAATCCTCATCAGGCAGCGCACATCTAATCTTCAGCAAAGATTGCAAGCTCTTTTGCCCACCATCACTCGCCTTCGCGAAGCAACAGGCGCTGCATCTGTCTCGTTCGGAGTCATTCACAATGGTCAGGTCGTGCTCCAGGCCGCTGATGGATGGCGTGACGCCGTCAAGAAAGCCCCCGCCGACGTCGACACGGCCTATGTCATCGGATCAACCATGAAAGCCATGATGGCGTCGTGCTGTGGGATGCTGGTCCATGAAGGGAAGATGTCCTGGAACGACAAGCTGTCAGATCACCTCCCGTTCCATACGCTTTCGGACCCCGTGGTTGGACACCGCGCAACCGTCCACGACGCTCTGTCTCATACCACTGGTCTGGCACAACTGGACCTCTCGTGGTACGGCGCCTCGGGCAAGAGTCTCGTGGATCCTCGGGATCTCCTACATGTCGTCGCCCATTTACCTGTAGCCGCCGAGTTCCATTGTGAGTGGAGTTACTGCAACTACATGTATGTTATCATGGCACGCATCATCGACAAGGTAGGCGGGTGCAAGGATTGGGCGTCGTTTCTGACCCAACGCCTACTCGAACCGTTGGAGATGCGTCGAATCAGGCTGTCCCGCCATGAATTCACCGACGACAACGTTGCAGAGCCACACTACGTCAAGGATGACGGAACCCCTGGTGCGCTTCCGAGACCGGACCTCTCCCCCGATACTTTGATGGGCCCTGCCGGTTGCCTGTGGTCCACCGTGCCCGACATGCTGAAGTGGGTGCAAGCAGTACTCACGAGCATCGATATCCGCCGTGCTGCCCAGGGTGACGCTGAGACCGCTGGCGTACTCAAAGAGATGGGGACAATCACAGCCCATCAGACCCAGCTCGCTCACCATGGTCTGTCTGAAAACACCTACGGATACAGTTGGGCACGTCTGTCTATGCCCCCCCCCCCCCCCCCCCCCATGTATGGGTTCATGTCAACGAATGGCGCCAATGAACGTCCAATCCTCGGTCAAGATTCCCCGCGCCGCCTAATGCTCTACCACGGTGGTCAAGTGACGGGCTACCTGACAACGTTATGCATCTTCCCAGAGACACAGTCGGCAATCATTGTCTTGAGCAACTCGCAGGCTCTAGGTGATGCTTCAGACTGGACAGCGCGGGCAATAATGCAGGAGTTGTTCCAGCTTCGCCCTGCACTTGACTTGGACGGCATGGCTGAAGCGAAGGCCAAGGAATCCCTCGGAATCTATCGTCGTCTTGCAGATGACTACCGGAACCACAGCAGCCCCGAACGGTCTACGGCAAATCTAACTGACAAGTTCGGATTGTACCGCAATAAAGGCTTAAAGCTGTATCTCGAAATCCGCCCGACTAGTCGCAAAGACAAAGCTGGTGAGTTTCTGCTTAATGGCATGCAAACCCAGTTGCATTATCTGGAGCATTTTGGGGAGTCGACGTTCGGGTTTCTGCCAGGATCGCGAGAAGAGCAAGAAAGCGGGTGTATGGTCGATTATGTTATCTATGAACAGTTTCTTCTCACCTTCAAGCCTGATAAGGATGGGAGATTCCGTAGCTTGGAGTGGGTCATGCAGCCTGGGTTAGAAGCCATTATCTTTATGCGAGATCGTTAAGGCAGAATTGGTAGTTTGAAGCTATTAAAGTACTGATATATCTCATTAAACTGGACTTTCTGCTTGTGAGAGGTATAGATGACATAAAGAATAGGTTTGCGGAGCCATGCCAATAATTAGTCACCGTTACCATTGAGCTTGTGGAATTCCACCTATGTCGTGAATGGGCTTTAGCAATACATATCTCCAACTTGTCTAAACCTGGATGTGATCCATCTAATGAGGCGTTGATCTTCAAGTTTGGCCATGATAAGTCTTACCCCGAAATAATTCGGCGATGAACGAGACGGAAATGCTACAGTGCTAGCTAGAATACAAATGAAGCTATGTCATCTCGCCCGTTCATGCCTGACTGAAAGATGATCCATACATGCTGCCATTTGATAATAAGTGAGTAACCTTTTATTATTAATTCAATACTTCTCGTTTCATTTTTGTAACCTTTTTGTTGAACTGATACACCCGCAGCATCCACCTGACGCACTGGTCACTCCGCCCTAAACTAGTATTCATGGCAACATTCATAGCCACTATGTCTCCTACCACCTAATGATTGAAACCACGCGGAAATGGAGCTCGTCTTGTCATCACGTGAGAATCATGGGATTCTGCAGAGGATCCGAGGCAGGATGGCGGTAGTGAGTTGTGTCGACAATTCCGGCTGGGTCCATATCCTTCATGCTTTCAGCTGTGTCACCAGTATTCGAGAATTCGGACATGTTCCCTGCGAGACCAGTTTCGAATTTGTTGCCGTCGAGACTTCTGGGTTGGGAGGACAGGTCGGCGCCAGTTTGCCTGGCACGTTGAGTTGACTCGTCGGGGCTCCTAGTATGGGTGTATAGGTCGGCATCGGTTTGCCTTCCGTTTTGAGTCGAACCGTCAATGCGTCGCTTCATGTCGATACCTGTTTGTTGCGCCTTGGAAGCCAGATCCACGGCCTGGGTCTTGCCATCTTGGGCAAGTGAATTTCCCTTCTCAGCAGCCGCGCTCGCCAGCTCTCCAGCACGCACTGTTGTGTTATGTGCTGCTTCACGAGCCCGAGGCGAAGTGAAAAGGGGTGCCATATAGACCGAGGTTAGGCCCAGCACAGCCAACCCAAAGGGAGGTACGATCTTGATTAGCCAATACAGCGAAGTAAGGCCGATAAAGGCCTGCACGTCCGTTAGTTAAATGCCGAATTATGGGCGATGAATATCCCGAGATACAACTTACAGCAAATGTTTGATCAAGATTTTCAGCGAAGATGAGTTTCTGGGCTTTGACTACAGCGTATTGGAGAAAGTCATGGATGTCTTGGAGGGTGGCGTTGAGGGTTGACTCTTGGACTTTGTAATATTCCGCGGGTCGGAGACGAGTGAGAAAGGTATTGGGGCCGAAACATCGACCGGCGAACTCCGTGAGAGAAATCACTAACAAATCACAGTCAACATGCGCTCAGCTTCAATGGCCTACTGCAGGCTTGGTATTACATACCTCCAAGGCTTGTCGCTACAGCCTTTAGGGCCAATCGTGTAAGAGGTACGTAATGTGCTGCGCACAAGATGCTCATAGCGAGGGCGTACGAGCCGAGGGTGCGACCGGGGTCCTCCCACTAGACGCAATGAGCAATCAGGTCTGTAATCAATGGGACTGAATGAGGGACCTACGCTGATGTACTTATAAAGGCTGTCTTGGTTGGCTGTGACACGCAAGTCAGCGCGGTGCTCTGGCTGCTCCTTGATTTTGCTTTGCATGATTCATACCAATGATTTTGCTCAATGGCCCCATGTCTTCTTGTTGGTCATGGTTCTCAGGTGGTGGCTTTTCGGGCAGCGACTGTTGAATTGCTGGAGCGACTAAAATATAAAAGTATGAATATTGATTGGCATTGGTGGCCGATCCCCGAAGACTTACCTGATTCGAAATGCTGAGCACCGTCGGCCTGCACGGCCTGGACTGGCATAACGTAGGCCGGTCCGCTCATGATTGTTGATTGTGGGAGGATGCCGATACGAGATGGTTTGACGAGCGTTGGTTCTTGATGTTGAGGAGGTGAAATGAGCTACATATGTGCTAGCATTTGTTCCTTTATTCAATCTACAGCGGTGTGATTTGTTTGTTGCACTGTAAGTGTAGTGCGTCATGTTATATTTGTTGTGGAAACTATGACATCAACGAGCGGTCATTATTATGCATTCGTCATTCCGGATCAACAACTCCACGAACGCCCACCTTGCGCCACTGTGGCACTGCCCCTCTTTTGATGATGAATTTCGTGGCCGCATTGCCGGTCAAGACGCTTGGCTTGGCCCCTTGTGCACTCTCTCGCAGTTGAGTTTTAGAAAGCCTGCTTTTCTCCGGATTATCCATTGCTGAACTTCCCATGCTTCTATGCCAAGCGTGGCTGCTTGCCTCGTATTTCGGATCCATGTACATGCCTGTCACCCCAGGGTTTGGCTTCGTAATTAGCCTGGGCGCTAAATATCTCGATGATCCGAGTCAATTGAATCGATACGGTTTTAGCTGCGCCCTGTTATTTAATATTTGTCAAAGGAATTTGCTCTAATCCCACCTTCTATCGCTAGATCCCTGTGGCTTGATGCGATACCGCATGCGAGCCTCGGCTGGTAATCTGTGCGAGGTGGGGAATCGTCAGATTCATCTCCCTCAAGAACCCTAGAATAAACAACATAAGAGGAGTGCCGTGAGTAAAACATCCATCCAGGCTCGGTTCGTTGGTGCGTTTGACTCGATAGATGCGTCTTGATAAGGATCCCCAAAGGAGTAGTGCAGATGGATCTGTTCTCCATCGTCGTCCGGGAACAAGCTCTGGTCGACCGTCCCGCTCTTTACATCGCCAGTGCACCAGAAGGCATAGCGAGTTTTATAATCGTCCCCCATCTCAATGCACTTTGACTCGCCATTTTTACCATCATAGTCTTCGTCCAGTGATGACACTGTCATCGGCTCTCCAGCGCAGCCGCTGTCCAGCCACCTCGCAAGCTTGGCTTCCGTGCCGTTTGGACATAGCGCGTTTCTGTAGATCTTGAGCCGGTGCCAAGGAGCCACTTCAACGCAGATATCGGGTTCTGGGCGTTGGAATATGAACTTTGGGGAGCCGGCCATGCCCAGCTCGGCGATGAAGCAGGCCCAGTCGGAGACGGAAGCTGAAGTAGGCCCAGGTTTCTGAGGTTTCTCGACAACCAGGGGAGGTTGTGGGAGACCGATGGGAATCATGTCCTTCGCACTGCTGATGGATGCGTCATCGTCACAGCGAAACATGATTGACCACTAGCCATCGGGCGGCTTCAACGACGCAGACAAGCCCCAAATAGACTTGGATAGACAATGGCCTGGACCCATCCAACTCAAACGCCAGTCTGGGTGCACATGCTCCCCAGTACAGTCGCTGCTGGGAAACAGCGCCATGTATGGAGATCTTACCCATCCTTCGCACAGGCCGGCGTACTCCAGAAGCACGTTATTATTTATCGTTAAGTTCGCCGACGCGCAAGTGTTGACCGGGATGTCGAGTTGGACCACTGGTTGGTTTCCTCTGGGACGCAGGGGTATTTCGGGTCAAGATATGTTGTCATCAGCGCGTCTCGACTGGGATACAAAGGGCTGTCGTCGATTTTTTGAGCATCATCGGCGAGAGATTGCTGCTCCAGCGCGCCGTACAAGAAACGCGGCATGGCAAGTAGAGCAAATAGCATCCCACGGGAGATCGAGCGTGATGGAGCCATCGTCGCTACTGATGCTGAATGGAACCCCGTCGAATCTTTCGATGGCAGTGGTTTCAGGGCGATCAGTTGAAACGAGGGAATTTGAGGTCTGAAGATGGACTGATTGCTTGCTTTATTGGCAATGGCCGAGCTATGGCAGTGCTGCCTGCACCATTTAACCCGACGACCTTTCAGCTCTACTGCACCAGACATAGTTGGGCTGTTGGGAGTCGAATAAGCTCCATACCAATCCCGCCTCCTAGAGGGATCTGAAGAATGATAACGCTTTGTCCGTAATTCTGACTATTGACTGGATTATAAACGCATCTGGCTCTCCTTTTTGCGGCATCCGCGACATCTCAAGATTGACACGCAGCATCGTCTTTGCATTCACACAACTAGCGTACCACTTGGAGGTACATGTCCTTCTTTCCTGAGCCATAAAATGGGCTGTCTATGCCATGTAATGGGACCACGCCCAGCGAGTAGCAACTATTGCAACAACCCACGGAATAACCTTGATAGCCACCTTTTTCAACCCTTCTTTCACTAACAGAGAAGCTTTCTCATCAAACCAAGCCTTCTCATTCAGCCTGGGAAACTCACTTGTGGGTACCTCTTTTCCGAGGAATTTGCACAGCGGTTCCCAGCCGTCTTCAAGTTTAAACTCCAACAATCGCTCCTTTGGTGTAATACTCCTGACAAACGCATAGTGTTCGCGATACTTTTGTCGAGCTTTCAGCTCAGCGTCTTTGTGGGACCGTATGCCCGCCCATCCAGCCACGGTACTCTTCTGGACTTTCCCAATAGGGTGTATGTAGCTTCGGTCCAGATGATACACAATGTTTGTGAATGGGTCAAACATGTTTCCTATGATAGCATGCATATAGCTTTCATACCACTGCTCAATATCCCTCTCGACGAGGACGACTTTGGCCTCAGGATACGCCGCGACCAAGTCGTCGGCGAAGGCTATCGCAGGCGTGTCTGAGCTGACGGCTCCAAACGAGTGAATCAGCTGGTCAAACTCGTTCCGAGCAAAAGGCGTTCCCTTGCCGAAAAACTTGCGGTCAATTGCATCCTGCCACATCTCATTATCCCCAAAGTGGGTGGTCAGAAGATGAAAAGAGTGCCAGCAAGGAATGTCTAGTTTCTCCAAAGCAGCAGACATGGCTGCGGTAGATTTATTAGTAACCATTCATGGCAAGTTGAGAACTAGCAGATGGACTTACTCGCAGTGCCGGTACGGTTGAAACCCAAGCACAGGACCTGCATTGGTACACGACGTTCCTTGCCTCGTGGGGACTCATAGTTTATGGGCTGGAAGAGCTCCGGGTGACGGTCTTGTACTGTCGTCATTGTGTGTGTTGCGACCACAAGTGAGGGGAGGACGGATCTAAGGTGGAAGCATATAGGCCACTCACTCTATGAGGGTGATATTTTACATCTGACCAGATAAGCAGACGAAAGTCAGCACAAGCTGGCGGTCAGCACTAACCCAACTCAGCACATGCGGGGTATTGATTGCAAGGATCATGGACGCTTATGAAAGCTACTAATTTAGCAGCAGGAAGGGACGGAAAACAACACCCAACTCATTAACTTACCCTAGGGGAAATGCACAGAGTCGTCGCACAGGCGTCTTGGCCGGTCAGCCCGAAGCTGCACCAGATTACGCGTATGAGGTCGGACCAATCTGAGGCTTATGTCTCCTGATAGGGAAGCATCTCATGAGATAGAATATCGGGTCGGTCGCAGGAAAGTTCGCTGGCAAGGCATCAATGGGGCCTGCGGCAGCCCGATATCTGAGGGAGGTTGAAGACGGAGGTTGGACAGAGAATGTAGTGACGGCAAGAATAGACTCAAATAAATCTCTCAAAAATAAAGGCAATCAATTAATAGACTTCCTAGCAGCCTCGAGCCCCTCCGGCCTCTCTGACTTCTAGGAAGAATCTCTGATGAATGAAAAGACGATGATTTTTCCCCTGTGACGGCACTGACCTCCCCTTTTAACCTTATCCGGGCCACCCTAGAGACATCCCCGCTAGCGACCAGCTAGCCCAAGCGTCCCTAACCGCCTGTCACACTAACTGAAATAATAGGTATAATAATGAACATAATGAGACCTACAAATGAAGCATGTCCTTTGGACTGTTAAAGGGAAATGCGTCTCTACGCTCGAAGGCTTCTCTGCCTCGCTGGTGTCTAATTTAGCGCGTGAATTTAGAGCAGGTGGCCCAGCACTGGTAATTTTATTCCCCTGACCTATAAATTCAGCAAGCACACCTATACGGATCATTGAATGGAGAGTCTCAATGTACAGATATTAGAGCAGCAAGCATAAACCGAGTACAACTATAGACAAGAAATCTTGATTCCTAAAACTGTCGAATACAAATTCTAGCCATCCGACCAGCATACTACCAACGGTTGCTCGTCCATAAGCAGTTGCATGATCACAAGCTAAGGATCTGACCGGCCTCTCCGGGGACTGTCGAGGCAACCTTACCGGAACCGAGAAGTGTAAACTTGTATGGCATGCTGCTGGTGCTCAAAGTGCCCGTCAAGGCTGTGTTCTGACTCTCTCCGCCGAGAACAACGTCCTCCGCAACAACATAGCCGACCTCATCGCTGGACTCACTGAAGATGGCCTTTTTCCCGACATTCTCAAAAACAGAGGACTGAATTAGTGCTTGTGCACCCATGCGACTGTTGAGACCGGTGTCCATAGTATTGTAGTATTGGCTGGGAATTAAGTCAATGGTGTGAACAATGATGATAGCACAAAGGGAAGCGAAGAACTCACTTGATGAGATGAGCAGTGCCAAATCGGAGAAGAGGGCCGCGGCTTCGAACGTTGTAAAAATGGTTGTTGGCGTATGTCACATGGAGTTTGCCAGTGTCTTCAGCTGCGTTGTTGTCCGAGTGCCCGACCAGTGATCCCTTGGACTAGAAGTAATCACACAGGTTAGTGTATTTGGTCCTCGATTAATATCTTCACTTGGCTCTTGAGAACACTTACATGGTCATGGAAATAAGTGTGCGAGATCGTCACCCAATCCGCCGCATGGGACAAGTCAACCAGGCCGTCATAGAAGTCCTTGTCGCCGTCTCTGCTAGCAGAGAGATCACAATGGTCAACCCAGACATTGGTTGATTTCTGAATGGTGATGGCATCGCCATAATCGTGCTCGACCTTGGAAATCTTCATGTTGCGAACAATGACGTTCTTCTGCCCCAGAATAGTAAGGCCAATGCCGGTGAGGGCTGCAGACTGCGGTTAGCACAGTCCAGGTAAGAGTAAGGGAGATTGGACATACAACTGCCTGTCTTGCCAATGATCGACTTGTTGGAACCGACTTGAACCTTGGCAGCGCCAGAGATGCTGCCCTGCACAAAGATAATCGACGCGCCATCGGCAATAGCAGCCGCGGTTAATTGACTGAGAGTCGTTACCGTCACTTGGGTACCGCCTGTTCCTCCCGTTGTTCTAAATGCCATAGGTTAACTCCAGAGTAGTGAATAATTCACGACAGGAATGAAACGTACCCGCCATTCTGTGTACAGTACCCGACTGTGCACGCATCAGTGGCAGCAGCCCTAGCATACAAAGAAGCGCCAGGAGCCGCAATGGCTCCAGTTGCAAAGATGAAGAAAGATGGCAGTCTCATGGTGCCGGTTTTCAGAAAAGTGAGATGGAAAGCAAATGTCTTCCTATGTCCAAGCGTTGGACATTGGGATAATTGGGCGTGCTCGCATCAACTAAATACAAATTAGAGTCCCTGTAAGTCCTAAAGTCAAACAGTTAACCTTACTCGGGTACAGGATATTCTTACATTAGGAGACACATTTTTCCCCGAATCGAGAGCCTGAAGTCTTGGACATGTTTCAGTATTGGTCTGGTTGGGGGGCGAGATCAGGGGCGTCATTGGAGGAAAAATGTCGGGCAACACGTCCGCGCCCAAGAAATCGAATAAGATCACCCTCGTCGGGGTATTTATGGCTTAATGGAGCATGACGGTTACATCGTGCGGATATGCCTCCTCCGAAACACCCGTTTGGGTATCTCATGATCGGATCACTGCGGACTTGGAACCATGTCGATTTTGTGGGAGGATATACTCGAAACAATATCCACCAGCCACAACAAGCTGTCACAATCCGTGTCCAAAACCATAACAAAGTACAATCAGCAATACACAAGTTATCAATAAAGGATATCTAAAGAACGACTTAAACTAGAAAGACGATATGGAATTGTAATATCTACAATTTAAATTCACACACTGTAACGTGGTGGTTATTTAAGCTTAAACTGAAATCTTGGTAAAATGAACAAATCAATTGCAAGGAATATCCTATCAACATTGAGAACTATATCTATAGATATAAAAGCATACTTAATGATAAATTTCCATGTTAATAACATCTGATCAGTTATAGAAATAAAACCCCCAAGCCAGCAAAGAGTCGTGGCGATGCCTTTAATAGCCGTCTTTTCCGCCCCCACTCGCTTATCAATGCTTGCGTGGGTCTACTCACCGTTTCAGCATGGGGAAACCGAGACCATTGTCAGCCAAGCATGGCATTTATTCCGCCAAAGAGCAAGAGGAGGCTCCTCGGTACCACTCGTTGACCCTAGCTCAGCTCAGGATCGACTCCAAGTGCGACGTAATGTCGACGATCGGGAATAATGTGCGATTGCCAGCCTGGTCCCAGACACCGGTGTCAAAAAAGTATTCTTCGTTCATGTAAATCGAGTTGCTGATCTGAACACTTGCGGTAGCCCACCCATCCGTAATTGTGTTGACGATACCTCCGGCGAAAGATGCCGTTTCCCAACCATCCTCGGTTCTGAACACGATGATCTTTCCCAGGCCATCGCTGGAGCAGAGAAGAACCCTCCCATCGTACTTCGGGGGCATGTAAAGGCCGTCACAGTCGATGGTCTCGTCAGTTGGCAGTCCACTAACAGGGACATTGACAGCTGCTGGCGAAGTTCTCGCGAGGTCCAGGGAGATCAGTGCCGCCTGCGTTTCGTCGAAGAGCAAAGCCTTATCTCCTGTGATGGAGATTCCATTGGACCATGATGTGCTTTCGTTGGTGTTTTGAGCGACGTAGAATGGCGTGACTGTTCCCAAGGGGGACACTTTGGCAACCGCGCCACCGTACGTAGCCAGAAAGTAGACGTTGCCCTCCTCGTCCTCATCCATGTCTTGGAACCCAGTAACAAAGAGACTGTGGGACTGAAGGACCTCCTGCTGGAAGCTCTCCATGTTGATAATATATCCCAAGGTCTCAGTGTTGGTGTCGTACTGAACGAGCTGGTTGGGACCCGTGAGGTTGGCCCCCGAAGTCTCAAAAGGCAGACCTGAATTTGCGGCAAAATACATCATACCTGTACGATTGTCGAAGTCAATGCCGGAAATGTGATATGGATAAACTCCCGTGACACCGGGGATTTCAATAATCTTCTGGGTTCCGTTCCACGAGTCATATACCAGGACATATCCATCAAAATTAGCGCTACATTGACCGTAAGCTTCTCTTCCCAGCGGGAGATCAGTGTATCAGAATCACATACCCAAGGTAAAGTTTGCAATGGTGGGAATCAAAGTCGAGATTTTCGGGGTACAGTCGGTTCCTCTCGATCGTAAAGTTGCCTAGGGCTTTGGAGCAGGACGAAGTCATCGATCAGCCAGATACCTAGACGTCGGCAGACGTCCCTGCGGCAAAGGCAGTGCTCAGGAAGAAAAGGAGCTTCATGGTTAAGATGTAGAATTTTTATTTAGCTGTGTACTTGCTCTGCATATCAGATAGAGCAAGTTTTGGGGAAGGCCGCCAGGAATAAATAGAAAAAGATTTATCCAAATGCCGCTGCCAGCAGCCGGAAGCTGCGTCAGCACCTATCCAAGTTTCAGCTTAGGTGGATCTTGAGTGCGGTATAGCCTCACATCTCTAAGCCCCCACCCTTTAGAGTTATTCGGCATTTTACTGCCGTCCCTATCTTGTACTTCGTGTAACTACCTTAGTTGCGGAACCCATTACCGTGACACGTAATAGATATTTTGGCCAACAAAGTTTCGGTTACCATGTACGTCTTGGTTTTATCTTGACCAGAGCTGCTTCCGGGCAATCCTTCGTCAGGTAATTGATGTTTTGAAAACACAGCACAAACTTAAGATCCTCAAACCCCTGAAGTCCGAAAACTTCCGCAATGTCTGCTGAGAACGACGACACCCGCGGACACCGAACATTGTAAGCTAAATTATCTGTCTCCTTTTTTCCAGTATACGGGAATACTCTCGCCCACTGCCATCACGAAGTGATATGTCGTGTTGCTTGATTGACTGGCAACACGATGCCGAATTTGGCGAAACAACGTCGTGAATATATGTTCCATTGACTTGTGATGCATTCAAGACTCAAAGCTCAGAAAAATTAGCTTAGTCTAAGCCAAGGCATTCGGTTTACAATACTTCGTGTGCAAGACAAGGCTAGGTTGATGACGAGGCCGGTGACGAGGTAGGTGGCGATGCACGCCTCTGATGATAGACGGAAAGCTTCACTGCCGTCAGAACCGTAGAAACCCGATATCCTGATATATGTCATATGTCATATCCAGTGGTATATCTTACTTCACAGCGATTCCTCGCTTGTGCCACGACCAATACTTCCACCGTGTCCCTTGTTTTCAAATTCGCTCAAACCCACAAGACGTCTCTCATCTCCATCACTATACTGTACATCGAAGGTGCGCTTTAGCTCAATTCCCCCATGCTCTGGTCTTGGCATTGACTCCCCGCGCGAGGGGAGTTCCACAAGGACGTGATCTCGACTAATTGTCCTGGACTTGCGCCCATACATATCGCCATTACTCTGGTAGTCGTTCAAGTCATAGGATGAGTCGCTAAATATAGGGGAAAGCCTCACCAGCAACATGCGTACAGCTGGCATCGATGCACAAATGATGCCGACGTGGATCTCGACCGTAGACCAGATAGAGATATCAGTGTGGTCATACGTAGGACTATTAGAAGATCCCAGGTTAACGAGGTACTGTAGCCGAATGACGCTCACCACCATGACACTATCGCGAATCAGCCACTTCTCGAATCTCAAATCCGTCGAGGCAGAGTTCTTACAAAGTACCAACGATTAACATGGCCGTGACGCCAGTCTTTTTCTTCCAGTGCATGTGCAAACTCCACAGCCTCTGCAGCGGGATCGCCAACATCCATATATCTAACGCGATACTAATTGCTGCGTTTGCCCAGGCGATAGCATTTATGTCAAGGCTGCGTAGGGGTTAGCTAGGATCTCAAAGTCCAAACCAAGCCAAGCAACATACCATGACCCTTCATGCTCTCCATCCCAACCTGTCCAGGAATAGCTAATTGGTGAACACTGAAATATCGCCAGGAATATGAAAACGATGCCAAACACTGCATTCGAAGTGACGGTACACCAGAGCAGTTTCTGCATAGGTCCTTGGAAGATCCGTAAATATAAGAACAGTAACGACATCTTGAGAAGAGAAACTTGGGCAAAATACAAGACATTTAAAATATAAAAATAGACACCAAATTGGGTAATATCATCGAAATCAAGGGTCCAGATGTCCTTCCCCTCGCCGTGGCTGGCGGTGCCGTGGATATTTATTGCGGTTGCTGGGATTGCGCAGAGGAGGGTCAGTAGGATGAAGGTGTCGTCGAGGCCAAAGTTAGAGTCGGTGACGAATAGTCTTGATCCGAGTCGGAGGAGCATGAAGAACCCAGAAAGTATGCTAAGGATGATCGTCACATTGATCATAAGCTGGGTCTTATCGCGGACTGGTACGCCGCAATAAACGTTGGTCGCGTTTTGCGTCGCTTGCCCCAGCCAGGTCAGCTCTTTCCACCAACAGCCAGAATCATGGGAGATGGGTAGACTTACTTAAGGCTTCTTTAATTGTACATCTTTGAGAAATGCACAATTTGATTGCTGTCAAGAACGACTCATCTGCACACACACATGTGGCGTTCTGGGAAACGCAGTTGGAAACGCTATCACCGAGGCAAGACCTCTACTTCAAAATTAGCTTCTTTCATCAAGACGAAGTCGAAACACGGGGGAAGCACCGGGCACTGGGGCAAGTTGGATAGCAGTTCTAGCAGTCCATTCCCTGCTGCCACATTCATGCAGCAGTAGCATGACAGCCAGATCAGCAACAAGGGGCCAAACCACCTCATTACGATTCACCGATTTAGTGTTCGAGAGCGCGAAACAGGATCGTCCGATAAACCGCGTTCGCTAGTGGCTTTATAGATAGAAGCCGCGCACCCCTTGACGCGGAGCCGATGACATGTTAACCTGGGTATTTGGATGGGACCCCATTGGCGGGATCTCGTCCGCTTGGATACCGTGAGTAGGATGCGCCGTATTAATTGGATTCTACGAAGTAATACGAGTCATCCACTACACCAACCCAAACTAAGACTCGCTAGTAGGGGTAGTCTCCAGCTAATATCACGTCTAGCCAGAGACTCGGGGAACCGTCGGGCCAGGACCCGAAGGCGGGGGCTCAACATCCGGGGAAGTGGGGATCATCTGGAATCTTAAGGCTAGCTGGCGATTTGAATGTCCACCCGTGTATGTTATCCGTACTGATCGACACGTAATAACCAAGGATCTGGATGGTGGACGGCTCAGCACATGGTAGGGAAGGTTCTGTCTTTCCACACGATGTAAATACTGACTTGAGGGAATAAAAAATAAAGTTACGACAAGGATCACTGTCTTCATGTAGCTGGATTTCAACCTTCTTTCTCTTCTTAAACTGTTAACATAACCTTTCCGTACATTAAGTGCCAATCTAGACTCCCGGGTCCTTTTTTTCTCACTAGTGGTGTAATCGGCCATGGAACCGTGTCACCCGATGCACCACCAACAGGGGCCCACGATGGACCCAAGGACCAGATATGAACCTTGTCCCTTATGAGACAAGTTAGTCACCGTATAGAGCAATGAAAGATCTAATTCAAATTAATTCCACAAGCTTTTAAACTATTGGACGGGACTGTGTGTGATCTTCATCCGGATTTGCTTCCCACTATCCGGAGACGGAACTCAAGCACACCAAAATTCATTCCCGTTTCCGTCGCCGAGCTGTCAATGAGCTTTGGATTATGATACAGCCTCCTTCAATACATCTTACTTCATATTGACGAAGACTGGTCACGGCTCATAAGCGACAGTATCCTAAATCCACATATTAATTGCGCAAACAGCTACCTCTGCTACTTCTTCAACACTAAACACCAGCTCAAGTCCTTTTCTTTCCAAGTATCCAAGACCCCAATCCTACGAAGACAGCTCCCCATATGTATTGGGAGAATCCTTGGAGAGACCACGCTTGTGCTGGCAACGGCTCCGTGGCCTTTGCAGGTGGTGACACCGACGGCGTCGGCGTCGGCGTCACCTCACTTCACTTCGACTTCACCGGACGGATGAGAGCCTTCCTAATGTTCTCCTCCACCTCCTCAGCTGCCGCAGCTCTCTCCTCTGCCTCTTCCTTCTGTTGTGTCAGCACCACAATCCTCTTGTTCGCCTCGTTGAGCTGTTGTTGCAGCAGGGCGGCGCTGTCATTGGAAATAGCAAGCTGGGCCTGGAGCTCCTTCTCCGAAGCCTCCAGCTTCTGCTGGATAGCAATGAGTTCGCCATTCTTCTTGAACAGTGCGTCATTCTTTGACTTCTGGATTCCCAGCTCAACATTGAGACGGGCGATTGTGATCTCCTGCTTGATGATCTTTTGCTCGAGGGCGTCAATGTTGGAGTTGAGGCTTGCAATCTCGACATCCTTATCGGACACTTTCTGCTTCAGGGCGCTCACTTCCTTCTTCAAGGTATCGCGCTCCCCGCGGGTTCTCAGCAAAGTGTTGCGGTCCTTCTCGTCCTTGATCTGGTCATGATACTTTTCGTCGTTGAGCTTGTCGATCTGCTTTTGATGATCCTCTTCCGCCTTCTTGGCCCCCGCCACAACCTTGTCGAGGTTAGCCTTCAACTGCTTCGCCTCAGCTTTCGCAGCGTCGCGATCACGGGTCAGGGCCTTCTTGGTGTTGTAGAGATTGGTGTTGTCCGCCTTGAGACCCTCGAACTGATGAAGCAGGGTGTGGTAGTTGGCATCGAGGGTAGTAAAGCGCTGTGGATTATTAGCGGCGTCTAGGGTTACGAGTCAAGGTAGATACATACATCTTGGGCATACTTGGCGAGATATCCGGCCTGGTCGACAAAGGCCGCCGTGTGTGCCAGAGTCTCGAGGAGACCACCAGGGAATGGCAGCGCGGTGAGGATGCGAGGGAGAGAGGCCTGAGCCTGAGGCAGGCGAACTTCAACCTCGGCCTTCTTAGGGGCGACCTCCGGAGGTGCGAAATCACTGGGAAGAGTTTTGTTAGCAACGAATGCGAAAATACGGGGTCAAACATACTGGGAGTGTGGCTTGCGCTCAATGATGGCCGAGCGGATCATGCTCCCAACATCTTCGCCATGACCACCTTCCTTCACATGAACGGCAAGCTTGTCGGTCTTGGCTTCCCAGGTGCAGCTGATGTCGTAGTAGGAGTGGTAGGTGAACTTAACGACGTCAGTGTCGATGCCGGACACTGACTTCTGGACCGCATCGCGGAAAGACGGGTCCTTCAGCTTTCCAGCCGAGTCCTTGGTATACTGCCAGAGGGACAGGATGGGCTTGTCCTCGCCGAAGCCATCAGGGACAATGAAGATGGCCGGCTCGTCTTTGGCGAAGTGCATCCAGCTGAACTTGCCGGTCCAGATGCGGGTCGTGCCAGTGAGCACCTTGTCCGACTTCCAGATGCGCTTGAGGGGCATGGGCTTGCTGACAGCGTTGCTGGGGTTCTTCATGATGACACTGAGGCCATCGTAGGAGCCCGTGGTGGTGACCTCAAAGCTGTAGTAGGCGCCCTTGAGGTAGAAGGTCACATCAGTGGCCTGGGTTTGGGTGATGGAATCGACGAGGATGGTGTCGAACCAGTTCTTCTTCTGGCTTCCCTGACCATCTTTGGTCCACTGGGAAAAGAGGTAGACACTGTCGCCGACACGGACGGGGCCGTTGGGCAGGACGATGGCGAAGGTCTCCTCGCTGGCGTAGGAGTACCAGTTGAGCTTTCCTTGGTAGACAAACATTGCAGCGGTAGAGTGACAAAGGTCAGGAGAAAGAATAGAGTGAAAGATGGAAAGATGAAGAATGAAGCGAGATGAAGTTGTTGAGTTTGAGTGATGAAATAATTCTCGACTGGGAGACGACAGTGAGTCTTTTATATCTTGCGATGCACTCGTCCATGTCCTCTTCCCCCAAGGCTTCGCCTGAACGTGGCTGCCTGGCACACGAGACACAACAGGCCCAGACTCAATAGTGAAACTCTTGTCGGAATCATTTGTTGATAGTTTCCTGCATGTCTTTGCCAGCGACAGGCTGAGAGAGAACCTTGAGTTGCGACTTGGTTGGTGCTGTGATTGGCGCTGTGATTCGGCTCAGCCATGGCCAGAACAGACACTATCGGCGTTCCCAGCTGCAGCTGAACTCGACCCTCGCCTGAGACCTTCAATAGTTCGTCCGCCCAGAGGTCCAAGCGCATCTGGGCGACGTTCTATTCCTCACATTCCTGGATTGTGGCGTTGTTAGCCCTGGGCCTAGGCTTTACGATCGCTGCGGGCCGACGCGCCCTGTTCGGTAACCCCTCCTGCGCGTGGAGAGCTGATGGACATTTTCGGGCTAGATGAACAAGCTAATTAAAACCTACAGGTGGGGAAACGGAGGCAGCGCTTTGTGAGGACGCGTCGTCGACTGATCATTGAGAGGGTGTCCTCTGGGCTTGCGAGGATCTTACGGCGAGAGGAGAACAGAGCAACATCAGGAATAGTTGACTCCTACGATAATGGCACTGAAGATGACGGCGTCACTATTCAAATCAAGAGAGCCAGATCAGCGAAATTACAATAACTCGAAATGGCAAAACCAAGTCCGGCGCTAAATGGCCAAAACACTGGGGCTCAGAGCGTCCAGAGGTATCGTTTGGGGTTAGACCAATAAATACTCTCTTTACGCCTTGGCAACCTTCCTGTTTCAAGCTGAAAAATGGGCCTGAATTATTATTGTCCAAGCCACGACAATCCCACATGAAGCTAGATTACGATGACCTGGACATGAGACTAAGTTAGGCAGAGTTCTGGAATAGGCGGTAGGACTGTACATTGGCCTTACTGTGCCTATCTACATTTAATTCGAATTATTATAATCCTCTGGCCGATCAGGCCCTAATAAAAACACAACGTACCAAATTTGACGCAAAGTTCATCTCGCTCATGATTTCAACTTGCAGGGCCATCCCTTGTTAGTGGTTACATGTTTCTGCACGGCGAAAATGATAAATGACAATTCGATTCACCGCGATGGTCCAGACCGCGCAATCACATCCAGCAGGTTCGAACACAAGAGCCTAGATTTACCTTCAGCCAGCCACCACGTCCAGCAGTGTATCACAGTCAAATTCGCCATCTCGATCTGCCAGGCTGCCCACCCGCGTCGGCAATCATCTTCTCTCCTAGTGAGCTGCCTGTAACTTGCGGCGAGCGTGCTACCGCCTGCTATGTCTTGGCGAGGAGTTACCGGACATTCAACTGCCTGCTAGGATGCGCTTTCTTACGTCCCCCACCAACACAGACAGAAGGCTACAAATTATACAGTTGATGAGAGCGTTCGGGTAAATGTGGCGGTCGGCACTCGGCAGGGGGGGCGCAGGGGGGACGCAGACGCAACCGCCTTCGAGCGGGGGGCGGAGCGAGGGAGGCATGCAGGTCGCCTCATCGTCTTCCTCACCGCAGCCGTATGAGTTACGTTATCGTTGCAGACGGGGATCAGCGTGACTACCAAGTCTAGTTTAGGACCACAATCAGTGCTTGCTGATGCTTAGTACAAGATTCCTCTTTAGGACAAGTACAGCTCCAGCATCTATAGAACTGCTATATAGTCCAGTATGTCCAGCTTTGATTTAATGCATTTTTTTACTTATAGCTATATTAAACTGTGGTAGATTTATGGTTACCCTGAAGTATAAACTTGTGGTTACTTTATTTTACTATCGTAGAGTCTTAATGAATTGCCCAAGCGCGGCGTCAGGCCACCAGCTACCTGAGCCTATTGGATGGAAGTTCGATCAGAGCCACGATTAAGCCTAATCAAGCTACAAGATCTTACAAAATACGGCGCTAGACTTGGTCAATTCATTGACACTTTACGGTTTAAATGGGTATCCCTCTCCATTCCACAAGCCCCCATTCGGGGTGATTATTGGCGAGGTCATCTGCCATGTTGCGTCATCGTCGTTTATGGACTTGTTCGCCTTCTTATGGCAGCTTTAAAGGTGAATAGTCAGTACTTGGCTAAGGTAAGCTGAGAGAGGTACGTCGTGCTGTTCTGGGCATCAAAAAGCGACTCGTTTATTCCTATGGTCGTAGTTGTCACGTTTCTTGACTTGGGCTTTTTAGGAATGGAAGTCCAGTTGTGGGCATTTTTCTTCCCGAATCAACTAGTTGAAAGTCTACCGGCTCATTTGCTCCGGACTTGAATTCTTTAGCTCCGCCACCGATTAATGCAGGATGCCTTTGCGGCCCACGCCACTTCAGCCAAACGAATAAGGTAAGGTAAGGATTTTATTTCGCCCGGGGGGACACACCCCAGAGGGCCTTTGCGCTAAGCTATTTTCGTTTCGTACAGTTCTTCCATAATCACCCGAAGCCCCAAAATTTCACTTTTACTAACTGGTCCAATCTGGTGTATATGCCGTGACAGGCCTGCTTGAAGGCCAATTTCCCCAAGTGTTCAGCATCCTATCCTCAGCAGCTGAAGCCCGGTCTGTCAAAATGAGACTGTATGATGTTAGTAGGATTCAATCTGAATAGTTAGTGTGCCTGAGGCTTCTGGTCCATGTCAAGCCTCCCCGTTGCAATGGCAAATTTGATCGTCGCCCGTACTGCCCGCATGTCTGGTGCCCATTTGTCATCGTCAGACGCTGCCTTTCCTCCCAAGAAGAACGAGAGGTTTCCCATCTTTGCTTGTGGGCATTTCAGCATGCCTTCCCGTTGCTTTGTCCACTTTGTGCATCTGAATAGAAAATGTTTAACTGTCTCGGATGCTTGACCACATTCGCACATATCCGATTCTACTGCGCCGATGTTGTGCAGAAAGCTGTTTAGTCTTGCCATTCCGGTGCGGAGCTGGATCAGCACATCTGCTTCTTTCCTCTTCAGCAGGTCATATATAGTACGGGTATGCTTGCCAGGGAGTGCCATGTCTATCGTCGTCGAGTATTTCCCAGCTCTTCCTGGCGGCATTCTTGTTTGCTGCTGCTTGGTTATGACTAGTCTTATCCTCGTGGATCTTGCTTGATACAGTGGTATATCTGGTCTGCAGTCTCTTTCAGTGGCCCGCCGGGCTGCTGCTTTGGCTTTTGGTCCTAGTGCGAAGTCTTCTTCGCCTGCTGGAACCCACATCATCTGGAGAGAGTTGCCCTCGTCTTCAAGGCGCCCGACATGGTCGTAGATTTGCCGAATGGCCTGTTGGCCGGATTGTTGACGCGGCCGCCGTATGGCTTCTAGTGCGGAACGGTTGCTCGTCACGACGGTTATAGTCCGTCGACGCAGTCCGAGTGGCATGCATCTCAGCGCCATCTCTATAGCTCCCAGCTCGGCTATGTATAGGTTCAGCTCCTCCGTCGACCCAAGAGTGATGGAGTAGCTGGCCACTAGTTCGTCGGCATTGTTGAGGGCCGTATCTCGTACGACACCTCCCATGCCTACCATGCCCTCTCTCTGCGAGGAGCAGGTGGCAATGACTATGCCATCCACCCTCTTTGCTTCTTCCACCGCTCTCTCCCGGTCACGGTCGCACGACACCGGGATACGGTCTCTCCATGGCGGTAACGCGTACTCCCGAATGATCTCTATTCGTTCAGTGGCTGTTTCCCCTTGTACTTGAGCAATCCTCTGCATCGGCGACACGAATCGGCGACACACTTTCATCACCTTCAGTGTCGCCAACGGGTGTGTCCTGGGAAGGGTCCGGAGGTTGATCCAGAACCTTGTTGCTGCTTGCGCATGCCGTTCTTGCACCGGTTGGATGCTAGCTTCGGCCTCTGCCACCGCCGTTGCGACGGTCCGGAAAGCTCCCGTGATCGCCTGTGCTCCGATCATCTGTGCCTTGTCCAGCCAAGCAGCTTCTCTAATGCCACATGAGTGCGCCCACACGCTGGACGCATAGTCCATGGTGGGAGCTACTGTTGCTACGAACAGTTGTCTCGCCGTCCGCGGTGACAGCATCTTCAGTCTTCTCAGACACATAGCAGCCGAGAGCCCCTTTGCAGCGGCTCTAGCTATGTGTTCCTTGTACCGCAGTTTCGCGTCCACGACCACTCCCAGGATCTTGGCGCTCGCCTTGGGCTTGACTACTTTTCCTTTGATCATGAACGGTTTGTCGCTGGTACGCGCGGCGTTTCGAGTGAAATGCACGATGGCCGTTTTGTCTCCGTTGAACGTCGCACCGCTCCGTCTTTCCCAGCCCAGTGCTTCGTCTATAATTGATTGGATGCCGGCTCGATTCTCCTCCGCTGTTGATCCCACCACCCAGGCTGAGTAGTCGTCCACGAATGCCATCGAACCACCTTTTGCGTTGATTCTTCTCTGCACCAAATCTGCATTGAAGAACAGGAACAACACCGGCGACAGCGGTGATCCTTGCGGGAGACCTGCCTGTGGCAGCTCCCGTAGCTGCGACGTGTGTCCATTTACCACCACGGTGGCCATTCGTCCAGAGCAGAAGGCGTCAATCCATCTCACCAGTCCATCAGGTATGCCTCTCGCCTTCAGCCTCTCCAGGAGTCGTTCTTTGAACACTCCGTTGTAAGCGCCTTTGACGTCGAAACTGATCAGACTGAGCACCCTGCCGGCCCTCCATGCCTTATAGATCTGCTCCTGCAGCAGAACCAGTGCTTGTTCGGCTGACCTTCGCTTCCTTGCCCCGAAGTGGTTTGCGGGCAGCAATCCATAGCTTTCCACTACATAGGATATCCGCTCTGCAACGACTGCCTCGAGTATCTTGCCCAGTGTCGACAGCAGCGATATCGGTCTCCATGCTTTGGCCACTGTGTAGTCTCCCTTGTCTGCTTTCTTTAGCGGGATGATCTTCGCACTCCTCCACTGGTGGGGTACCGCACCATCCTTGAGGGATGTGTCGAAGAGGTGCAAGACTCGGTATCTAACCACTGGCCAAAGCTGTTTCCACACCATTGCTGGCAGACCATCCTCTCCAGGCGCTTTCCAAGGTTTCGCTGCTAGCACTTTTTGTTCAACTTCCTCCATGGTGAGGTCTGGCATGTGCACTTCCGTCCGTTGCGGTCGGTCGCCTTCATCTTCAATCCTGGCCGGCAACGGCGGGAAGAACGTGCTGAGCAGCTCCTCTGCCTGCTCCACCCTATCTACCGTGGTGGAGCCGTCTTGTCTCTTCAAAGGGGGCACTCTGTCGTCCATAGCGCATATTCCGGGTTTCAAGTACGTAGCCGCCTTCCATATGTTGACATCTTCTGCCAGGAATTCGTCCCAGTGCAGTTTCTTCTGTTTCCGAATGGCATCATGGTACTCCTTGGATGCTTCCTTGGCCCGTCCTTCCAGGTCGGGCCTCACCTGGCCTGCTCGCCGCTGTGCCCTAGCCTGATTCCGCCATAACGTGTACACCCGCCGAAGTCTTGTCAAATCCTTCGTCCACCAACACTTCGCGTACGGTACTGGTTGTGCACGGGGCGTCAGCTCGTGGATCGCTTCGAGGATGACCCTCATTAACTGGTCTGTCTGTTCCTGCACGCCGACAGTCCAGGGGAGCTCTTGGAGATTGTCCTCCACCTTGGTTCTGATTGCTGTCCATGGTGCATTCTTGAACAACAGTCTTTCCGTGACAATCCGATCAGGCATCGCGAGATCGAACGTCGTTTGGATCGCCCGGTGGTCCGATCCGTGTTCTGTCGGGTGTATGGAGCACGTCACCATTCCGTCTGCCACCTCCGCCGTCGCCAGCATCAGGTCGATTGTGCTTTCCTTGTCGGGGCCTTGCCATGTCTTTGTGCCTCTCGGGAGCAGGCTGCAAAGACCGTGTTCGTTCATGAGGTCGATGATCGGTTCGGCCTCGCCTTGCCTTGCTAAGGCCACATCGTCTCCTCCCCAAAGCCGGTCGTGTTGATTAAAATCTCCGGCCAGTATGACGTCCACCGCCATCCCTGTCCTGCTCCTGAGGTCGAGGATCACCCGGTGCAGGGTATGGCATGTATTTCGAAGAGCCTGGGGCTTGCGTCCCGGCACATACACTGACACAACTAACATTATTCGGTCCGGGAGTCGTATGGCTGCTGCTGTCAAGTCCGGGGACTGTATTGGTACTTGGTTGGCCTCCAAGTCCCTATTCACCCACAACATGCTCCGGATCGGCCATCTGCCATCTCTCCAAATCGTAGGGACCATTTTAATCCATCTGGGATGCCCCATAGGGACTGTTAATAGTTTGCCGTCACTTTTCCATGCCTGTGGTTCTTGGACCGCCACAACTGCAAAATCTTGGAGTCGCGTATCGTTCATTAGGCTCTCGTGTACCGTGTCCTGTTTTCTTACATTAAGTTGAATTACCTGGAATATCCTACTCATGCCGAGTAGGGTAGAGTTTCGGGCAGCTTCGACTGAACGACTCGTGCGGTCCACCACAGGGTACGCACTTGGGTACCTGCGTCTGGCACTCACGATGATGGTGGCCTTCGGCAGCGCACCTCGCACATACCCGATTCTTGCTGCACGAGAAGGCCTTGTGGCCAAGCTCCTGGCAGTTGTAGCATTGTATCGGTCCGGTTCTCCGCTCGAACATGCTGGTATAAGCCGATTCACCGGCTGCAAGGAAGTAGCGTTCCTGTAAGAGTCTCCTGGCATCGCTGTTTTTGGTGAGGTATACCACCATGGATCCATATGCCTTTGCGTTATCCTTGCGACTCAACCAGGCCATCTTGGCAATCTGGACTTCATTCTCTTGGCCCAAGGCTTCCATTGCTCCAGGAAGGACCTTGCCTTCCTGGTCCAGAACGGCGGTACGGTTGATATTGTCAACTTTGACTGGATACAGTTGGTCACGAAGGACTCTCGCACCTGGAGCCTTCTTGACCTCAATAATGGTCTTGATCTTCTTCAGTTCTTCCTCGTTCCTACCGATGACCCTCAGGCGGTTGGTATTTCGTCCATCTCTGGTCACTGCAACACATCGCCAACTAGGTTGGTCGCTAGATGTTCGCATTTCCTGTTCAATGGTCCTGCGAAGCACTGCTGGTGTAGCATCTCCGATATGATCCTCGGGCACCCTAGATGTGTCTACTGTGCAGAACACCGGTTCCGGGGTTGCTGATCGAACCGTGGATGGAGTTTGAGTGGTGATACTAGCAGGCGTCATTCTGGCAGCATCTGCATATGTCTGGCTAGGCGATCTTGCTGCATGAGCATTGGTCAAGGTGTCCAGCTGTAGCCGGGTCTGCTCCAACTCGCTGCAAACCAGGGTGAGCTGCTCTCGAGCCTGTGACAATTCTTGCGCCATCTGGGCCGTGGTCCTAGTGACTTCCTCAGCCATGCGGTCGCTAAGTTTTGTAAACTCGAGCTGAAACTCTGCCTTCATTGCTTCCATTCTTTGATTGAAATCCTGTTCCAGGAGTCGTTTCAAACCCTGGATCGCCTCGGTCATGCTGCCAGCTGCCTTAGGCGTGGTTCTTTTCTTAGTTCGCGTATGACTCAGAGCTCCCTCACTGCTCTCCTCCTCCTGCCATTCCATATCGCCTTTTTGCTGCTCGGACTCCAATGCCCTTGTCGTTCTGGTCCTTTTACGCAGGGGACGATGATATCCCCCGCCCGGAACATCCGGCTCGCCTTCCATGACGACAATGACGTCTGAAGCGGGGTTCGCAACTTCAGACATCCACCAAAGGCCTGAATCTCCGCCAAGCGGCTACCGGGTATTTCAAAAGTAATAAAGAAGATAATGAGATTTCGAGAAGTGTTTCGAATCGCCACTCTAGCAATCGTATCACATCCCTTCGTGGGCTCTCAACGGGGTGCGTCCCAAACGAATAATTGACTGCGAATAATTGACTGCCTCTCTTACCCTAGACTCCGTGCTGAATAATCGGAAAACCTTGGCTTTGTTGGGGGGTTTCTGGGTCAATAGAGAATGATTGTCTGGACTTGTCCAATATTGTTAAGGCGCCTGCCCTGCAGTGCGAGCAAGAAGTTCGTTCCTCAGGCATGAAAAAGACTAAGGTGCCACATGTGGCGGAGCACAATTGACCACGCCACAATGAAATCGTCTCCGTCAATCGATAGATTCTAAATTTGCGGCATCACAACGACTAAGCTATAAGGCAAATTCCATACGTAAGTACGGTGTAGCTACGTAGTCGCGGAATCGCCACCAGAAGACACCGTTTTTCTGCTTCCAGACAAATGGGGCTGGGTTATTTGCTGCTCTACCTACGGGAATAAACCAGCATGGAATCGCTTCAGCGTCATCTGCGAGGCACTGCGACCGCCTAAATGTGATGTGTGAGCCGGTTGATGGCTACTGCGAGGAAGATGTCGTTGGGTGAAGATAAAGTCGGACGTGATGGATCGGGAGTTTTATACAGGGTGGACTCACCCGGAGCTTTGGTACATCGATTATAGAAGATTAACGATTCTAGCAGATCATCTACCTCATAGTATAGTAAACTCCTTGGTAGAACATTGCCTATTCTCCACACATCCAGCGAGTACCACACAGCGCTCCCTAGGACATCGGGCTTCACAACCTGGAGACATCTGAGACACCGCTGTAAGTAGTCGAGAGTAATGGCGACAGCGCCCAGGTCAGTGAAGTCCATGGCCGAAGTGGGCAGACCAAAATGAGTCGCCTCGCCGACACGGCTTCTTGAAAGACCCAAGCACGGGTCCAGTATTGGCAGGAAAGAAGATCGTTTATGGCCGACCAAGCCGCGTTGAATAGCGTGGGGATATTTTTGATGTCTGGAATCTTTGAGACCAAAGTGTCATTTCGGAAAAGATTTGGGTAGGCTGAGAGCCATTCCCACTTCGACAAGATGGCAAGCATGCCTTCTTTTGTATCAGATTGCTCGGCAATATGATTGATTTGAATTGATGACCGGCCTCAAAGCTCGAAATGCGTCGTGCTTGTCTTCCGATCCTAGCCATGCAAACACGCATTCGGCGTTTTGGTAGAGCTTCGCCATGAGGCTGAGCTGTGCCGTTCGCTCTCGTGCATTGCCCTGGTTGATGCAGATGGCATCTGCCCACAGCAAGAATGTCGAGTCCGGGCCAGGGTGGAGGTTCCGCGTACCAGTCTGTCCAGGTCAGACGATGTCAGCGCAAGGTCGGACCGGCCTCCCTACGACATTGGGGTGAAGAACAACAAACAACTTACTGCTGTCATATGATCTTTTGTCGTTGTTGGTCTGATACTGGCTGGCCATGATGAGCTAGTGCTGCAAGCCGATTGAGGGCAATCGACTGCGAGCTAGTATTGAGCTGTACTGGCGTCCTCAATTCCCTGATGATCACTGGGTCTGGACGAGGCTGGAGTATCAGGGCTATCTGGAGCGACCGCTGAGCTACGAAACAGTTGTCATCGAGGCCGTGGCCAACTGGTGCCAACGGAATCGTTGCCTTGGGGCATCTGGGATATTTCGAACATCACCTCCTCCAAACCTGGTTCGTTCGCCTCGACTACCGTTCCTCCGCACTTTCACCCTTCCTTTGATCGTATTGCTTCCCCAAGGCTTACTTTTCCCCCTACCAGACAGGATTTTGGGCGTTCTCGGCGACAACAAGTGTCGGGATGCAAATCTCGTGCACATGCGGTACTTTGCTGGCCGAGTGGAACAAATTTTTCAAATGCACTGTAGCCAGTACGTTTTGTATCAGATTTTGAAATGTCGCACCGAATTTATCGAGTATTCCTGGGTGTAATATTCAAGGGTTTCAATTGAGTACTTACTACAGTGTCGGGTATGCAGCAAGATATTGTCAGTTCAACATATATTACACATGCCCCCTCTGAATCAATTTCTAAATCGCCGGAAATTTCGTTGCAGGGAGATGCGGCTGGTGCAGACAGAGCTGGAGACAGAAAGAGTATGGGCCCATGCAAAGATAGTTAAGCAAGATAAGGCCAAGCCTTGCTGGAGTGTGTATAGGTTGACTGAAGGCTGCATTCACTTGATGCGGTGTTCTTTTCAACAACGATGTCAAGGGCTGGAGGATGCAACACGAGGTGCTCTAACCACTTGGGCAAAATCACGGAATAGGTAGACCGGGTACTCTTCAAATGCAAGAGGGGGGAAAAAATCTGCCTGTAATTGCTTCATCGGAGCGGTCACTCCACAGTCTTTGAAACAACCGTATGCCATCCAACACCATCACAGCATCTTGCTTATCCCAGCCCGATTGATCGCCACAGAACTGTGATCAGTTTAAGGTACGGCATGCCCAAGTCAGCGTCCTCACCCGCGATATCCACTAATGCTGAACTACAGCGGGGTTCCAAAAGTCTTGCAACAGCCCCACTTACACCACCACCCTCACCGGAACGCATGCAATAAAGATACCAATTAAACAGGCCACAGACTAGCTGCAATAAAAGTAACTACATTTTTGGATTCCTCAGAGGCGTGGCTTTAATATTTTGTATACCAACCCCTAGCTTTACGGCAAGCTTCCACCCTACGCGGCATTGAATCTAGCAGGCCCCGAATGAAGTCTTGAGGGATAGCTTCCCACGCCGCTTCCAAGCACACTTTAAATTTAGCGATATCGGCTGCGTTTTTCTTCAATTTGGAGACCCAAGGGAACATTCTATAGAGATCTCTCTTTAGTCTGGCCCAAACGTGCTCTATGGGGTTCAGATCGGGGCTGTGAGGCGGCCAGTCAATAAGAGAGATCCCGTGCTCGAGCAGAAAGCTCATCGAGACCTTTGATGTGTGAATTCCGGCATTATCCTGCTGAAAATGCCGGGTGCCGTTATAGTCAGGAAGAAGCCCAGAAGTCAGAGCTTCAATATAGCTATTTGATGAGAAGCCCCCGCGCTTGGAGGCTGTATCCCGAGTCATAATAACCAGCTTGCTTCGGCTCTTCTTGCAAATTGCACCCCACACCATTATCGTCACATCACCCTTGCCATGGGCCATTTTATTGACGAATTTTGGGTCATAGATCTCATGGGTAAACCTCCAGACCCAGGTGCCTGGATTGGCGCTGCCATTTGCAGCAGAGCATTCATCAGAGAAGATAACCTAAGGGGTGTGAGTAACAGGTACAGTAGCAGACGGGGATATCTTAAACACTCAACCATACCTCACTCAATTCTTCTTCTCTTTTCGCCCAGTCACGCGTAAATTGAAGCCGTTGAGCTGCATCTTCCTTTCGTAAAAAGATCCTCTTTCTAGCTCGCCATTTGCGTAAGTTGACCTCATTTAAAGCCCGGCGTACAGTCGTCGCGCTCACCCCAAGACTCAGGTCATCCACCAGATCTTTCCTTGAGACACCTTCATCCTGTCATACAGCATGAATAATAGCCCTTTTCGCCCGAGGCGTCAGGCCTGGAGGACGCCCGGACTGAGGGCTAGGATCGATTGATGCGGTTGTCTCGAGCCGTTGAAGCAGACGGCTGATTGTGGCTGTCGTGACCCCAAAACGCGTCGCGACCACACTCCTTTTTTCTCCAGCTTGCACGGCCGCAATAATAGCCGCACGAAGCTCGGGGCTAGTTCGTTGTTTTCCTTGGCGATTTCCGGATATTATGGTCCCAAAAGATCGTAAATTGGACGTCATAGTAAAAAGTTGTGAGATGTTGAAGATGAAGGAGCAAAAAACGCGGTTCGGATCCTTGACGCTGGTCGCGAAAAAGTCGCGTGGCGTTGCAAGACTTTTGGAACCCCACTGTATCAGACACTAGCCCTCCCTCTAAACGAATGGTGGGAATTACGACCCGCTACACGGCCCAGCCAACGCTTGCTATAGGGCGCGAGACACAGCCGTCAGGAATGTATCAAGCGGCCCCCTATCGTTAGCAGGTAAAATTGCCCTGCTCATTCCACGCTAGATGGCTTCATTTGTGTCTAAGATTCAGGATCTGCCTCTGTTGGGGCATCTCGGGGAGTCAATCCGATGCTAGTTTTTGCGTTAGGTCGATCTAGAGCCCTAAAAATAAGGGGCTAGATGAGTATTGTGGCGTTTCCTGCCATGTGTGTTTGGTTGGAATTGGACTCCAATCTCATATTTAAGTCAATCGCCACGTACGTGTACATAGAGCGATTCCCCTTCCTACTTGTCTCCGATTTTCATCATCCCCGTCGTTTACTCTCTTGGTTAATCGTCTTCAAGTGAACACTGGCCAAGATGACGGTCAAGCCCCAACTGCCGCTGAGACTTCTCTCGCCGCCCTTCATCATCATTGTCGCCTGCGTTGCCTTGTTTGTCTTAGTCTGGGCGACAGTCCCCTTTGATTCCGTATGTATACCACCATGAACTGCTTAACTTTCGATCCCACCAGCTGATTACCGAGCTTAGGAGATACCAAACAACGTATACAATTCACTGTCGTTGAACAAGCCCAAGACCTCACGCGTGCACAACCTCGTCTGGGCATCAAAACCAGTACTCCCATTCTGCGCCGGCTTGGCCTCAAAGCTGGCCACTCGTTACCCAATCCCCACGATGCTGGGCTATGAAGGCTCAGGCGAATTCAATCTGACTGGGGGCTATAACATTGCCAAGTTGTACACCCTGCGGCGATATTTAAATGGGCCTGCTGGTGCTCACGATGACGACCTGGTCATCGCTACGGATAGCTACGACGTCCTGGCCCAACTGCCTGTCGATGCCTTTATCGAGCGTTACTTCGAAACTGCTGCAGCGGCCGATAAGCACCTTGCAGATCGTTTTGGTATCACTGTCGAAGAAGCCCATTCGAAAGGCCTACGCCAAACAGTATTCTTCTCCGCTGGGGCAAAGTGCTTCCCCCCGTTCCCGGACGAAGCACAATGCTGGGCTTTGCCCCCGTCCAACCTGCCGCATAATATCCTAGGTCCAGAACGAGATGGCCCCTCCGAAGCGTTCTACGCTGATCCTATTTTTGTGAACGCGGGGATCATGATTGGCCCAGTCGGCGACCTGCGCAAGGTTGTCGATGCCGCACTGGAATTGGTCGCCGAGATTTGGGACCCAGAGATCAAGTGGATTGCCACATCAGACCAGCATTATATCGGGAAAGTGATGGGCCGTCAAGAAGTTTACCGGACGAAGGAGATTACAGGTGGTCCCGTCCCAGGTCTTACCGGAACTAGAGTGCTCCCGAAGGAGAAGCAGAACGAGACCGATCAGACCGAGTTCCACATGACCGTTGATCATGCGCATGGGCTCGTTCAAAATAGGGCCTACTTTGAGTACTGGTTGAGGAAGCTGAACTTTGACCGTTCCGATCACACTGCCGTTGTGATGGAGGACGTGCTAAATCAGCAACGTTCATTTCAGCCGTATAAGATCCAGATGCCATCATTTGTCTTTTTAGCTTTACGCCGGATTTTCGATTCAATTTCGGATCAGATTGACCAAGGATCGACGGCGAAGGAATGGATTGGCTCTTTAAAACTCGGCACGAACGTTGCGACGAGGCAAATCTTTGCTCTTTTCCACCAATCAGGGAGAAAGGACGGTTTCATGGAGTACTATCAGGACATGTGGTATTTCCCATATCTTAAGCGTATGCTCAAGGCTGCCGTGGAAGCAAATAGAGCAAGAGAGCCTCTAACTACTCGCCTGATCGACGGCCGCAACTGGGTTTCTCAAACTAATTATCCCGAGGACAGGTCCTTACATGATGATTACGGTGGAGCATATGCCGACTCACCGAATGAATTTATTCCTTTTCTTCAGCTTTGTAAGGAATACACCCAAGATTTATTCGGAATGGAGCATCAGGGGGCCAAGAATCAAGAAACGAAAATCAATATTTAGAATAATGCCAGATAATCAAGATGCGTTACGAATTGTAAATATCACACTTCCAGAATTCTCAACGACCCGATCGTGTACTGCCATTGCAAATTATAAGCTTTGTGTTAGGTGACGTTTTGTTGGGTATGTGGTGTGCGTGGCACTCAGGCATGTCTGCAATGTTCCAACCTCTCGAAAAAGAATTTACAGACTGGATTACCGTAGTCAATGTAGCGTTATATAAGATTGCTTTAGTGGGTTCTAACCGTTACTGTCAAAATCCGAGGTTCCCTTGATTTCCTATAGCACCAGCGCGCGTGTGACCACATCTCCGCTCCTCACAAAGACTACGATGCTGAAATAAACATTCCACTGAATCTACAAAAGTGGCCAATCAATTGCTTTGGCTGCTGGATTAAAAAGCCACTTTCAGCAAGCAAGGCATTGCCATTGTTTTGAAATGAGCCAGGTGCGGGAGATACGTTTTTGAGCCAGCAGTATTCATGCAATTCTCTAGGAGCAGCATGATCTGCTTAATTTTAGATTCCCTTCGCCGGGACCGGAAGCAATCTGCTGTATTGGGCATGGAAATAAAATGGGATACGGTGGATTATGCATTACATGTGTGTGACTCGTTCCATTCATTGAGAATAGCAGTTTATCAGAGCTGCTCATTCAATGGGGCTCTGACATAAACCAAATCTATCTTCAAGGTATGCCCAATATTAAAATATTCAGCAATCAACAACGGATTAGATACTATTTCTTGGTATTTTAAGAAGTAGTAAAAGCTTGAAATACTATTTTCTTTGCCAATGCAGCAAAGGGGCTGAAAGCCAATCCCATACCAAGGTGGGTAAACAAAGCAACGGAAACGGTAGTCACAGATTGAAACGAAAGCAAATACCACTCTGCAACGAGCTCCATGGAAACATTTATTTTCCATCATGGCATTTTGGTGTTTTAAGTGTAGATATAATTTATAGTTTCCATCATCGGTACTGTCTGGTAGCCTCGAAACGCCTCCTTAGAGCAGCCAACCTTTTCTTTTTAAATGTGTAGCTACAAAACGTGTTTAGAGCAAATGACACCATGGTAAAGAACTGAGGCCAAAGGTTCGGGGGCAAAAAGCCCTGCGCAAATGCAACTGCCAGTGGGAACGTGAGCCATATTAGTTTTAGTGAGGGAAAAAGGGTGGCCTTAACGCTGGCCTCGACTTGTGAGAATGTACGCGCGCCGGCGATAACTGCCATGGAGATGATGTGTACAATTTTCTGAATAGGGACCAACTGTACTCGGAATACCAATCGGCGTCAATTGCTGCTTTCTCATCCACGGCCAAATGGATCAATGCATATACATACCACAAACATCCCCATTAAAATCTGTGTTATCTTCGCCACGTTGCTCTCTTGGCCGGCGAACATTTTCCTCAGGCCTCCGAGCAATACTGTTGTAAGTGGCGTATTGACAAAAGCGCCGTAGATGGCCATTTTCGGCACCCGCGCTGTCAAATAGTGGCCATTTTTGCCGCGGTCATCCGCGAGTCTTGAAGCGAGGAATTCTTTCCCAGCAGCGACAGTCGCAGAGCGGATGAGCCCACGAAGAAGGCGGTTCCGCTTTTTTCTCCGAGGCTGTATAGAGTGCGGTTAGTGCTGGGCTGTGGATGAACTATGGGAGGGTGGAAGCTTACCACAGCTGAAGAGTGATCGGATGCAGTACTGGGCGCATGGGAACTTCTATCACTACCTCCGAAGATTGAATCCTCGGGCGTGGCATGCGACATGGTGATCTCGGCCGACACGTCAATTAGAGAGATCAATCTTGCAGATGATCTCCAACGTGGGGTAGCGGTATATATGGTTTTCAATCACTCCGCCATAATCGCTCAGCCTTGATCGCTCCGCCTTGAAAGTACTAGTTGTCAGGGAAATCGGAGGCTCGGATGATCCCGTTGATGTACCGGTCACGGGCATATCGGGAATTAAAATGCCATGCCCATAGCGTACACGCTCGTACTGTACATGAAATCTACGCTAAAGTGAAAAGCAGATGCAAGTACAAGTACCTAGACTACTGTCGCAATCGTGATGGGAACATGCTGAAGTACGGCTGAACTGTTGAATCGCCACGTTGGTAGTCTAGAACTGGCGATCTTCAGGGCTGCCTAGGGGGTATATCTCTCACCTGGCTTCTAACCAACCAGTCAACCCTGTATAAAGCTCAGCTGGTGACAGAGCGCAGACACCTAGGCGGCGGGGTACGTCATGGCACGTTATTAGTGGTGATATGGAAATGTTTCAACCGCGTCTATTCGTCAAGATGGCAATTTGGGGGCTAAAAGCTGCACCTTTGTCACAGTCAGCGCTTATGCGGACGCCACACAGGAGCTGAGCCCCCCTCACGAAGAACGCGCAATATGCCGGTATTCGAGCTCAATACTGTAGAGCCTGAGCTGGGCTCTGCATCATTAGGTTGATCCCGCGCGTTTTGCTCTGTGTCTAGTGTTACTACTGAAATAAATCTTCTGTCATCTGTTTCCAATCTTCCGTTGCCCAAGCTGATGCTTCGACGGCCGTATCTCGCTAGTACCACTTTTTGTATCAGAACCACCTAAAATCCATAAATTCTATCCATGTGCGCCATCTAAATCTACCAGCTCGGAGGGATCTCCGGGTACGTGGCGACCCTCACCATGGCGACCAAGCCAACAAAGTATGTTTCCGGCCTATCTCCTAATGGAACTATTGACCAACGGCATCGCGGCAAAGAAAATTGTCCAAGACGGACTACACTGTCGGATGGATATGCGCTCTGTCCATCGAACTGGCGGCGTCCTCGGGGATGCTGGACGAGGTTCACGAGAGCCTCGACCTCGTCCCTGGGGATAAGAACATGTACACTCTGGGCGAGATCGGAGGACACAACATCGTTATGGCTTGCCTTCCAGCCGGAAATATGGGCATAACACCCGCCTCCAACGTTGCAACCAACATGATGAGAAGTTTCCCTAAAATCCGCTTCGGCCTTATGGTAGGCATTGGAGGCGGTGCTCCAGCACGCCGGGCCCGACCCAACGAGGACATCCGATTAGGCGACGTGGTTGTAAGCCTTCCTCAAGGAGAACTTGGTAAGACTGCCTTTGTGCTTTCTGGTAGAGTTCTGCTCACTCACTGCGTGTCTAGGTGGTGTCGTCAAGTATGATCACGGGAAAGTTGTCGCAGACGGTGATTTCAAACATACGGGCTTGCTCAACATGCCGCCCACTCCACTCATAAACGCAGTTTCTAAGCTCAAAGCCAAACATGAGTTTCAGCGGAATTCTATCCAACGCAACGTTACGGCCATGATCAATAAGGTCATGGAGTCGGAAGATGCGAACCCGGATTTTGCAGAACTATACGAGCGCCCCAATCTCAAGTACGACCGACTGTTCGCAGCTGACTACGACCACCATGAATCCCAAAGCGAGAGCGAGGCATCTGATTATTCGGACGATTCGGACGAAATTACGCTCCCTTGCCGTCGCTGCGATTCCGCTCTCCTCATCACTCGAAAACCACGAAAATCCCCAGACACCGTCATCCACTACGGCACCATTGCCTCGGCTGATAAGGTGATGAGACATGGTGTGACAAGAGACAAAATCAGGAAGAAACACGGCGTTCTATGTTTCGAGATGGAGGCGGCCGGGCTTATGAATGACTTTCCTTGTCTGGTTGTGCGAGGAATTTGCGACTATTCCGATACACACAAGCACAAAATATGGCAGCGATACGCCGCGGCCGCTGCCGCAGCGTACACCAAAGAGCTGTTAGAGGTTGTCCTGAAGGAAGACATTGAGAGGACAAAGGAAGCAGCAAAAGTCTTGGAAGAGGGTGAGTGTAATGGCGTACCAAACAAGCCTATGTGTTAGTTTAACCGATCCTGTTTATAGTCAAGCATGGTATCAACAAGATCGAGCATAAAGTGGACATACTGGTTCAAGGCACGTACCTCCAAGAGTATCTGGAAAATTCCTCGCTAATACCTTGAAGACAAGAAACGACAAGACCGGAAAAAGACATTGAATTGGCTTGACAGCGATATCCATACGAAAAGATTCATTGATTCTCACGCAAGATGGCAACCGCGCACTGGAAGACTTTTCCTGGATGCCGAAAAGTATTCAGACTGGGTCAACAATGATACCCAAACGCTTTGGTGCCATGGCATTGCTGGTGGTGGGAAAACAGTGTTCGCTTCGGTTGTTATCGATAACTTAAAAGCTGCCCAGAGAAACAAGACGCCAGAGACCAGGGATGGAGTTGCTTGTCTGTTTTGCGAATATGAACGACAGAAGGATCAGACTGTGCGATCTCTCACATGTGCCATACTCAGGCAGCTCGCCGATCAATGCGAGGAGCTGCCAGAGTCTGTCATCGAACTATTCGATCGCTACGAAGCCGACGATGCCCCTCTTCCCTTTGAAGAGATTGCTTCAACTCTTTCTGATGTGCTCGGAAAGTTCCCCCGAGTGTTCCTCGTTGTTGATGCCCTGGACGAATGCTCCGACAATACGCGCAAAGAACTGCTATCACATCTTCTTGAACAGCAACGGAATTCCAACATGAAATTGTTGGCAACTTCAAGGCCAACAATCAAATTCTTGAAGGAATTTGGACCTTGCGAGGAATTGGAGATCCAGGCCGACCCAGAAGATGTCAAGGATGTTCTCGACATTTTGATAGACAAGTCGGACACGATTGTCAAAACTGATCCGGAGCTACGGAGGAGGGTAAAAGACAGTATTTCTCAGGCTGTTGACGGGATGTACGAGAGATTATTTGCACCCCAGATTGATGCTCGACTAACTGAGGTAATAGGTTTCTTCTCGTCCAACCCTTCTTGGATTCAATCATTGGACAGCGGTCAAGAGGATATGTCGAGGATGCTCTCAGAGCTCTCGTGGACAGCCCCGACAAAATCTCAACGGTGTATGATGGTGCCCTTGGCAGGATAGGGAGCCAGAAGTCAGAAGACCGCAGGCTGGCGCAGAGAATTCTGTCCTGGATTGTCGACTCCAAGCGACCTCTCAGTCGTCAAGAATTCTCACAAGCTCTTGCAGTGAAGCCGGGGGATCTCACATTCCAGAAGGATTACATCATTGATGATCTTGATGGAGCCGTCGCCCTTTGTGCTGGACTAGTGGTAATCAACCGCGAGAGCAACACTGTCCAACTGATGCACCACACAACTCGCAAGTACTTCGAAGACTTCAAACACCGTCCCGATTGGATGACTGGCGCACACGGAATGATTGCGAGTGCATGCATAACATGCGTCTCGTACTCGGTATTTGACGAAGGACCCTGCGGTTTCGATGAAGCGCTGGAAAGTCGGCTACTCGAGTATCCGTTCCTCGAGTATGCTGCCCAACACTGGGGTACACATGCGCAAGAAGATCAAGTCAATATAGCGGAAGTAGAGGACTTGGCGCTGGAATTCCTGCAGCACGATACAAAGGTCGCCTCTTCGACCCAGGTCATGCACCCATCCAGCTACAGACAGCCCGGATACAGCCAGAACTTCGTGAAAGGTGTCACCGGATTACAGATTGCATCATCTTTTGGTCTCGCGAACATAGTCTTGCGACTTGTTCGCCACGGTGTGGCTACCACAGACACAGACGATGATAAGAGAACGGCACTTCACCGAGCGGCAGAGAATGGCCATGACGAGGTTGTCCTGATACTGCTTGAGCATGGAGCAGAAGTCAATGCCCAGGAGGCCAAGTACGACCAGACCCCGCTACATTTGGCAGCGTTGAACGGACACAAAGCGGTTGTTCAGACACTTCTCGAAAGTGACGCAGATGCGAAGATGAAGGACAGCGACGGTTGGATGCCAATCCACGTCGCCGCTTGGACAGGCAACGAAGAAGTGGCCAGAGTTCTTCTAGGGAAAATCGACGTCGACGAAAGAGGAAGAGATAAACTCACTGCCCTTCACTGCGCGGCTGCCCAGGGGCACCAAAAAGTGGCACGGCTTCTCATCCAAAGGGGCGCCGATGTAGATGCCATTGACGAGGATGGATGGACACCACTGCATTGGGCGTCCAAGAAACGACACGACATGATGAAGCCCAGAGTTCTCACACTGAAAGAAGAGACTTCGACATTACTACGTCAATTTCTGGCCAAACAAGAAGAGGTGAAAGAAGCCCTCAATCACCATGTCCAGTCATTCCAAGACAAATTGAACCACATTACAGAACCACTGGCTGTTTGGCGAAGCAGGTTGAGCTGGCTGCCTCTTGGCGATGAGCTCAACATTGGCGGGCACTATGGCGACGTGTTAGCAACGCTTCGTCTGGCCACAGACATGGGGACGATGACGCTGCCGTGGGCCTCTGCTCCACAGGAGGAGGAAGCACCGGCACCGACGAGATTCATTTTCGCGATTCAGGATGAGCTGACTGCACTGCACTGTGCTACCGAGTGCAGACATGAGTCAGTAGCGCGATTGTTGATCAGGAACGGGGCTGAAGTCGAAAAGAAGTGTAGAGCCAGCATCCGAACAGATTTCGCGCTGGAGTTGAAGGCGACCCCAACTCCTCTACACTTGGCGTCGTTTTCTGGCCACGAGGCCATAGTCCGACTGCTACTAAAGGAGGGTGTTTCTGTTCACACAAGAAGTGGCAGTCAGGTGGATAAGGAGTGGACATGGCCGTATGCAGATTGGAATGCATTGCATTGGGCTATCATATCAGGCAATCAGGAGGTCTTGCAACTGCTATTGGATCACGGAGCCGATGTCCACGAAAGTTGCCTGATTGCCATGAAATCCATGCGTTGCCAATTAACGCCTTTTCACTTGGCTGTCATCTTGGGACACGAAGAATTCATTCGGATCTTGATTGACAACAATGTTGATGTCAATGCGAAGGAAGTCACTGATTTTGACGTTGAGGTTGACATGAAGGGCATTAGGGACGGAGGTGACGACCCTGTAACCTTCACGTCACGACTCAACCCAAGCGCAATACACCTGGCCGCGCTGATGGGGAGGCACACAGTTGTTGAGATCCTGCTTGAAAGCAAAGCCGAAACTGAAATGATTCTTCATGCCAGCATAGGGCCCGTTAACCTACAACTCACTGCACTGCACCTGGCGGTCCTGGGTAAACACAAGAAAACGACGCAACTACTCCTTCAGAGCGGAGCGGCTGTTCAAGCGAAGCTTCAGCTCACGGTCGACAGCTACATGCGTGTAGATGTGACCCCGCTGCATTTGGCCATTTTCGTCAACAGCATCAGTTTGCCGAAGCTGCTTATTGAATCTGGCGCGGATGTTGACGCAATGTGCCAAGTCCATACCGAGACATTGGTGCCCCGGAGGCAACGGCCGGAGTCAAAAATGGACCAAACACCGGGTACAAGCGAAGGGGAAGAAGGCGATGATGCGGTCCTCCGGCGAATACTTACAAGAACAGCTGACCTCTTTACGACGTTTCTTGGTGATGAGATCGCCGATGAGATCGCAGAAGTGCCCGTCCTCGGGAAGGCTGCTCAAACCTACAGCAAGTATCGCGACTCTGTCTACGATGTGCATTTGGAGCTCGCACCCCTGCACATGGCAACGCTTTTTAAGAACGAGAGATTGGTGCAGCTTCTGATTGAGAATATGGTGGACGCCAATGCGACGGCCGTCGTCAAGATCAACCAATCCTCCGTACATTTCACGGGACTGCACGTAGCCATGATCCACGGTCACAAAGAGGTTGTTCAGCGTCTATTTGATTTCGGAGTCAGTGTACACGAGACACTCCGAATATATGCAGGGAGCTGGCTGATACTCGGCGCTACTGTGCTCCAACTCGCGGTACTATCCGGGAAGAAGGAAGTGGTGCAATTCTTGATCGAGAAAGAGGTGGATATCGATGCAAAGTGCGTAATCAACACCAAGCGTACTTCACTGGAGTTTGTAGTCTTGCATTTGGCTACGCTATTGCGTCACGAAAAAATCATCCCTCTCCTCCTTGACTCCGGAGCCAACATACACACGAAGTTCCAAGTCGATGCCGGAAGCTGGTTGCACCTTGAAACGAGTGTGCTGCAACTCGCAGCAATATCCGGGAAAGAGGAAGTGGTACAGATGTTTCTCGATCGAGGATTCGACGCCAGCGAAGGTTGTCTCATCAACAATGAAGCCTCGAACACAGTCAATGCACTGCATCTCGCCGCCATCTTCGATCACGGAGCAGTGATGCAGCTTTTCGTCAATTCTGGAGGCGACTTATCCAAGAGCTTTCGGGTCAGATTCGACCCCTGGTTGGATATTGAATTGACTTTGCTGCACCTCGCAGCCATGTTTGGGGATATGGACACTGTGGAGGTTCTTGTGAAGGCAGGGTCCGATGCTCACACAAACGGCAAAATCCAGTGCTACAAGATGCACGCCGAATCAACAGTACAACACATTGCGTTGATCCGTGGCCATGAGGAAGTGGTCAAGCTGCTGCTTGATGAAAACCCCGATGTTCACGCCAAATGTCATTTTGAGGTTGAGCCGCGGTTTCGTGGAGAATTGACAATGCTTCATGTGGCTGCTCTTGCAGGGAACAGAAGTAATTTCCAAATGCTTCTCGACGCCGGAGCCGACACTCAACAGAGAGCAATAATACATTGGGACTCCGTGAGTACGGAGCCCACGGTGTTGCATCTCGCAGCTATTTCTAGGCATTGGGATTTGGTTGAACCACTTTTTGACACCGAGGTTGACATCCAAGCGCCATTCAAGTTGAATGTTGGGGACATGCATGCTGAATTTACGCTCTTGCATCTATCAGCACTGAGCAGGGATCCTGGCATCGTACACCTACTCTTTCAGCGGGGGTTGGACATTAACGCAGTGTTCCGAATCGACGGCCCAGACACACGCATCGAGATAACGGCGCTTCATCTCGCGTTTGCGCTCGCTCGCGAAGAAGTGGCACGAGCGATTCTAGAGTGTGGTGCTGATGCTGATGCCAGATGTCAGATCATCACGGATGAATTGAATGTCAATTTGACAGCCCTTCATTTGGCAACTGGACTCTTGAATGTGGATATGGTCCGTCTGCTTTTCCCGCCTGAGCCGCTGGAGAGAGATGCACGGCAAAACACACAGTGGAGGCCTACTTACTTCGGGGACGCATACGATGCCGACACAGATACTCCTTTGCAATCAAATAAATCATCTCAGCACGAATTTGCTGAAAGGCCGCAGGGGCACCCAGAAGAAGATGCAAGTACAAGCCAGATGGAGGATATAGTCGGAAGCGCGCAAGAGCCGTCGAGAACACCGCCGCCCAGAGAACGCACAATTCACAGTTGGCTGGAAGAAACAATGGGAAGCCCACAAGAGCCACTAAGAGAGCACTACAAAGAAGATCCAATTGAGCGCTCAATGGGACACCCAGCGGGAAACTCTCAGGAGTCATTAAGAGAAGACTCAAGAGAAGACTCTCGGGAGCCACGAAGAGAGCACTCTCGGGAGTCACGAAGAGAGCACTCTTGGGAACCAATAAGAGAGCACTCTTGGGAACCACGAAGAGAACACTATCGGGAGCCACGAAGAGAATACTATCGGGAGCCACGAAGAGAATACTATCGGGAGCCACGAAGAGAACGCGTTGAAAGCATTCCCGAGGATCAATCAGTAGAGCATGTGTACGAACACATCACTGAAGCAGATGCGAACGCAAGATTTCTTCTCAACTTCGGGGACACGCTCATTGAATTCTCAGCTCTGCATTGGGCGACTTTAGGGAGATCCCAAAAGATCGCCTCGGTACTCCTCAAGAATAACGCCAACGTAAATGCGAGTGTTGAAGTCCATTCTGGGGATAACCATGTCGAATTCAATGCATCGCATCTGGCCGTTGCGTGGGCGTTCCCACCTCTTTTGCAATCCTTTCTCGCAGGGGGAGCCGACGCTGAATCCAGGCTACGAGTTGCCATTGGAGGTGTATATGCTGAACTACCGATGTTACACTTGGCAGCACTGATGTGGTCGACAAAGATTACAAAGTCTCTGCTCGACAATCGTGCCGATACTCAATCCAAATGTCCAGTCGGCGTCAGAAAGAGGGTCAAAGCCGAGCTCACAGTGTTACACCTAGTTGCATTGTCAAAACACGACGACATTGCAGGACTTCTGAGCAAAGGTGTTGACATCAATGGAAAGTGTCTCGCTGACGCGGAGTTCTGGTTACAATCTGAATTCACGGTTCGAGACATGGTAAGCGTATTCAACAAACCAGGAATGGCAGACCTATTCGACAAGTTTGAACCGGATGTCCAGGCCGACGGCTCTGGCGGCATTCGGGTTCGGCTCATGGCACTCCTGGCTGCGGCCTCTACGGGGGAAAAAACAATCGCGGAACTGGTCCTCAGTTCTGTAGAGGACATTGATGGTCAATGTTGCGTAAAGCTGAAAGTCAAGATTGACACTGCCTTCAAAGTCCCCATGCAAGCTGATATTGATGCGACGTTCGAAATTGACATGGAGGCGAAGCTGTCAACACTGCATTTGGCCGCGGTTCTTGGAGACGTGCATACAGTGCGGTTGCTCCTTGGCAAGGGTGCCAGTCTTGAAGGGAAATGCCAAATCGACGTTGGAGACATCCTGCAGGCGAAACTATCGCCTCTACAACTGGCAGCAATGTGGAAACAGGATGGAGTAGTGCAGCTGCTCCTCGAAAAGGGTGCCAACGCAAATGCCATGGGCCAACTCGACATAGAGCGAACTGTACAGGCCGACCTGATCGCGCCCCATTTGGCAACTCTGTTTGGGCACGAGGGAGTTCTTCGACTCCTCAAGAAGGGCGCTAATATCGATGCCAAGATCCAGGCCCATCTAGCGGCGCTGCACTTTGCTGCCTTGGTGGATGATGACGTGGTGGTTAAGACACTTCTCGAACACGGGGCTGACGTTGATGCCAGCTGTCTCGTCACTATCGAAGCCAAGATAAAGGACAACGTCGAGGCAACTTTTGAGGCCCGCCTGACGGCACTGCACGTTGCGGCTTGGGCTGGACACGAGAGGGTAGTACGGTTGCTTCTCAAGACTGGAGCAGACGTGAATTCCGTTGTCCAAGTTGGGGGTACGGCAACCCTGATTCAAGGAGCACGCATCAACCGGAAGCTTCAGGCAGGAGGGACAGCGATGCATCTGGCTGCAGGTCTGGGTCGTGAGGAGGTTCTCCGAATCCTGATTGATTCCGGTGCCAATATCACGGCGAAGAGTCAAGACGGACGAACACCACGCCAATGGGCCAAGGATCATGGCCACGAGGAGGCGGAGAAATTGATTCTCGAAATCCTCCGCAACAACAGTGGCGCATCCGCCGAGAGGGGCCGTTTCCGCCAGAAGTGGCACGACGTTTTCACCAAGGGCGAAGCCAGCGAAGCTCCCAGCAAGGAAGAGGCGAAGAGCCTGGCTCGCAGGAGCAAGAGTCCGGTCTTGGAAGAGAGTAAATATCGTAAGGAGGGCGTTGCAAATTTTTTGATGAGGTTTGCTTTGCAGAAGAGTGAGAAGTTGCGGCGTGCGCGCGCGACTGAACCCGTGCCCAAGAAGTAGGACCAATGATCTTTTGCGGGTATCGTGGGATGTGCTGGTGTTAGAGTGAATTTCATTCCGATCTTTATTTATTAATGAGAACATATTTACAATAACGCTGTCCTTAATTGCCAAACTCTAAGCGGTGGGCAGCGCAGAGGAAAGAAAATCAATTGCTATAGCAGATAAAAGCAATTAATGAGATTGAAGGCAAAAGGAGGCTCTAGACCGACTGGGAGGTCTCATCCCTTCTAATACCTAAATCTCGCAGAACCTGAAAAACAGAAGAGAAAGTCTGGAGAGCGAAACCTCCCTCCCTGTCTAGCCAGCTATCACAATGGGCCCTTTTAACCCCTTCCAAGGCCCAATTGCAATATCTCCAACAAGAGGCTAGATCGTAGCAATCGTAGAGCAGGTTCTCGCCATCAATAGAGACAGATCTAGACAATACGACAGAAATTAAAGAGGCGAGTAGTCATTCACGCCCCGGCTATTCAATTAGTCACGTCAAGACTCTTAACTGTCCTGGAGGATTTATAGTAATTATATCATTTTAAGGTCTAGGTATGCCGTATATACAATGTTTCTATTTAACCTCATCCACCACATTAAGATTATGCATTATGCCCATGCTTGTCGGAAGTTGTTGGCTCGACCATGAGGCGTTTAGGGGAGGGCAGCAGGAGCGTAGGACTGGTCGGGCTTGACGACCTTTCCACCAGCAAGCTGCTTGTCGGTGTAGGAGGGGTAGATGATCTGCTTCTTGCTGCTGACGACGGAGACGGTGGTGAAGCCCTTGTCGGCGCCGAATTGGCCGCTCCAGCCAGAGGTGATGGTGAAGGTGCCGCACTTGGAGGGGCCGCCGTTGGCCTGCGAGGCCTTCTTGCCCTTGACGACGTACTTGCAAGGGGTGGCAGCGCCGGAGCCGGTGTTGATCTTGAAGTTCCAGGTGCAGGTGGTGTCAGCCTTGTCGCAGACGCGGTTGAGGCTCTGGATAGTCCACTGGGGAGTGGCGGCCATCATGGAGACGGCGCTGGAGGCAGGGGCGGCCATGGCGCCAGAGGCGGCGGAGAGGATGGCGACGAGGGCGGCGGAGAACTGCATTTTGGGGTTTGAAGGGTGGGTTTTGTAGGTTGAGGTGGTGGTGTTGAGGTAGAAGAGTGAGAATTGATTGAAGTTGTGGAGGTGAGAGAGAAGATGTTGTTTGTTGCTGGAGAAGACAGGATTATTTGCGGTCGCAAGAGTCTTGTTATATAGCCGTCGGGTGTGATAGTTCAGATCAACTACGTCGTAGTTTGGTAGTAAATCGATAGACCGAAGATCCCATGTCAGCTGGAACTCGGCTTCGTATTTCGAAATCACCTTGTCTGAAAGTCTCGACTCTCAAAGGCTTGTCTTAGCCCATAAACTAATCAACCTAGCATTCGCCATCCCCGTGCGTAGCAGCTTGGTGGCATTCCTCCGGGGTAACAGTAGGGTTCAACCTAGCCCGAGTCCACCAAGTTCCGTACGATCCAGGCGACTTTTAGAACCGTGCGTAGAACAATCCACCAGGAGCTGACTGTAAAAGCCGGGCATCCGAGTATTTTTAGGCCCCCCGCATTGGAATTCCAGCCTGGCCTGAGCGTTGTTCCGTCTGATGCTTGGTGTTTTCCTTACTTAATTAGGCACAGTTACGCTTCTACCGAGCCAATCACGAAGCGAGATATTTTTGGCTCTCATTCTCGCATGACGTTGTGCGCGTACTTCTACCCAAGATGGTTAAAGCCATTGACTTTGGGCCGATGGAATACGAGGTGAACTCCTCAACCGGCTGGAACTATTGAACCTCGTATTCTTCACCGCTCGGCGATCTCCATCCCGTGATCAATTTAGGTAGGAGAGTCGCCCATCAACAGTTGATCGAGATTACTCCATTCTGATTTTAATCTGTACTCTGCTCAACTTCAAACAGGAAGCTGGGAGCTCGCCGCCCCTTCATCTTAACATGACCGGCTACGTGTGCGGCGGGGACCTCACTGGATTTTGCAAATGCCATCGCTAAGATGGGGATGATCCTAAAGCCTCGGGCGACAGGCAATGGCCGACATGGGCGATCTTCTCTCATCTGCGCGTCATCGACTCGAGCCGCCACGGGGGCGCTCGGAAGATCACAATAGGACTTTTTTTGTTTTGGCAAGGGGCTTACATTCCCATCATCCCTTCGAAACCGAAAGTCCGTCCGCGGACTCCGAGGATCTAAATGGATGAAGATCAGGCAGGTAGAGTTAAATCCGATCTAATCACAAAAACACTATGATCGCATCGATGTAGTTATTCCAGTCAGCAGCAGTCTACATCCCAGTCATTCCCAGCCTCATCGTGTTCTTGCAAGTCCTCCAGCAACTGTTCCTATAATTGATCCCCTAACCATCCCTCAATAGGGGATTAAACCTCGGTGCGCGTAGAACTCTCTAATATGCCATCTCGCGCCTGTATCGATCGATTCGTTGTAGTCGGCCATGCTAGTATGAGGAAAGACGACTGAAGAATATCCAGACTGCGACTAACGATGTAGGGTAGGCAAGATGTCGGCTTCTTGAGCCAACTACAACTTATATATTTATACAGGTTTTAACCTTTTCTAGTTGAAAAGCTTAATATTTAGTTATTATAGTAGTATTGCATGGGAAATACTTGAATTGTGGATAAAACTGTGTTTTTTTTACCTCGTGCCGGTAACTTGCTCACCTTGAGGGAGCAGACAGAAGTTAGATTAGCCGGAAGCCTTGAGTTTGTAAATTGCTAAAACTTTCCCCAAAAAACTGTCTTTTCTTGCCATTGTGTCAGCAACTCGCCCTCGAAGGAGGAGATTGCTAGCTGGGTAACCCTGTTAGGGTGTTTCTATTCTTCGTTCAGAAATTCTCTACTATGTTGTGATTTATTTTGGCAAGGTAATTCACATATTCATTTTATGAATTGCAGACTTTTTGTGAACACTATCCACAAGTGGTTTTGCTTAGAGAAGCGCCACCTACAGTGATCTCCCACCCAAGTCCATAAGAAACAATCTCGGCCTCTCTCCCCAGGTCGAAACAAATCTCTACAAGACACGTCCCACGCTCATTACCCTCTTTTTCTCTCGTCATCACGATGGAATTTATTTTCCTTGTCGCTGTCGTCATCTCGGGGAATGGCCAGCCCGTGTGGCACTTGCAATAACGTATGTGCCCGCGACCGCACTCAACTCGACCAGTCTGAGGAAGTCGTTGGCTAAGCCTATGCAGCATTCTTTAACTACGTCTATACCATCGCGGAACCCTCGTATGAAGTGTTCCCAACCGAGATGCGAGGATCTTGCTGTTACGGACCAATATTACCCAGGACCACCTTTGTCACTGAGTTCGTGTCTACTGCAATTGTCACCGTCAACGCTGTGCCCCAGCAAATGACCCATATCGTCGGCTCATTGCAGAAGACAATGAAGTCATCCCTGATCTTGCTAGCTATTGTAATAGTAACAATCGGTTCTGCACAACTTGTTCCCGCGCTGGATACGCAGCACCGACCATCACCGCTTCACCGGCTATGATTGCCTCTGTCACTGCCATCGCCACAGCCACTTCTACCGTTGAGCCCCCGAATACCTATGTTGCATGCTTCATTGCACCCAATTCAATTCTTCAATGCTGCGCTTATGTCGGAAATGGCTGTAACACGTGTCATGATTGTCAGTTTCTTAGCATCGCTAGCGACCTGCAAGGAGCACACTGGGGCAATTGCTAACTTGTTGCAAAGCTTCATCCGTTCCTTCTAGTTACTCGGCATTCCAGAGTATCTGCCATGCTCAGAGCTAATTGAGTTCGCTCTGGTGTTAAACAAGTTCGGTATTACAGACCGTATTTAAACTGCACATTGCTAGACACCACTGATGCTGACCATTTTCTTTCTCGCACCCAGTCTTCTCAGAATGGGGATACATGCATTAGTGTTTCGAGGCCTTGAATCACCTCCCCAAAAGGCTACCCCACGCCTTGCATTCGAAGAGCTAGACCGCGGTACACCGTCTTGGCCTAGCTTCCTATAGCCTGTAGAACAATTAATTGCTCGAATTCGCCGACAGACTTTGAGAGAATATCCCTGAGGTACAGAATTCGCACCCTCGGTAGCCTGTTTGGCAAATTCATGACTCGTTGCTGTGGTGCGCGGGCCGCCACCCTCAAGGGCGCGGGCCGCACCCCGGGCCACCCAAGAAGGAGGCCAAATGATCTGTTATTTGAGACACTTTAATCTGTAGAAGTACCTCTTACTACTCCGAGTCTCTTTACGTTGAGTCAATCTTGAAATTAACCTCATTATTTGATTGAGGCTCTGATCTTGCTCGCCCTTCTCTCCTATCGCCTTTCCCACACTGAAGCGGTTGGAGAGTATGCATTGAGGGAGGTCCTCAGCTTAGGTCGTCGGGAATCGCTTATCTGTTACCGCATCGCGCAAGATATCCGGAGGTGCGAACAGCAATCCCTGTCTATCTGGGATTCACGGGTGGTTCCTTATCGTTCACAAGGGTTAGAGATAGCATTCCGAATTTCGGATGCCAGGATGCAGAGTAATCATGCCCGCCTCCTTATCTTTTTGTCCACATGTCTCACGCACGGAGGCTCAGTCTCGAGTCATTGATGGCAGAATAGAAGAATCGCAAACAGAATTGTCCCGAATCAGTTGTTTGTATTGATCGTCCCAAAATGTCCCAAAAATATCCAATCTGAATCAATTATGCTGAGCCCATTAACTTGCTGCCTTCCAAACAGCTCACAATTTCCAGATTCTACGTAGATTTCATGGGCAAAAGTGCAACTTATGTCTAAAATGTCCCGCAAAAATCGTCTGATCAGCAAGATTGATGTGAGTGTTGCGATCTTCAAGCCACACGCATCACATATCGACCAGGATCACCGGAATGCCATGCCCTAGCACATCGGAATGACAGCAAATCATCATCCAAATATATATCTCCCCAAGCCCGCTCGGATCGTTCCGTCGGTTTCCTACATACTCCGCCATCCCATGCATTTGATCCGCCGGCTTCCTGCATTCAATCCCGTATCCGCATTATCTTTCCCCGCTTGCACCAACCTCAGTTTCAATTCTGCGCTTAACATTTTGAAGGGCGGCTCTTTGTGCTAATCACAAAATGATTGTTATTGTAAGAACTCAGAACGCGAATATAAGGGCTGCAAATTATCCTTCCTTCATCCCCCTTTAAGCTCTACAGAACGCGCATTGCCATCAGAAACAACACGCCCTTGTCGAAAGCGATCACCAACCATCACGATATCGGCGGGCACAATGAGTGACTCCACTGAGAAATCCCCTCCTTCGCTGGAACATGGTGCGCTAGAGAGGTAAGATACAAGCCCCGTTGTTTGAGGCCATTGATCTAACAAGCGTCAGGGTCGGCTCCTCGAGTGTTGCTTTCGACCCCAAAGCCGAAAGTCGTCTCCGAACTAAAATTGATTGGATGATCATGCCAACTGTTGTCCTCATTTATTTATTTTGCTTCATTGACAAGGCTAATATTGGTATGGCTCAAATCCGCCACAACATTCTGCGTCTAGCTAACCGTCGGTGCAGGAAACGCTCGAATTGCTGGCCTTGAGGCGGATCTCAATATGACAGGGCTTGACTACAATGCGACCCTCTCCATATTCTACATTTCCTACATTCTCTTTGAGATCCCATCCAACATTGTCTGCAAACTCATTGGCCCAGGCTGGTTCCTTCCCATACTTACTGTATGCTTTGGAGCTTGCTCGATTGCAACTGCTTGGGTCGACACTGTGCCACAAGCAATGGGCATACGATTTCTTCTCGGACTTTTCGAGTCCGGTATGAACCCAGGAATGGCATACTACCTATCTCGTTGGTATCGCCGATCTGAGCTCACCTTTCGAATCAGCCTTTATATCGTCAGCGCACCCTTGTCCGGGGCCTTTGGTGGCCTTCTCGCTTCCGCAATCCTCCGTCTAGATCATTTTGGGACTCTCAAGACGTGGCGCATGATATTTGCGATAGAAGGAATCATCACTATCGGTCTTGGGCTTATTGCATTCATTACATTAACGGATCGCCCTGCCACCGCTCACTGGCTCTCTAACGACGAGAAAGAGCTTGCAGAGGCACGCATTCGATCTGAGAGAATGGAACAATCCAAGGTGCTGGATCGAATCGACAAGAAGAAGCTCATCCACGGTATCACATCACCTGTTGTTTTGAGCAATGCTATAATCTTTCTATTCACCAATATTACCGCCCAAGGACTTGCGTTCTTTACACCGACTATCGTTCGCACCATCTACGGAGATAAATCCACTATCCAGCAACAGCTCTACACAGTTCCTCCGTATGTCATGGGCTCCTTTCTGACAATTATCTTCGCGCTTCTGAGTTGGCGTGTGGATCAACGTCAGATCTTTTCCACTCTCTGCACGCCTCTCGTTATCATCGGTTATATCATGTTCCTCGCATCCGATAATGCGACAGTCAGATACGCAGCAATCTTCCTTGTTGCTTCCTCCATCTTCAGTTTAGGGACGTTAACGACCAGCCAAGCTTCTGCGAATGTGGTGTCAGATACAGCAAGGTCTTCAGCTTTTGCTATTAATGCTATGTTTGGAAACATTGGCGGTCTTATCTCGACATGGTCTTTCCTGTCTTGGGATGGCCCAGACTATCCTATCGGTAATGGGTTGAACTTGGCAACCACTGTCTCGATTTTGATCGTCTCATCCCTAACGCATGTATGGATGATTAGAGACAATGCTTCGAGAGACAGAAATGAGGCCGAGGCACTTGCAGCGATGGATGCCGCATCGGAGCAGGAGGAAGATTTGGACTGGAAGCATCCTTCCTTCCGATGGAAGCTCTAGTGGCTTGAAATGAAGCCTTCCAGCTGGTCACACCAGTCTCCCGTTGAAACTATGTGTTCATCAGGTTAATGAGGTAGTCTAGTTTATGTAAATGGCAGTGTCACTGTTTTCATCTGCGACACAGTTATCTACAACATTGCGACTTCGCGTTCCGTGGCGTTCGTAGTGATGAATGTGACATGTTGATTGTGGTGAAATTAGAACCCTTTACTACTGATAAGTAAACCCAGGGTACCCATCCCAGTTTATTAAGTTCTACAAACCCAAGGGCGCTTTACGTCTTTACGTTGAGTGCAGGAGTCAATATTAATTACTTAATATCATCAGATACATCAAAGGCATACCACGGTCGCAATCAGGAGCACACATTTAACACTGCACCCAGTAACAGAAGATGTATCATACAGTTATGTTGAAACGGGCTATTAAAGAGGATGTGTATAAAATGGAACGACCTATTTGTTGATTCAACTAGATCTCCGTCTATAATTCCTTCAAACCGTCCTCCTGCTCGACTGCTGATTCACTTTTATGAATGTCTTTCCACTCCTCAACAAGTCCAACAAAGTCTCTCGGCAAATACGGCGAGGTTAACTCAGATAACCAACTTGCTTTACGGTTGATGCCTAGCCCAAGATCCCTCATCAATAAATTGGAATATGCCAGACCTTCGAAAACAAAGTCTGGGAGACTGGCACCATAGCCACATGGAAAACGCCATTTGCCCCACTGGGTATGTAGCATGATTTCGTCCGTGATCTCCCCCATAGAAGTTGGAAGACGATCCAGCTTTCCGTCAAGATACGCAGAAATCCACTGCCCTTGGATGGTTGCAACCACCGAAGTACTAACCGAGGAAACCATGCCTGCAAATGCCAAGCTGCGGGAGCCAACCATGGAGGCCGGAACCATGAAACGGTAGTACCGCAAGGGATCCATGTCCTTGGGCTCAAAACGGAGCTTCGGCTGGTTTTTGAGGCGGGGAAATAGAGACAGGACCTTTTTGTCTGCTTCTTGGTTGAGGACTGCTTTCTCCGAGTCTGTGTATGGAAGGCCGAGCCCTTCTGGGCCGAGACCAGAAAATTTGATTGTCGATTCTTTCTTCCAACCGGTGGACAGAACGAGGAGTTCGGCATCCAGAGCTTCTCCAGATGAGAGAATGACCTTCTTGGGTTCTAATCGGTCGATGTTGTCGATATGAACCTTGATCTTTCCCTGTTTGACCAGGTCGAAGAGACTTGTGTCGTAGTTTAAAATGCTCAGTCCGCTGCCAATCCAGAAAGCCGAGTTCCACGGTTTGAGCTTCTTTAGCTCAGGATGGGAATCATATGCATTGGCAGATACGACATCTCCAGCAAGAACCTTCCAAAACGTATCGACGAGGAATCGGCCTATGGCAGATCCATGGAGAAAGCGGCGCACACGGGAATAGCCACCTGCGTCGCCCCAGGGACATGGACTGAACCACGTCATCCAACGAACATTGAGAAGCTGATCCAATCGCTTCTTGAACGGCGTGACAAAAGGCGGCGCTATCCAAACAGGCCCTTGGCCATTGGGTCGAATAACCAAATCAACTTCAGCCCCGTCTAGGACCAAGGCATAGGCGACGTCAAACGCAGACTTGGCGCCGCCAACGACTACAGCGTTCTTGATTTTCCCCACGTTTGGAGCCTCTCGGCAGAAGTCTTTAGCGTGGAACAATGGAGCCCCGAAATTCTCCGAGTTCTTATACACGGGAATGTTCGGTGTTGACGTGAGTCCAGTGGCAAGGATCAGTTTGGCGGTCTCGATGGATTGAGGACCGCTGGGCGTAGTAACAGACAGACGCCAGCCATTTGAACCATTAGGCTCTACCAACTCAACACGTGTGTTGAATTGAATGGCGTTGAAGAAATTGAAATGCTTGGCAAAGTCGGTAAGGTAGCGGTGCAAGACGGCTCCTGGAATATGATTGTTAGATTTGACACCATACTTTTCCTCCGTCATGGGAAAATCCGGATATTCATAGGTTCCAATCATGTTGTTTGACTTGAGGCCTGGGTAGAGGCGATTCTGGGACCATGTTCCACCACAGGACTCGGCAGATTCCAAGACTGTAATCTTGGAATCCGGATGAAGCTGGACATAGGCCTTGGCAGCAGCCAGGCCAAACCAACCTGCGATTTGTGAGCAAATGCATTCCATCACCACTTCCTCGAAGAAGTTGGTCAACTCACCGGCACCAACAATCACCACGTCATACTCTCCTGCCATCGTCGCCAGCGGAGATTCCGATACGTCTTCGGGTCGAGGGCTTGCAAATCTTGGCAAGGGCTCCGTATTGAATCTGGTACAGAAACTGAGCTTGAAAAGGGGTTTGTTGCTCTTCGCTTTTTCAGTGGGGAAGGCATGGTATTAGCTCTTGCTACGTTCTTATCTTAGCTGGACGCTATCCAGGTGTTCATACCAGGGTAGCCTCCTTATCATGCTAGTCCAAGGTTTTGTTCAAACGCGGAATAGGAACATGTGTATTGTGGCTTCCGTGCTGCATTATCTATGGTCTGCTATGGGAAATATGGGTTCCTGCCTAGTGGCTCACATTAGCCTGTGTGTGAATTCAAGCCATTGGGACAGGGATCGGGTGTTCCGGTTCCGGTCCAGCAACTTGTCTTGTTCCGATAGGTCGCCACTCTCTCAAACTACCCCTAATCTTTGTAGTGGCCAGCTAGTCTGGACTAAGGTTAGACGGCTTCAGTGACTGACTTATTGCAGTTCCATGCGAGGCTGGTGTGATCGCGATCGCCACATTTCAGGGGTGAAACGAGTCAGGGACAAATGACTCACCAATATTTCTCACACTGGCGTAACCACTTGCTCAGCTACACTGTATCGCATTATTCTCGCATAGCTTCGTAGGTTTAACTACACTTCGTAACTAATACTGCCGTCAATCGTACCTGCATGGAGCCCTCCTGTGATAGGTATATCCGCAGCCGTAGTATGCCTTGCCGCATCGCTGAGCAGGTAGATCACGGCCCCCATCAAATCATCCGTCGTTCTAAGACGTTGATTCGGCGGTGACAGCCACATTTGAGCCCCAGCCCGTTCATACTTTGTTGCTCGGACTGCTCGCATCATTTCAGAGTCGACGAATCCCGGGGGGATGGTGTTGACCCGGATGTTGCTTGGTGCGAGTTCAACTGCCTGCACTTTGGCTAGCATCATGACTGCGCCATTTGAAGCATTGTACGCAGCCATTCTACAACTTAACCTGGGAGAGCTATGTGCACTGATTGAGAGGCAATCAATACCATGCTGCCAGGAGTTCCTTAGCTGATAATCTGCCTAGCAACAAGCTGTGCCGTAAAGAACGTGCCTCGAACGTAGAGTTTATCTCGGGTTAATTCTCATCTCAGACCCATACAGATGATTTATGAGAAAAGTGCTTACGTTGATCTCTTGGATCCTGGTAAACTCATCCCAATTTTGGTCAAGAAACGGTTTGTCGATGGCAATCCCAGCGCACGGCACGCAACCATCAATTGATCCAAGCGCAATAACCGCGATCTTGAACGATATCTCTAAACTGTATTGATTCGTAACATTCGTCTTGAAAAACAACGCTTTGGTACCGAATTCATTCTTTAGCGAATCAAATTCATTCACGGGCTACTCTTGGATGTCCAGCACAACGACATTGCGTCCCATTTCGCAAATTGCGCGGTAAGAGCAAACCCAATGCCCTGCGCACCACCAGTGACGATGTAGTTGCGATCGCGCAGTTCAAAATTCGGGCGACCATGACTACTTTGAACTGATGAACCAGTCATGATGATTTCTTGAGGTTCTTAGGTCTCAATTGGAGAGGAGTTTGCACTTTGCTGTGAAGGAGGGTGAATGATTGAGGTTCATGAAACATGTCAAATATCGGCTTTTCAGAAGGAACTCGTCTCCTACCTGACATGTAACCCAAACTACCAGTCACAGACAATCATTCCACGAGAGTCGATTATCTCTACGCGCCGTCTCCAAGACACTGAGAATGACTTGATCACCACCTTGTTCCTCGTCGGTGTGGGCAAAGCCCCCACTTGTCATTCCGCCTCCTCGGAACTTCCGATCGGGCATCGGAATGGCGTTTGCATAGCCTTCTGTGATGATACTGAGTTGATACGATGATCATGACAATTTTGGATGCAAGTTAATCCTTTTTAATTGTGTTGGAATAGTACGGTCGGGTATGCCACTCCATTATCAGCTCTTCGTAGAGTGAATGTTTGCCGACATTGGCAACTACCCGCTACCCTGGAGCAATTATTTTGCCACCACCAACAACCAGGTCTTGGCGAATTCCGTCATGCTGTATCCCAGATTGATGCAACGTCTTAGTCAGTATCTTTTATAATTCGCCGTATTTTGATAAAAACAGACGGAGAAAGAATACAGACTGGTGATGGGTTTTGCGTGGCTTTTTCGTAATAAGCAGGGGCCTGTGTTGAGTTGTCATGTAGCGACTGAAGTCATTATGAGATAACTCATGCAAAGCTGCCCAATGGAGAGAAAAACGAAAACCTACTGCATCACACCCGTAATTTGTATCCTTCAATTCTTTTTTAATTCAGTACGTCTTCTTTTGAACGTTATGAACAGCGTGTATCGTGGACAACGAAGGAGCATCTAATGCAGGTGTCGAGATCGATGAGAGATAAGTAACAGATGACCAGGATTTGATTCCAAATAAGCAAACGACCAGGGACTCGGATCTTGGACCCCGCAGTGCGTTAAACGTATATCAAAGTTGATTACTGTCCAAACCTTTATTGGCTGGTGTGCTTTGTCGGGTAAGGGGTGTGAGATAGCCGTCTGCCGGCCGATTCTTCCCCGCACTTCCATGCGATGATGAACGGGTCGAGCTTTGAGGCAACTTGGAGCTGTTGAACTTGGTGACCTCTTATCATTCTGAGTGGAGACTCGGACTGGTGGAACTGATAGCTGGGCAACAAGGCTGCACGCAAATCTGAAGCTGCTCGTGGGTAGTTTGCTGCATAATCATTTTCTCACTAGCTGTTACTTCCGGCCATCTTGCTCCGCCTCACGTCTGCATCTCAACGAAGCCCCCAAAGGCAGTCAACCATACCCCTGGCTTGCGCCGTGCACTATTGGGCATTAAAAACAGCGACAATGGCTGATTCAATAGACACTCGGGGGACGAAGCGCACAAACACCCAGCGAGGGTCCGATTCGGGGAAACGGCGAGCACCCTACGCCCTCAGAGCTTGCGACGCATGTCGGCGACGAAAGGGGAAATGCGACGGACGGCATCCCTGCGGACATTGTGCTGGCCGAGGGCAAAATTGCAACTTCAGCAATGGCACCGGCCCTGGGGACTGGACGGATATTCCGGCTTCGGCCAGTGATGCGGATCAAGTCCATTCTCACCAACTGGATGAGCAAGGGAACCCGGCCATGTCAAGGTATGCCGATTATCAAGTTTCAGACGTCTTGCCCCCCAAATATTGAATACCCCATTCATTCAGCTTGAGCTCACTCCTCCCTTTGAAGTGCCAGCGGAGGCTCCATCCTCGAACTCGTCTCCAGTCTCAAAGACCAACTCGATAGCCTGACATCCCGCGTCCAGCTTTCCAATAATCAGCCAATGGCCCCGAAGATTCCGTCGACAATGAGCCTTCCCGGGGGCTTCCAATCCCAATCCCCCGAGCGAATTGATCCTGGCTCGGGCAGAGAGACAGCGGGATCGGATGGACAACCCCATCGCCAGGCTAGCCAACGTTTTTACGGACCGACAAGTCCGGACTACAGCTTGAATATGGCCCAGATGAAAATACGAGAGGGAAGCTCTTCAACATCGCCCTCACAGCGCCCGCAACTAGCAAGCATCGAGGATGAAGAGGCCTCTGATGACGACAGTGGCATTGCAGGTGTTGATGGCGGCGGACGAAGTAAGGACCCATGGCCACCTCGCAACCGAAGAGATAATTTGCAGCTCCAGAGATTCCGATCACTTATGAACCTGCAAGAAGCCGCGCGCCTTCTGTTTGTCTACCAGGAAGTTGTTGGGGAGTACCATCCGATGGTGAATTTAGACGATCTCATGTGCAAAACTCGGGTCTGGTACACGGGCGAAGCGCCGACGCATTCTGACTCGCGAGACTACTCTCCTGGACGGCCAGTGCCCGACTCGGATGAAAACGACCTTCTCATTCTGAACCTTGCTCTAGCCATTGCTTTGCGTGCTGAGTCAACACTGCCCAGTGGCAACTCCGAAATTGAGGGCATTCTGCAGTCCAGCTTCCAGGACACTGTTAATGCCAAAGTGGTATCGCCCGCATCTAGCATCAAAGATGTCAAAATCATCTTGCTAGCGGTAAGAAATCCGTATCAACTCCCACCGAGAATGGCTTTTGACTTCGAGTATCACAGGCTCTATACTTTTTCTTCCAAGACATGATACGGTCTGCATGGCGGATGTGCGGTATCGCCGGTCGGGTCTTGATGGAACTGGGATTTCACAATGGTGATGTATCAAGGCATGTCCTGGACTCGGAAGCTGAACGCACGGAAACCAGTATCGTCATGTGCAGCGTTGTGACCCTCGACCGCCAATGGAGTGCTTCGACAGGGCTCCCATCAAACTTCCAACATTCCAGCTTCGAACCACTACCCAAATCGTCTGTAAGTAATAATCTCCAATAGCTGTGAATGGCTCTAACAATCCCGGGTCAATGGCAGATCAAAAACCCATATCTGAAGGCCATGCTGGCCTTTATCCTCATAAGCGACAAATTCAACGAGCCCATCTCGTGCGCTGCCAGAGGCGAAAGATACGAAGATCAGGATGCCTTCGATGTGATGAATTTCCAGGTTGAGCAGTGGCGAAAGAAGGCCGTGGGCAACCAATCGCTCAGCAACTTTGGAACCTGGCATTCGAATCCATCAGCCCGCCCTCCGTCATGGGCTATTATCTTGCACCTTCGTGCAGATTCTATCCGCAGTTATCTCTTGCGGCCTGGCTTCTTTTCCGCATCGGAGGTGGAGACTGGTAGAGAACAACTCCGTCCTGCACTTGACCTCGTGTCACACATGGTCAATGTTCTCTTCACGCTGGACACCACTACGGATATTTATCGCATGCAACATCCTTACTACCAGCACCTTCTGGCATCTGCCTGTGCCTTGTTCTTCCTGTTGGTTGCATACGTAAAACAGAATCACTCGACTCTGGCCAGCAGCCTGACCGTCGACTTTGTTGACTCTGTTAGCCAAATCTTTCGGATGACCCTTACAGTCTCTGGTAGATACGCGAACACATCACGGGCCTCCCGTAGGTTATGGAAGAGACTCTCGGAAATGCGTGGAACGCTAGTCAGTCTCAACTTGCTATCAGACAACCTTCCCGACCACAATAACCACTTCCCCAGGATCCATCTTGGCGAGCCCGAGTCTTCGATGCCACATGCTGTCAAATATGTACAGAACACCAGCGCGTTGAGATCGAACTGGAAGGGTCGCTTCCCTGGGCAAGGCTCCAATTTCTCACCACCTGTCGATGGCAATATTTCCAATCCGTTTAGCACAGCTATGGGTGCGATTCCCGAGAATGACTTGCAATTGGGATGGTCCGAGTCACTTCTATCGAACTGGCCAATGGGCGACGAGAACATATTCTTTGCAGAAGGACCGTTTTGACACGAATGATCAAGGACGACATATTTACTACAATCATGTACACGCAAATTGAGAATGTATGGTATCTGTTCATCGGGAACGCGATGACGGTCATGGCAACTAAGACATTTGAGCCGCTACCCTAACAGGCCCTGTGTTGTCCCTTCGAAATCCCCCCCACCTCTCAAACCCATCCGTATGAATACCCATCATATCCAACATCCTTCCAGCGCTTTGGTCAATCAAATCATCCAGACTCTCAGGCCGGTGGTAGAAGGCCGGAACTGGTGGGAATATCACAGCGCCAGCGCGTCGTAGGAACAACATGTTATCGAGGTGGATATCGCTCAGTGGAGTCTCCCGTACAACCATCATCAAGCGACGGCCTTCTTTGAGACTGACATCTGCAGCCCGAGAAATCAGGTCGTCACAAAACCCGGAGCGCACCGCGGCCAGCGTCTTCATGCTGCACGGCACAATCATCATGCCATCATGTTGGAATGAGCCCGATGCGATAGGTGCCGATAAATCTTTTGCCGTGTAGTTCACAGTGGCGAGACCCCGAATGTCTGATTCCGTCAAGGAAGTCTCATATTTTAGTGTTGCCAGCGCCCACTTGCTGATGACGAGATGTGTCTCAACACCGAGCTCGCGTAGGATGGACAGGATTCGGACGGCAAAAACTGTTCCCGTTGCACCAGTGATGCCTATCACAATCCTACGCGGCCTGCCTGGCATATGCGATGCCCGACTGTGTTGTGTTGGCCATGAGGCTACTCTTGGATTGCTGCCAGCTGCTTCGGCTGATTGACTGGAGTATTTCCTAGCTTGTAGCCTGAAGCCAGGTAGGTTTGGGAGGTCGATTACAGCTGGCCGTATTGACTGAATTCGTGGGATGGCGATAGCCACCCTTCGTAGACACCTTGTTTGCATTGTAGTAGAAGAAGGTCTACACTTTCGTCTTCGGAACACGTCGAGCTTAAGAATGGTATTCAAAGAACTTTCTGTCTTGCTTCCTCTATCTTGACTGACGTATTTGGTATAATCAAGCCTGAGCAAACTCCCGATTGCATTACCCGTGCCGTCTGCAGATTAATCTTACACTCGTATTTCCTATCGGATCTGGTTGTGGGTCGAACATGAAGCGGACCGCTTCCGATCTCCATGACTCCGTTCCTAAGTTTCGGAACCGGTTCCTGCGACTAGTTTAGCAGCCCAACTACCTTATCGCCACCTAAAGAAGATTGGGAATCTGTTCTGAGAATGGGCGCGAATACCTAGAGATTGGTGGCGATTGGCAATATCTGCGTTGGAAATTGCTGGAATTTTCGAATCCCAAATCACAGCACCCTTTTGGCAGATTGAAATCACAGCTGAAGGCTCGTCATGTATCGTACAACCCAGAAACTCCTCTTGGCCACACGGATACGTCCCAGGCTTTCCAATATGGCCGTTCAGACATTGTCGGTTCGACAGAAAAGCACGCTCGAATTGCAACAACAGGAGATTGCCGCACAGCTCGATTTCCGCACCTTTGTCGACGTTTTGCGCCAAGACAACGATCTCGCAGAAATTAATCAAGAGATCGATCCGCATCTTGAAGTTGGCGCTATCGTAAGAAGGGTCAGCGAAGTAAGCGGAAAAGCACCACTCTTTAACAATGTCAAAGGGGCCCGCAATGGCCTGTGGAGAATGTTTGGGAACGCTGCCAGCTTACGCGCCAGCGAAGAAGAGAAGTATGGGCGCATCGCTCGTAATCTCGGCTTGCCTCCAAATTCCAGCTGGAAAGCCATCCTGGAGAGGACGCAATCCGCGAAGAACAAGCCTCTGCTACAACCCAATGTTTTAGCCAACGGTCCTTGTAAACAGAACAAGATTTTTGGAGACGACATTGACTTGAATAAACTTCCAGCGCCCCTACTTCATCAAGGAGATGGAGGAAAATATCTGCAAACATATGGTGTTCATGTTTTGCAATCACCAGACAAATCATGGACGAACTGGTCAATCTTTCGAGGCATGATTCATGACAAGAGACGACTGGTCTGTCTTGTCGGAACAGGGCAACACAACTCTATTATTCGCGACAAGTGGCTGAAAGAAGGGAAAGACGAAATGCCATGGGCCTTGGCCTTGGGAATTCCCCCAGCCGCGAGCCTAGCTGCAGCTCTGCCTATCCCAGAGGGAGTCTCGGAAGCCGAATACGTTGGTGCTATGGTTGGAAAGCCCTTGGACCTCGTCAAATGCGAGCTAAGCGACCTGCTTGTGCCTGCCAACAGTGAAATTGTTCTTGAGGGAACTTTTTCTCTGAAGGACAAGGCACTTGAAGGCCCATTCGAAGACTACCTGGGGTTGCATTTCGACGGCGACCGACACATGCATCCGCTTTTTACAGTCAACGCTATTACATACCGAGATGATCCCATTCTGCCGGTATCTGTTCCTGGGAGGATCACGGACGAATCAGTGAGACTCATCGTATTCCTGTCATGTTTATTCCCTGTTTCTAATCAATTAAATAGCATGTCACCGCATCTATGGCGTCGGCCGAGCTACTGACGCTTTGCAAAAACCACGATCTGCCTATTAATGACGCGGTCGCCCCTCTTGAGACCATGGCAAACTGGTGCGCTCTGCAAGTGGACACAAAAAAGCTCACAAGCTTGAAGACAAATTCGAAGGACTTTTGCTCAAAGCTAGGCCAGATTGTTTACAACAACAAGAGCTCCATGTTGTTCAACCGCATTCTGCTCTTTGGGGAAGATGTGGACATCTACAACTTCAAAGACGTCATGTGGGCCTTGGTGACAAGATGTCGCCCAGGTCAGGACGAGTACGTATTCGAAGACGTGCCAAGCTTCCCCATGACTCCTTACATGTCTCATGGCACTGGGACTGTCAAGACCGGCGGCAAGGCGATATCAGACTGCTTGTTCCCCATGGAATATGAGGGCCGGAAAACATTTAGTTCGGTGGATTTTGAGACATCGTATCCAGAGGAAGTCAAGAGCAAGGTGCGGGCGAATTGGACAGCGATGGGATTCGATGTCGTTTGAAGTAGGTAGATGACACTTAGGCTTAGATTTAGTTCAAGCAATACACTATACATTATGCCCTTTACTGTCATCAACCTAAATGCAGGATGCAAATTCACTAACCTGTCAGGATCTTAGAGCCATTCCATGGAGCCTTGACTTCAAATTTTAGCCGTCAAGAATTGAGACTCGGGGGTGGGGTGCAAATATTTGCACAAAGCGGGAGTTACGGTGTCAAATGTCTTCAATTAATGCTTCTTCACCGCTCAAATTTGTGCTCAAGAGAGATTTGGGTTCACTGATTGTAGTAATAGATAGGGATGTAGGTTTCTGAGTACTTTTTACAGCTGCGCCTTATTCTGAAGGCGGTTGATCTTGTCGTGAGCCTTGACAAACTTCTTATAATTGGGGAACAACTCTTTGGGATCCCACTTCTCCCGGATCTTGAGAAATTTGGCGAGAGCAGTATCGCTCATGACCTTGGTCTGATTAAGCATTAGTAAGGGGCATTTTATTGCACTTTTGCATGGGGTTCTCACATTGGCATCGTCGCAGTTAACATCCAGCTCCGTGATATACATGCCGACGGCGACAGGGAAAGCTCGCCTGTATCGATCACGCATAGGCTGGTAAATGGCAGGCTCCATTCTGGGATCCGTCCATCCGGTAATGGTGGAGATGTACAAGTCTTGGGGCAGACTGAGGGCGGCATCTTCCTCATCGGGGACAATGTCGCAATGGCACATGAACACAGATGAGGTTCTGGTGGGCAGCTCCAGCATTGCGGGCTTGATCGCTTCCAGCAACTAAACAGAATTAGCAGAGTTTGGTTGGTTGAGAGACTTTACTCACTCTCTCAAGAGGAACATCGGGATCATTCATGATGCTGTTGATCTGCCATCGGTCTTTGCTATCATTACCGAGGAAGCGGCGCTTCCGTGCAAACACCTGCTCAACTGTCCTCGACTGCACAGGATGCATTTCCAACAGAGCCGCCTGGACTTCAGGCGTCATCTTGTCGTAAGCACTCAGCAGGGTGCGGGCCTCTCTGATCGTATCGGTGTAGCAAAGCAGATTCAGCGACATTGTAAGTTTCCCGTTAATCGGGATGGCGTCTGTAGTATATGAAGGGTCATACTTTTCCGGGTAGTCGATGGTGAGGTTCAGATCCGTGCCATACTTCGGGGTGTCGCGACCACGTTCAATGGCCCAGCTCATGAGCGCCATGTAGTTGTCGCTGTTGATATTGAATTTGAGGATTCTCTCCCACATCAGCGACGTCTTGATGGTTCTTCCCCAGAAACGGGTGACAACTCCAAAGAAGCCCAAGCCACTGCCGCGAGCAGCCCAGAAAAGATCGCGATTCTCAGTGCGACTTGCGATGACGGTTCGGCCATCGGGAACGACCATTTCGATCTTGTTGACCCATGTCTGGTTGGTAGCGCCCCAGCCTCGGACAAACCATCCCTGACCACCAGCCAGGAGGAAGCCGCCAGAGCCAACTGTAGGAGCATGACCATGGGGGAAGAATCGGTTAATGTCCTTGAGCCTAGTAGCAAGCTCTTCAACGCGACAAGCAGGGCCAAAGCAAATTTCCTCTGTGATAGAATCATATTCAATGCTTCGGTTTAGATTCGTCGTGTCAATCAAGATGCCACCGTCGATGAGATTGGGCAAGTTGAAGATGTGGCCTGATGAGCGGACTCCCACAGGAACACCAAGCTCAGTCGCCCGCTTGAGGGCAATGGAAACGTCATTGGGTGTTTCGACGACATGGATTTCCTGCGGGTATCGAGATGGAGTGTCTGCGGATGGATTGTTCTGCCGGCATCGCTCATACTCTGGGGTCCCGCGAATTAGGACTTTGGAAGGATACTCAGCACGAGTAGAATAGCGGGGCGATGCTGCAGACATGATTGATTTGCAATAAATATTCTTAAGAATTAGAGAGGTGATTGGGATGTACTACCGCATTGGCTTCCTTTTGCTGGTTTGTTGGCGGAAGATGGACATTTAAACAGTAGCTTCAGTTTCCCATAATGATATCCTGGTTAAAATGATCTACCCCAAATAAACGACCATGGAGGTCATCTCAAACCATGCTCAGCAAATGCAGAGAGCCTCACAACTCGCCTAGGGACATCGCCCAGGTCCGACGGAAACATGGTGTAACTTCGCGGAGGTGGGCCCACTCGTTCCGGGCATCGTCCGGAACGACACTGCAACCATCATACTTAACCGTAGTTCCGTTCAAATTTAGGAAATGCCTACTGAACTTTCACTAGGCTGTAGACAAAACTCAATTCTGATTCGTAGTCATTTGCCATTTTCCACATGAACGAAGTATGACGATGTAACCGGTCAAGATTGTCTCCACAGGCTGCTCTTTCACATGGTGTGCTCGGGGAACCGTATCCGGACAACCATGCCTCCTTGGATTGAAAAGTGGCGGAAGCATCGTAGTCGGAATATTGTTTAGATCCGAGTCCAATTTGCCATTCCTGTGAAGGACGCATGCGGGTGGAACCAAGAGTCCTGAAAGCTGGCCGACTTTCTTCGGAATAGTAATACCAGTGATGCGTATGGTGGGAAGTGGGCACCAGCGACAGATGCGGTTGGGATTGCCCCATCCAGAGGAACTGGGTTATTTTCAATTCGACTCATCGTCAAACCATCTCCTGCCTCAAACAGCTTGCCCGTGATACGAACAGTGGGCATCTAGCACCTGCATCTCATTGTCAAGCCTCAGGAGACGAAATGGGAGAAACAATTACAGCATGCGAAGTCGCCAGACACAATAAGACGGATGATGTCTGGGTTGTTGTGGATGGCGAAGTATTCGACATGACAGCTTTCGCGCCCGAGCACCCCGGAGGACCAGAAAGTATGTACACGCAAATAAGATTTGGAGCCAGAGATTAATAAATATTTGAAGTTATATACCAATATGCGGGACGAGATGCCTCCTCGACATACAATGAGGTCCACGCACCCTCTCTGATTCGGCGGTCGCTTGACGCAAAGGCACACATCGGAACACTTGATGCGTCTAGCATCACCGACGAATGGAAGAATGCCAATGCCATGACCATTCCTCAAGCCGACGACGCCAAAGGAAAGGCGAATCTAGAAGACATTATCAACCTGGACGATTTTGAAGCGGCGGCGGCGACAAGCCTGTCTAGGAAGTCGATGGCATTCATCCACAGCGGCTCCAATGACAACATCACGAGGGACGCAAACAGGGAATTTCTGAAGAGAGTCTGGTTGAGACCTGCTGTGATGCGCAATGTCTCCAGTGTCAATACAAGCACGACTCTGTTTGGGTGCAAGTTGGACATACCTGTTTACATCGCTCCAACGGGCGGCGCAAAGACTGGCGGCTCCGAAGGCGAGCTCACATTAGCCCGAGGAGCGGCGGCTGGAGGCATCATCCACTGTTTCGCGACACCGTCTTCCTACCCATACTCGGAAATCCTCGAAGAAACGGCAAAGCATGCCTTTTTCCAGCTGTATGTGAACAAAGATCGCAAGCAATCTGAGGCTGCAGTTCGGCAAGTGGTGGCCTCGGGCAAGATCAAAGCCATCTTCGTCACAGCCGACGTCCCGGTGGTGCCGAAACGCGAAGAAGACGAACGTGTACGCTCTGCTGAGACTCAGGCAATCGCTGGCATCAAAGTATCTGTCGGAGGCAAGGACACGAAGGGTGCTGGTTTTGCCCGTCTGGCCTCGTCGTTCATCGACTCCAGTTTGAGTTGGGACGATATTAAATGGCTGCGGAGCTTGACAAGCGTTCCAATTCTAGTCAAGGGGATACAGCGCGCTGAAGATGCAAAGATTGCGTATGAAATCGGCTGCGACGGGGTGGTTCTGAGTAACCATGGAGGGAGAGCAGCAGATAATGCTCCTCCTGCGATACTTGTTCTGCTTGAGTTGCACAAGAGCTGCCCTGAGGTTCTCGGAGCCATGGAAATATTGGTCGATGGCGGATTTCGCCGAGGCTCAGACGTTGTGAAAGCCATTTGCCTGGGGGCCTCTGCTGTGGGATTCGGCAGATCCTTCCTGTACGCTCTTGGATATGGCGAGGAGGGCATTGAGCGCGCAATTGAGAGTAAGCAAAACGGTTCAAGATTATATGGCCCCGGTTAACTGTGGAAACAGTCATCAAAGACGAGGTCGAGACTACCATGCGCTTATGTGGCATCACTGACTTAATGCGAGATGCTCATCCTCGGTATGTCAACACAAAGGATATAGATCACTTAGTTCCAGATGAGGGTCATTCTTACGTGAAGAGAGTCTTGAGGAGGTCGGCAAGATTATAAAATAATTCGAGACTTATGTATTGAGTGAATTCAGTGGGAAGCATGTGAGATAATCTTGAACTTAAATCTCAATAAAGAATCCCTTGGCTAAGTTAAGGTACTCTATGATATGACTTGATTGACCATCACTCCATCCAGGTGACAGTCTTGTAGTAAAGGAACTCATCCAGACCCTGGTAACCATTAAACCGACCAAATCCACTTTTCTTGACTCCTCCGTGAGGCAAAGGATACTCGTCATGCACAGTCATGGAATTGATGTGCACTGCTCCAGACTCCAAACCGTCGGCAACACGGAATGCTGCCTTCAGATCTTCAGAGAAGACACTAGCTGACAGGCCGTACTCGGTATTGTTGGCGAGCTCCAATGCTTCCTCTTCCGTCTTGAAGGTGAATAGAGACACGCTGGGCCCAAAAGACTCAGTCTGATACAGGTCCATGTTCTGGTCAACATCTTTGAGGATGACGGGTTGCATGTGAGTCTCGTATTGGCCTTCATGGCCTCCATCAAAGATCTTCATCGACTTGGCTCCCTTGGAAGTTGCATCTGCAACAAGACCATGGTTTCTTTTTGCTGAAGCTGCTGTAACAAGCATGGGTGTATCATTTGCAGCGCCAAAGACCTGCTTGGTGGTATCGCGGAAAAGTTCTTGAAACTTCTGCGCGACGGATTCGTGCACGAGGATACGCTCCGTCGACATGCAAATTTGGCCAGCCTATAATCACCTGTCAATTCATCATTTGTTCAAATCGTACTGACAATGATTTAAACTCACGTTCATGAAAGCTCCTCTCGCACAGTGCAGCGCCGCTTGCTCAAGGTTTGCGTCTTCCAGCACAATGGCGCTTGCTTTCCCTCCAAGCTCCATGAGAACCGGCTTCAGATGCTTGCCTGCCGATGCCGCAATGATACTGCCGACCCTCGTGCTGCCTGTAAAGTTGATCTTCCTCACATGCGGGTTTGCTACAAATTCCTCGGTAATGACGGCGGCATCCGCTGGCGAATGGAAGACGAGGTTGAGGCAACCATCGGGCAGCCCAGCCTCTCGAAAGATGTCGGCGATGGCCCAGTAGCACATAGGAGAGAATTCGGCTCCCTTGAGGATTGCGGTGTTTCCGGTTGCAAGGGCAAACAAAATGGACCGGAGGCCAAGATGATATGGGGCGTTCCTAGTTGAATAAGTAAGCTTCCAATGTCTGGCAACGGTACCGCGAAGAGCTGCTTTCTTACCAAGGTGCAATTCCCAAGTTCACTCCATAGGGCCTCTTGTATACTATGGCTTTCATTCCGTCCAGATTGGACTCTGGGACAGAGCCCTGCATTGCGCCAGAAATTCTCCCAGCTGTGTCTTTGAAACCATCAATGGCAAGGCCAATAATAAAGTCTTGGTAACCCTGATTAGCGCCGATTTCCTGGTTCATATACCCTCCCAGCTCGTCTCTCCGCTTGTTCATGATGTCAGCCGCAGCGAGAAGGATGTCGCGACGCTCGTATGCCTTGGTTCGCGACCAAGCCGGAAACGCATCTTGGGCATTCTGAACAGCATCCTCGACATGTTGCTTCGTCGCGCAAGATAAAGACCATACGTGTTTCCCGGTCAGTGGACTGATAACCGGGAATGTAGATGAAGTCTCAATGTCTTTCCCGTTGATGATGAGGGGAACAATCTTGCTGGTCGTGATGCTTCGGCGACCCCCGATGTGCCTTGCCTGGGCCCAGCAAGACCCCGGGTTTCGATAAATTCTAAGGCGATTCATTGTGATGGAGTGGAAAATGCTAGACAGTGGGTCGATTATTGTTAAGGAACACGTCAATCAAGGCCATTAAGTGCTCACAACCCTGTGACGAACGCTCTATCTAGAGTGATAGAACAGAAGTGAGAGTGAGGGGATTAGCCGCTTAGCGCTGAGCTGGTTCCCGACAATCTCGTGGCGGAATGGATTCGGATTCCGACTAGGATCCCATTGTTATTGTCTTGGCGTTCCTGGCCAAATATGGGAGACTGCATGACAACCTGAGACATGCATCGTGTAGGTTGTAGGTTGTAGGTTGCACCGACCCACTTTCCGATGCGATTCCTGGAGTTCCGAAGCCATCACGACTAACGGATTTGGGCAGGTACATACCTTGTCGAGCAAGAACTCACTTCGCGGGGTAAACATACAGCAGAGAGGCACGGGATTCTCAATGGGTCGAAGGAGAAGGAGGATGTCTGCGTAGATACGTGCCACCGCATGCCCTTGTTCAAATGGGAACGAGTCATCCAGCCAAGACTGGAAGGGAATGACAGAGGGCAATGTTGAAGTTTATTTTCGAACGCAAAGGCCTCTCTACTGCACTCACATACAAGAAACAAGTTGACTTTGTCATTGGGGTCACAATTTAGTGGGAAACCTTCCCATGTCGATCAAAGCTTGTATTGCAACTTTACAATTAAGTCATTCGGCAATGGGATCAATTGCATAATTTGTTTTTTTTTTAGCTCTACTCAATATCATCAGATAGATCAAAGCCATGCAGTATTTTCAAACAGTAGAGATAAACAATAAGTGCTACACCCAGCACCAAAAGAAACAGTAGCTGAAGAATAAGGTTGTTACACACTGGTCTCTGCCTGAGATCAACTGCATAATATTTAACTAAAACTGAAACTTGGTTGGTTCACATTCTGCCTTCAGGGACAAACTTTGAAGCACCTAGCATCATTCTAGTTGAAATCACCAGGACCCCTTAAGTCTAACTTCGAGAATCGCCGAAACGCCAGACTGCACCTTTTTAACAGCTTCCGGTAGCAATCGAATCAAGTCCTCGCTCGTAGAGACAACTCCAGCCCATGCAGTTCCTCCTGATGCTGCTTTTCCTATGCCTGAGAAGTCGGGGGTCGGCGTAAATGAGATGTTCAGACCTTCATTCGACAGCTTGGATCCATAGCCATCGGGGTGAACCAATGTCAATGAATTCCGAGGAGCATTCCATCCTATTCGATTCAGTTAATACAGAGTAGACACTGGCGGGTACAAGGTATCCGGAAGATACGTACCCTTGTTACTTAGAACCACGGTCAACGTGGGCAGCCCGTACCTCCGGGCAATCCAATACACGGTGCTTGGGACTCCAAACATGTAGGTGCCATCGCCCACAATCAGTGTTACAAACTTTCCTTTTCCTTGGCCCCCAGCCAACCAGTCTGAAGCCAACTTCACGCCAATCGTAGCGCCTCCGGACCAGCCAAGACCGCCTCCGCCCCCGTTAATGAGATGGCCGGGCTCATCTACCTGGAGCTGTTCGTAGATAAAGGGCGCGTTCGTGACAGCCTCGACGCACCAGATGGTGTCTGCAGGGCATGTGGCCCGTAGCTTTGAGCAAAGATAAGATGTTCCCACAGGCTCTGAGGGGTCGGCAGGTGGTTCCGCAATCTTTGCGAGCTTTGAGAGGTGTTGTCGATGCGATACTTCTAGCGCTTCCCATCTCTTGTTATAAGGCTCGATCTTTGTGAGGTTAGAATACCGTTGGTGTTGAGAAATGTAGTCGTTCAGCTGTCGGATCGCAGTCTCTGAGTCTGCGCGATACCTTCGGAAGGCCGGGATGTAATGCAGAGGCATATTCTCTTTCAAAGGATCGACATCCACATGTATGATCTTTGCATCGGAGGGCGGCTTGCATTGGGTCGGGATCCACGGGACATCGCAGTCAATGACGAGAATTGCGTCGGCCTTTTCAATGCTCTTGTGGCGCCCAATGCCCACTCCGAGGAACGCGCGGTGGCTCCAGGGGAAGCAAACATCGCTACCGAGTCCGTCCAGTACTGTAGTTCCCGGAATAGCTTCCACCAGCTTAACAAGCTCAGGTACGGTAGCATGGTTGCGCCCAGTATAGCCGACAATGATTAACGGACGCTCGGCTTCTGCCAATGTAGAAACAATGATGTCCAGTGCTTCTGTGGGCAGACCACTTGGAGATACACTGCCCCAAACGTCTTGATCCAGATGGTAGGGAGCAATCTCCTCCTCCATAATCTCACGGGCGCCCATGATGTACGCTGGGCCCTTGGGATCGCTGGTGGCAAACTGCAAGGCTCGGTTTAGGACCTGCTTGATGTTCTTGCCAGTCTTAAACTCGCCGGCGAAGCGGCAAAACTGAGAAACGATGGCCTTCTGATCCGGGGCATCTTGAAGCCAATGGATATACTCGGTGCGGGATCCGCGAGTCTCTCCCTCCAGGGTGAATGGCGAGAGGCCGGCGAAGACAAGAACAGGGCAGCGGGCCACTGATGCATTGTGCATAGCACAGCCAAGCATCTGAGTTCCCACATCAACATGGACCAACACACACTGTGGCTTTCCCGTGAGGCGGGCAAACCCATCGGCCATACACATGGCCACCATCTATATCCAGTCAGGTTTGTTTCTCCGGAGACTTCCACAGGCGATAAAACTAACCTCATGTGGGCATGTTATGACTTTGGGGAATTTAACGCCTTTAAGATGGGCCCCATGGGCCAGGGCCTCCATGATAGCCGGGTGATCGGACCCCAAGTTCACAAAGACATGACTGACGCCCGCCTAGACGACAAGTAAGCGTATGAAAGACCATCTCGCACAGTCCCGGTCTTGGGTGCAGAGTATGTCATACCTCCCAGAGGCCTTCAAAGAAAGCAAATGATGCCGAATACTTTTCCCTGCATATGGACGTTAATAAAGTCTCCTATGCTAAGCATGTGTGTCCATCAAGTCTTGCTAGTACTTACAAAGTGTCCATTACTGTGAATGTTACGAGTCTAAAGATTCAATAGCCAAGGGTCGGATAAGTGGTATGATTTGACGCTCAGCAACATCCAATGCAACATGTTTTATTAAGCCAGCGTCCCTACAGATCTCGTCCCCAGCTAGCTTCCGGAGTGACTAAGGTGTAGGGTAGCTAATGTGCCATCGGAACGGGCTTCCGGCTTTGTTGGGGTCCATTCCGGAATGACGTAGGCCTACTGCAGTGAGTTGTGGCCGGAAGGGGAGAAGATTCCTGTAGTGCGCTTCCATGAACAATTGCAACCCTTCTAGGCGGCCTCTAGATAAGAAATCCGTCTGCGAGGTTCCGATGTCCCAGGAACAGTTGGTTGGTGCGGGGGTGACTGTTCTAATCAATGTCCGCTTCTTCCTGACACCGACAGACGAGCACTAGTATCCAGAGATAACTTGTAATGGAATCTTTTCGAATCGTAATCTCTTCTATCAGAACTGTCGTGTAAATGTGGCCCTGAGCCCTTTATTCTCAGAGTGGCTCATAATTCCGGACACTGTCGTCAATACCGCCACGTTCCACAGTGGCGATCCGCACTGCCTCAATGGACACAGCCACAACCAAGCACTCACTGGTACATGCTTAAAACAAGGTGCCTCTGGGAATGTATCTGTGTACTATCAAGCCAACTGTGACATATGTCAAAAAATTGTGAGTTCTTTGGGCACAATACTTGGTTGCGCCAGCGACGACAAAGCCACCGCTATCGCATAACGATGCGACCGGCTGAACCAATATGAGCCGCCGATCTGTCCCTGTCTGACGCTTCTCACACCCAGTACTACGCAAATGCCACCCTTGACATGGCCGAGCCGATTGCCGTCACAAGAGCTATTTGCATCTCATGGAAAGTAATGACCAAAGGTGAGCCGGATTATCATGGGCGATGTGTAAGATACCGTACAAGAACCCAAAGGTCTCTGGCTAGTAAAGAGCTTTGTCGAAGATGGACAGGTAGGTATCTAGGGTTAGAATTGGTAAACTTGGATCATATGAACATCTTTAATACTGGGCGGCGCTTGGACTTTTCGGTGTTCATGGTCCAAAGCTTCCTCTGGCTTCTTTGTCTTCTTTGTACTCTGCTTAGCCGCCAAGAGAGTCACTCAGCCACTTGCCATTCGTACTCCGGCGCGAAGATGCCGTGCCAGGGAACTTGGCGCGTCTAGACCCACCAACAGCTGACCCGGATCCTCCGGCCTGACGTATGAATCTGCCTTGTTCACTAAGCCTCTATGGGCTAGTGGCCTGGCAGATGTCGCCTTGCCCAAGTGCAAAAGACTCGCAAAAGCCGCACCGCCAGAGCCGCGCTATCTGCGCTCTCGAGACGGAGTTTGGGTTGGAGTCGGCAGGAGTCTCGCTATCGCATTCGCGTGAATGGCTTTCGATACCCTGTCCAAACTAGCCGCGGCTAGCAAGGCGGCTGGCGGGGCGGCCTATACGTCCATCTCCAAGAAATGGTACCTTGTTCCGCTCGTTTACCACCGCGTTTGTATAGTGCTGACGAGGCTGTAACTTAGGGAGCAACGGAAGGCGAAAGATCGCGCCACCAGGGAAATAGACGCAAAGAAGGCCGAGGAAATCCGTCTACGGAATGAATTTCTCAAGTTGGTCACGTCCAAGGTCACGGGCGAATCTGCCTCGGACATGGCTTATTTGGAGTACGACGAGAAGACCAACCACAGGGCCGTCTTCCTAGTGACGATTCCCATTTCATTTGGCAAATTTGAGCTTTCGGAAAAGACATATACACTTTTGGCTAAACACATCGGCATGAGCCTGGACAGTGTAAGCCACTGGGCCGTGTGTGTCATCGACCGCGGCCTCGAGGCATGTTACTGCTATGATCTGATGAGCGATCGCTTGGAACTCGCCGCGATTGGGAAGAATTATTTCCGCGTAAATGAGATCACAACTGAGTTTGTAACGACTTGGAGCTCTTGCTACTATGTCGGGGAGACTACAAAATCGCACACCGAGATCCAGCAGCTAGGTGAGTTGACCTGAACCAGAGAAGTCGCCTGCATCGCTCCTGTGCTAACTCTGAGCCCTAGGCCTTGCCCACATGGCGCTCCATCCAAAGTATCGTCTTCTGTCGAACAACTGCCAACATTTGGTAGAGACGCTCGTCAAAGCCCTGTGCAACGGAAAGGTCATCAGCCAAGCCAAGCTAGAAGAGGAGCTGGCGCTTGCTTCACCAAAAATTGCGCGGGATCTCATCGTTGCCAAATTCAGGTCTAAAAAGGAACTGAAAGAACTGAAAGGAGACAATGATGAGAGTGATAGCGACACGATAAAGGACTTTTTCGAGACGATTAAGAAGGGCTGGGGCGATGACCGAAGGGGTGATTGAACGAGCCTTATGGCTAAGGGACTGGCGGTGGTTTTATAGAACACTCACGTCTGGACGGAATTTCCAGACATTATGGGCAGGCGTGGCAATCTGGGCGGAGTTTACAATACCAGCAGTCTTTTGTGCGTCCTAATTTTAATATTAGAAACAGCCTTTTACTAGGACCTGCTTCCCGGCGGTGAATGCGTGAAGTGAGCCACAGCTCTCGCGACGGGGCCTTGGACACATGCACTGTCACAATTGCCCTCCTCTCCTTGGAAGATGTAGCATACTGCAATATATAAGTCATGAGAATGATAGGAGCACTTGTAAATTCAACTCTCAGTATCTCAGTAAAATTTGAGACAGATGCAGTATGATGCGTAGAAAAGCTTCAACGCAACACTACTCTTCCGGGTTGACTGGGTCCGTTGACAGCTCGTCGGCCAGCCTCAGCGACAGCGCCGCGAGCGTAAGCGACGGGTTCGCCTCTGGACTGCACGGAAAGACAGACAAGTCACAAACCCACAAGTTCTCAAAGCCCTTCACCTTGAGGTTGGAGTCGACCACACCTTCTCCCTTGGGCCCATCCATCCGCATGGTGCCGCACTCGTGGGAGAAGACTCCAAAGCCCATGTGCTGCGGACGCGGCGCCGCGTGGTCGCTGTCGCAGTCGGGATCAGAGAAGATGAACATGTTTCTGATCTTGCGGATGATGTCCTCCATACCCGCAAGCACCACTTGCTTGACAGGGGGTCGCTGGATGTCAATGACAGGATCCACGCTCGGGAGGTTCAGCACTTCATTCCGATCGTCCAGAACGCCGATGAACTCAAACAAAACGCAGATGGTGTCGTAGTCTCCCTGGTTCTCAAAGCCTTCCTTGGGGTTGATGAGCTTGCCATCCCTGTTGTAGTACTGGGTGGTCGGGAGCGATGCAGAACTTCCAGCGAGGAAGAAGTTGGCGTTGACGGTCACAGTGAGGAGGCCAACCTGGCCTGCAATATTGACGAGCGACTTCAGGTTCAGCGGCTTCGAAGTAATGCCAGGATCTCGCTCCTTTCCGAACCTGACATAAAAGATGTCGTGGTCAATCAGGCCCTTGCCGACAAGAGGGTTGAGAAGCTGCAGGCCACTGTTGAGGGCAATGGTAGCTGTGCCAATAGCACCGGCAGAGAGGATCACCTTGGCCTTGCAGACATCGAGGTCTTTGATGATCTTGTCCTTCGTGTTCCGAACCTTGAGACTGTTGATGCTCCTGCGGCTAGGTTCGGTGCCATCGATGTCAGCAGATCTGTATTGAGGCGTGAGAAAGGCAGGTGAGAAACGCCCAGCTACTTACAAGGTAGTGGTTTCGCTCTGGTCCAAAGCGACGACCTCGGTGTTTAAGAGGACGGTCAAGTATCGGTCGTTGGAATAGATGCGGTTCATCAAGGCGAGAGTGGTGCTGTATGCGCACTGCGGGAACTTGTAGGGCGCTGGGGCGTTGAACTGGGCGGCGACGGGCATCAGATCGAACTCGGTGTCTGGCAAAGCAGTCTCCAGCATGACTTTGACTTCGTCGATCTCGGCAATCGAAATCTGACCACTGTCCTTGGGGTACTTGGCATCCTTCTGCGAGTTGTCGGTGATGAAGTTGAACGTCGTATCATAGCCTCCGCCTTTGAGGAACGAGCAGATGTCAGCTGGGAAGTAGTCCTTGAGAGTTCCCTCGCTGACCTCCGGGGTCCAGATGCCCCAGAGGTTAGTGCGACCGCCAACGCAGTAAACAGGGCCGCCGACGTAGGCCTCAGACCCCTCGGTGCACTGCACCTTGGCCTTGACAGCATCATACACGCTCTCATTGCCCTCGGGCGAGTTGCTCGCGCCGCGGTTGAAGTAGGGACGCGAGGTGTTGAGGACGTGGGTGGAGAAGATGACTCCTCCGCGCTCAATGAGCAGGACCTTCTTCTTGCGGCGCGCGAGGATCTCAGCGAGAGGGCCACCGCCAAAGCCGCTTCCTACGATGATGTAGTCGTAGGCGTCGAGCTTGCTGAGGTGGGTGACCACGTCAAGGTCGATGGTGAGAAGGTGCTCCATGTTGATGTTGGTTGAGTTGGCAGATGAGTTGTTCGATATGGTCCAAGACTCAAACAAGGTGACGTGGGAAGGTATTATATAGTTACTGGGCTCCTACAATTTTTCTTCCATACCGCTTCGCATCCCCTCAAGGCAATCAAATTGTTGTCTCTTTTCGCGATACTTCCGGATAGTCCAGCTGACGTACCTAGGGTGTCTGAAGACTTCCCGCTGTGGATTATCCAGCCAGCCACTATCACCTCGATGTGGCACAACGAGGACTATTATGCACGAATAGACGCGGTTTCTGGGGTCTCGGACAGGCCTAGAACGCTCCCGGGCCGCGGCATCCGTTCCCGTATCCCGTGTCTCAGTTGAAGCAAGTTTTTTATAGGAGGAGCGACAACTGCCTAGGTCTCAGAACGGGCTGTCCCCGCATCTATTCCCTTGCATGCCGTAACAGCTCAGCAACGGCATAGACTAGGTGGCAAATGGCGAGAGAGTTCAGCCATGTCTATCACTTCCCGTGTGAGGGATTTATAACTAGAGACACTTTGACGTGTCTTATATACTGGCATTTCTGCTCATAGGCCATGATGGCATGTGGCTGAACGCCAAGCTGAACAAGTTCCCGGCAAGCCATCCAATTAACTCTCTATCCCAGCCTGCATCCTATGTCCGTATTCCGTCCCGTCCTCGACTCACAACATTGCTAAACTCTCTTGGTATTCTCATGCAGTGATCGTCCACTAGTTCTCACCGACCACAGGAAGCGGTGTAAGGAGCCACCGTCATTGGATGTCCAGCGACTCTAGCTGTCACCTGCAGTTCTCCCTGCATTTATGTCATAGGAGTGTGCTGTCCTACCCCTCCATTTCCAATACTCCGAAACCCACTTGCCCTGCATGCCCGAAATTGATCGACGAGTCGAGGCCTGCGCCTGGATCAGAGCACGCATGCCAGCCACCGAATCATCGGTACAGGAAACTATTCCTTGATGCGTCTACTAGCTCGGTGCGGCCCGTCGCGTACGCTTGCGAATTGACTCCTCACTAGAAGCTAGGCGGTCCAGAACGCGAATATCTCGGTTACGACTGGATCGAACGGCGGTTCGATTGACGTTCTTTGGGCGGTCAACCCATATCGGAAAGCCTTGCCTCGAGGCGAGTCCATCATTGCCTTCCATCACTGCGTTTGTGGAAAGTACTGAGACAGCGGAGGCAAGGTAGCTACTAGCGCAAGCAGCGGCAGCGGCATAATGATGCAAGTGATCGGCCTTGTGAGACTCGGCATAGTCGGACATTCCAAAAATCACAATGCCTACATGCGAACTCTGTCGTAGGACGCCTGCTACCATGTCAAAGCAAAGGGTGTCGTCAACGTGACGAATAATTTGATCTCTCCTCGCAGCACTCTCGAAAAGTCTACATCCAGAAGCAATTAAGCCGCAGCGCATAACGAAACCTTCGAAGTCACCATTTGCTTCCTTTAATAGGCCGTATTGAACGATACCGCCGTGCTGCCCCTCGGCATGCTTACTATGTTGTCGCCGAGGCGAATGCTATGTTTTTGCTAGGATCTCCGCAACGCCAGTGATACACCGCCACTTGATAGTCGGTAGGGAAAGTTTGGGCCGTGTTTCTGGCCACAGTTTCAGTTGAGACTCTCCCTAGTTTTCAGGGAGGTGTCTTACTAGGGTGAAAGGACGGTGCCCAAGCCTCAACTTCAGGTTGCGAGGTGTAGGTGCATCATGTGCTACGAGATCTCTTAGCAATGTATAGTGGAGTGACATGGAATCTAGATGACAATATGCTGCATACGCCACGATGTTCTACGACCCTGTGTGATGTGCAATCGGATTAAGCACAAATGGAGTTTCCCTAGATGGCAAACGCGACTAGTTTGGTAGATGAATTTGTTTAGGCGTGCGTGCAGACCCTAGTGATCCGAGACCGGTAAGAAAATCGCATTCATTATTGCTTATATATACAATAGGAATCACCTTGTACTAGCCCTTATTTCAATATACCGTAGTGACAGAGCGTATTTGGGTGGAATGTGGGGACTTGTGGATAATCTGTTGGGGCAGAGTCTGGAATCACAACAGGGATCCAACTAAAGGGGGATCTTGATGAGACCAGCTGAGAGGACAGGCAGACTGGATAGTCGAAGCATCCCAATCAATGCTTCTCAATGCAACCAAGAGGGAAAGAATATGAACAAGGTGGTATAGCTGGTGCGACAGCTGGCATAAATTCACAAGGCACAACAGCGCAATTGGGAAGACCAAAATTGAAAAAGGAAAAAAGCATGCCCACCCAAAGGCTTGGACGGTGCAGTCGCTCTAAGTCGTAGCCAATATGCCAGGCTAGCCCCGCGGTCATTAGAACACCAGCGGCCTTTCAGCACCATCACAATGATCAATATTACGTTGTATATCTTGGAGAGGATCGCCAGTCCAGAGTATCACGCATATTTTGAGAGATACACCGATACTGAACGAAATAAAATTGAAGTCTCTGACTAGATGATAGCAAATTGTAAAACCCCGTTGCAAAAACATCGACCACCTCTTTCATCACTCTCACACCCTCACTTCACGCAGTCCTTGTCATCTTCACCTTGCTCAATCCCGACCCAGCATCATCTCTTGTCGAACTCACTGCAATCTCATACTTGGTGTCGGCGTTTGCGGGAGCTGCAACTGTAACCGACCGTCCTCGATCTCCACTCGCCCACGCCGTCGTGCCGACCTTGCGGATACTCCACTCAATACCGGGCTTGACCTCCATCGTCAAACGCATCTTCTGCCCGGCCTTGATGGGAAACACCTGTGTGGATCCCTTCCAAGCGCTAACGGCCACAGTCTTGGAGTAGTCACCGCCAACCTTGCCGATGTTGACAACGGAGTGGGCTCGCTCGGGGGGACCCCCAAGTGTGGAGGCGATCTTCTGGCCGTTGGGGTACTTGATGGTCTTGTCCTTGCAGGCTAGGATGAAGCGATGGAAGAGACTTGATGTGATCTTCGCGTCTGTGGATAGCGATTTTCGTTCCTGATCATAGTCTGCCTTGTTGGGATGCGTCTTCATCCAGTTATGCACGTCCGTAGGGCTCCAGCCAGCGAGACCGTCGGCGAAGTGGAAGAAGAGGGCAGCGGCATCCCTGTTCTGGTACAGGGGGACGCCATGCTGGTACTCCTCGGGGTAGAGGCCGCGAGTCATGATTCCGGTTGACGCTGGGTAGGAAAGCCCATCGAAGTAGCGGGCCACGGCGCGTCGCCACCACTTGTTGCCGTCGGTCCATGCGACGACGTTGGGACGGTGGAACTGCTCGACACACTGGTACATACCCTTGATGACGTCCTTTTGGATGGCCACGAGGGGGTAGTTTTGGTGGCTAGGTCGGAAGTCGAGGATGATGTAGCATGGGCTTTTAGTGCCGGAGTTGTCGTCGTCGACCTGCACAATGTCGCCAAGCACGCCGGAAACGAAACCGATATTGATGGTCAGCGGACAGCTAGGGTACCAAAGGTGGAAAGACCTTTCTTGATGGCGTCTCCAGCGCCGTTGACGATCTCGCTGTAGCGTGGGCTCTTCTGCCACTGGCCAGGGACCTGGTAGAGGCGCGCCGTGATGGAGCCCTGCGTGAATGTCTTGGTCCAGATATTGCTGCAAGAACTTCCAGCAAGGTCCTGGGCGCTGTCGGGTAGAGGGCCCTTCCAGAGGGGACAGCTGAAGGCCTGTTTTGCCCACCAGTTTCCGGGATCGAACTCGAAGCCGGGGAGAACAGGGTTCGCGGGCTCGGGCGCTGGGGCAGAGAGGACGTGGACCGCCCAGGCCGCGAGGGAGAATACGATGGAATTTTTGTGGTAAATCATGATGAAAGGTAAAAACTAGAGGCCTTGAAGGCTTCACAAAAGAGTGTACCAAGTAGTGGAACGAGGAAGGATTCCCAGTGATGTCGCAGATTCGCGGTGAAAGAAGGGGCAGGACGGAGAGCGACACGACAAAAACGTTCAGTCCGTAGTATACTTATAATATCATTCTGCCTATTCCTCGCCAAGGCGCCCAAGCATCCCACTTTAGAATTAAGCATAAGGCCGTTAACCTCAGGGGCTTCGCATGACCATGGCTTGTCACCAGGCATCAATCAACTTCGTCCCCGTTACACACGCCAACGCCATAGCGCGAAGCCGTTCTTGGCAAACTGTCCAGCCCTACAAAGGATTGGCTAGTGGTGAAATGGCGTGGCGCCGCCGCAATCAACTGCCGGCGCTGGCTCGCTCTGGTTGGGCGCCATCTTAGCCATAGCCTCCTTCTTGGCAGAAAGCTGAAGCGGAATGTGTTGGCTTTCCGACAATTGACGGCAGATGCCAAGGTGAGCTGGGTCCGGCTGAACAAGAATCGGAAATTAGTCAAGGCGACTTGAATTTTGCTGAAACGACGCCACGAAGGCCATGTTGCACGGTTAGGCTCCAAAGTAGCAAATATCAACATCTCACAGTCGAAGCTTCAGTGTCCGTCTACTATCAATTATGTCGCCGGAAGGATGCCAAGATTCGTTCAACAGCATGGTACGAAACATTCTTTAGTAGTTTAACTCTAATAATATCATGTCCATGATCATAATGTCAAGGCTCTACCGTTTAATGATTACATCTAGCCCAAAAGTTCGTGAACAATCTTTTTCAAATCCCCTTCAATGCTAGTCGCCAGCCCATCCTCCTCCAAATCGAACGGCACAGCCACCTCTTGCCCCAGGCCAGCGCGGACCAGCCTGATATTTCCATTCCCTTCCGAGACGAGATCTTCGTTCGGCCACCTGAGCACGCCTGGAGTATTCATGCCCACACCGAGCTCCAAAATGACAACCCTCTTTCCCTCGCGTCGGACTCGTCTTCTCCATTCAACCCACCTCTTTTCGGCTTCGCGGAAAGGCTCTGAGTTAAACCATGACCCGGCCCGTACGCAGATGCTCATCTTACTTCCGCAAAACCGGCACCACGGAATCTTTTCGGGGTCGGAAAGCTTCTGCGTAGTTGGGTCTAGCGAAGATTGGGCATCGGAAACTAATGGCCATGATTCAACAACGGCGTCAGGTCTGCAGTTCTTCAGACATTGGAAAACAGAGTATGATCCCTGAGGAGTCGACAACTGCTCCGCAGGCCAACCGTTCGCTACAAACAGCCCGTCGGCGTTTGAAGTACGCACATGAGCATCCGGCCCAAACTTAGCAAGCCTAGAGAGTAGCGTTTGGTAGGTTGATGACTTTGGCCACGTCTTGACCATGTTCAAGTGCGTAAAGAAGTAGCCCCATCGATCCTGCTCTGAGGGCCAACCCTCGAATCCGAAAACACTGTATAATGTCCGCAAGCCGTACTGGAGGAAGCCCGGGAAATGCTTCTTGAAAAGCGCCGTCGATGTGTAGTCTAAGCCTTCACTTGCGGATAACCCAGCGCCAGCACAGACAAGAACAGCGTCTGCAGAGTCAAGCCACTGGCGTGCTTTGCTTAGAGAGTCCGCCTGGATCAAAGGAGTTATTTGGTTGTCCGGATACGGAATCCATCCCTCTGGCAACGACCCAAGGATGTTGCTATAAATCTCCGTATCGGAATCTGTAAACGTGTTGTAAATGACATCTGTGACTGTCGTTTTAGGATGTTGCTGAAGCCACGAGAAGACGGTCTCGACCGCGATTTCAGCCGCTTGCTGGGCTGGAAAGGCAAAAAGACCCGTGGAAATACAGCAGAGGGCAACTGATTTCCTCCCATCTTCACCAGCAGGCAGCCCTTCTAGAGCATCAAGTATCGACTCGTAGCACCCAGAAAGTTGCCGCACTTCCTCATCTGTCGGGGAGGCGCCTTTGACCAATTGCGGGCCGACAGTGTGTATGACGAAAGGGCTTGGCAAGCCGTAGCCATGAGAAACAAGCGACTCTCCGGGGCTTAGATCAGTGTCTCTAGCTTGCATTAGCTCGAAGCACTCTACTCGTAGCCGAGGCCCTGCCCATGTGTGGATAATGTTGTCGATGCAGCGATGAGTGGGTTGAAAGCACCCCAACATCTGGCCGTTGGCAGCATTGGTGATGGCAGTGACATCAGCTAGGGTGGTGATGTCTCCTTTCCAGAGGCTGATTCTGACATTTGGAGTAGCGTTCTGATCTGAAGATATGGCCAGTGGCGTCAAGGACCCAGCCTTTGTCAACAACTGGTGGGATTTTCGGAGAGCAAAGATGGCGTCAAGTTGCTGCAGGATATCCTCTGGCAAGGGCGGTACTGGTGGACGCACGCAAAGGATCTCTTGAAGAATTCTGAGTTTCGATGATGTCTCGAAATGATCCATGTGCTCTTCATAGTGCCGGATTTGCTGACGCCATGATCGGTTGTGGTGTGAGTGCGCCTCCTTGAAGAGATATTCCAACGTGTTGTCCAACATTTTCAAGTGTGTAGTTTAAAAAGTCAAGAGAATAATTTGAAGAAGGACCAATATCTGGAAAGAAGACTTGATTATATGTGCTCTTGATCTTCCATGATGGTGAAGAGGGTGGCAAGAATGAGCAACCAGAGGGCTTAGTCACCTGGTACATCGCCATCCCGCTCGGCAAATCCCACATCCCACCGAGTTGATGAAGCTATACGACCAAAGCGGAGCATCACCTCGGACATCCCACTTTGTCATATCTTACCAAGTTACATCCCAGACAGCTAGTTATCTCACACCCTGCTGCCGTATACGAAAGAGCCGAGAAATTAAGCATGGATTTAAGGTCATGCCTGTCACGGCGCTAGTTCACTGCGAGGGAAGACTGCATATTGTAACCTGGGCAAAATGCCGATAGGTTGTAGAGTGATTAAATAGCAACCTCGCTAACTATCTCTAGTCGGTATCTGAGAATTTCAAGTGCTACATACGAAATTTCTGGCCAATTCTAACCCGAATTCGCGAGACGGTTGACAGCATGTTACAAGCTTAGAAAAAGTTGTTAAGGTACTGGCGCCACTTGGGCCAAGAAGCGACCTTGGCACGGTAGGCATTGATTTCGTCCCAGTCGTGAGCTCGGAGACCAGCATCGAGGTCGATCTGGTCGAGGGTGAGCCAGCCAGTACGCTTCCAGATGTAGCCAACAACCCAAAAGACAAGAACGACGGGCAAGGCAAGGCACTGCATGAAGAAGTTGGAGGCATCTCCATAGCCGTCAGTGTCGTAGGGGCAGATGGCGACAAAGAGCTGGGCTGCCAGGATCATAAGGCAGAGACCAAGTCCCATCCATGAGCCAAAGACACCACCAACAGCCTTGAAGGGGATATCGTCGAGCGAGCGGCCTTGATGGGCCCAGGCGCTTCGGAAGCGGATGTGGGCCTGGAAAATAAGTTAGAAACTCGGCATTAGAGTCAAGATGTGGACTGATGCAACTTACGGCACAGATAGAACCCCAGGTGAATAGAGCCGCGAGACCAGACAGGGCAAGAAGCCAGTCGAAAACAAGGGAACCCTTGGAGCCCAGCACAATGTAGGCAAGGCCACCCCACATGAGAAGGAAGGTGACAGAGGTCAAAGGACGACCAGATCGGTCGATGTAGGTGAAGATCTTGGGCGCGTATCCCTCCTGGGCGAGGGCGGTCAGGGTTCGGGAACCACCGTACACACACGAGACACCAATGGAAATGACGGAGACGCAAATGACAAGGTTCATAAAGGAATCGTAGCCCTTGAGACCAGCATCCTTGACGGCCAGGACAAAGGGCGAGGTTCCCTCTTGGTAGGCGTTCTCGGCACCCAGGAGACGCTCATCGGTAGAGCTGACCAAGAGACCGACAAAGGTGAGGCCGAGGACGTAGAAGCTTGTGGGAGTTAGTACTGTGGCATGAGAGATTCAGGACACGACTTACAGAGTGATACGCCAGAAGACCTGCTTGATAGCACCGGGCAGCGCCTTGGCGGGGTTGGCAGACTCGGCGGCGGCGAGACCGACCAGCTCAGTTCCGGAGTAGGAGAAGGCGGCGGTGACGAAGACGGAGCAGAAGCCACGGAAGCCATGCTGGAAGGCGCCAGGATCATGCCAGAGTCGGTCACCCCAGTACTCGCCGTACTTGCCGTCAGAGGGACCACCACCACAGACCAAGACCAGGGCGACGATCATGAAGATGACGGTAGCTGCGAGCTTGAAGCAAGAACTCAAGAACTCCTCCTCGGCGTATCCCAAGGTGCCGAAAATGTTGATGAAGATGATGAAAAACCAGAAGACGGTGATCCAAACGGCCACGTTGATGTCTCGGTTCCAGTACTGGCAGGTGAAGGAGACGACGGTTAATTCAAGCGGTAGGACGATGAGCCATTGGAAGACCTGGAACATGTCAGTAAACCGGGCCGATTACACAATTGGACTGGGGTGAAACTCACGTAGTTCCAGCCCATGGCGAAACCCCAAGAAGGATCGATGAAGCGAGCAGAGTAGGTATAGAAGCCACCGGAGACGGGATACATGACGGCGAGTTCACCGAGGGCGTGGACGACGTTGAAGATCATGATGCCAGCAATCGAGAAGCAGATGAGGAGAGAAGCAGGTCCGCCCTTGGTGAGGGCACCACCAGAACCGACGAAGAAACCAGCACCGATGGATCCACCGATGGCAATCATGTGCAGATGGCGCTTCTTCATGGAGCGATCGAGCTCAATCTCGCCAGTTCCATAGTCACCTAGGCACCACTGTGAGCATGAGGGGGACAGAATACAAGAGCATCGGCCAGCTTACGTCGTTGGAATGAGCGCAGGTTGAGCCCATTGCGGGTCATAAAGTCAGCCTCGCGACGATCTTCGGGAATGAAGTCAGTCTGGCCGGTCGACTTCTCGGGATCCTGGTTCGGCGAAGGCGGCGTGACGGCCTTGACGTCGGCGTCGCCGTCAAACTCTTTGGACGACATGTTGGGCGGGTTGTCGCGCAGAAGAGATTAAACAAAAGAAGGCTGAAGTTAAACAAAAAAATCGGCTGAGTCTAGAGAGAGCGCGGGAAGCTGCAAATGCGTCACAATTGCAGAACCTGTCACAGACCTGTCTCGGGAAGGGGAGAAAGACGGACAATGGGGAGCGGGCGAGCTGGGGATTTTATCAACAGAGCAGCATAATGCAACGACGTACAGTGCAGTACCACGTCGCACTGCGTTTGCGCGCGAAGGCAAAACAGGCAGGAGCAGATCCAGGACGATCCCAGGATACGGAGCGGGCGAGTGTTACAATGCTGGGCCTGTGTTGGGCCTGTGTTGGTGGCATCGAATATGCGCCAAGGCCGTGATGCATGGCGGCATCAGGCGAGAGACAGGCGGCCGACCAACGGGCGAGCCGGGCTGTTGGAGACGACTGGGACCGGTCAGAGCAGAGAGAGACAAGAGAGAGCAGATAATCCCTGAAAAGATGGCTTTACTGGGGCGAGTTTTTGCTTGTGTGAGCCTTCTCGCGCGAGTGAGTGACGAGTCAGGGGTGAGAACGGACGCCATGTTGACAGTCCCGGCGCCGTCTATCACTCTATCTCGTAACGCGTGTCTCTTCCCCGTTTCCAACCAATGCTCCGATAAGGTTAGTCAGTCCGGTCTGAGTAAAGACGCGCAGCCATCGCCCTGGTATCATCCTAGCTGAAGACCCGCTGCTATCCCTCACCAAAGACCTTCCCAGCGACCCGCTACTATCGTGGTTCGCCAAGCCTCCTCGGGGTCCCCGCACCTTGGCAAGCTCCCTGACCGGCCTATGGCTCACTGCGGATAGGATCGCTCCTTATCTCGCTTGGCAGGTGACCCTCATTAGACAAGTCGGGCCTATGGACACAGGCGGCGTATCAGCTAGGAAAGGAAGGTCCGGGATCGATCGACGGGGCGCTGTTCCCTTGGCATTCCTCTTGGCAGACGGGGGATGCTTCGTTGGTGAGTGTTGGTGAGTGTTGGTGCTTCCTTGGTGCGTGTTGGTGTGGAATCCAACTCAACCCATGTCAATCCATGACCACCCTAGTGTACAGTCCTTATTAAGTGGCGCGGTCTCAGCCAATCCCACGCCGAATCCTCTCGCAACCTTATTTGTTATCATAAGCTTATTTGCTTGGCGCGAGGTCAAGTGGCAAGACCGGTGGCAGCGCCGCAGCGGCCCCCGGGGTTGGACGGCGCTTCGGTATCACGTCGACGCACAGAAGCCTCGCAGAAGCCTTCGATGGCGATTTCGAGTTAGACGAAGGGCCCGTCGACACACAAAAGCAGCTTGGAGGCCGAGGGAAGCCGCCCCCTGGCGTCGCATGCGGACCTGCAAAGCAACTCGGCCGCCGGAGCCTCGGATCTGGCCGGGATGGTGTGCGCGAGAATCACAGGATGCGTCTTTCTAGAAGGGAGAATCGCAGCGACAACCCTGTCCTATGTCCTAGCGCCGGGCGATTGAATGAAGCCAAAATACCATTGATATACCGCCCGGAACCACCTGCGACAATCACAATCGCCTCGTCCGCCTCGGATGTCGCACTGCGGGGTAATCCAGCTCGTAGACGATTGCACTCATGACACATGCATCTGCCGTAAGTAATTATGTGTAATAAGAATGGCCTAGGGCAGCAGATGCGGTGGATCAACTCACCGGTGGGTCGACGGCTCTGGTAGCGGCCATTCGAAGACGTCTCCAGAAGCTCAGTCTCGATGGCCCAGGCGTGTGTTCGTGGAGCACTGGAGCAGCCAGCTCCATCCAAGATCGCATCCTTGCAGCCAGATTGGAGAGACTTGCGGGCCCGAGATAGTGACGACTCTTGGCTGGCAAGCATTCCAATGTATCCATTCTCACGCTGCCCACCACCGTCGCGATGCTGCAAGCTCCGGAAAACCGCGTCTTGGCGGCCACCAACAGTAGTCCAAGAAGGAAGGTGAGGCTTGGCACTCGATCCCGTCAGGCCACGGTTGAAACTACGATGCTACGCCGTCCCATGATATATTCTTGGCATTCGCGACGTGACCAGTCGATTGCCCCAGACGCACTGGGGGCCGCGCCTGGGATGCTCGAGTGCTATCACCTGCCCTGTTGGTAGCAGGGAATCAATGACACAGGCGGTAATAGTAATGGAAACTGCAAATACGCCTTGCTACGGCCAATATCAGTGAAACGAAAACCGGGACACGTGTTGCACGGGGGGCTGCAATAGATTGAGCGTAGTTGATGCTTTATTATGACAACTGTGTGTGAGTACAAGTACCCGCAGTGGGCCTCACGGCCGCGCAAGAGACACAGGGATCATCATGTCGCTGCGCCGCCCACTCCCAGAGCAACCGGCATTGAATGCATCGGAGCCTCCAACACAGACTACGCCCAAAAAAGAAAGAAAAAATCTACGGCTCCTTTTCGTCCTTGACGTCCTTTTCGTCGAAGGGGGAGTCGGATCGCGCAGCTGGGAGAACCTCCCTGCGTCGTATTTGCGCCCAAACCGTCTTGTACACGGGTCTCGCGAACAGAGCATCCATCTCCTCGAGAGTAACACCTAAAAACTCGGTTAGAAAACGAGAAATTAACCAAGGAGAGTCGCATCTGAATAGGCAAGTCAAAGGTATAAAGGCTTGGCCTGCAGCTCTTGGCTTGCGGTGCCCGACCGGGGGGCATTTACTGACCTTTCGTTTCCGGCACGAAGAAGAGCGACCATATACCCATGCACACCAGGATGGTCGCAAAGAAGAAGTATGCACCGTAGCCGAGGTCTGAAATCATGTACGGCGTCGAGCGCGCAATGATAAAGGAGCCCAGCCAGGTGTCGGCCGTCGTCAGCGCCACGCACAGCATGCGGATGTCGAGGGGGAATATCTCCGACGCGTACGTCCAGGTGATGCCCTGCCAGGTCGCGCAGATGATGACGGCGTTGATGTACACGCACACAATGGCGATATATCCCCATCCATCGCGGTTGATCGTCCCAGCTGCTGCGGCGGCAGCCGGATCGGCGGCCATCACGTAGCCGCCAATGTACCACATGGGGATGCAGCCAAGAGCGGCGCCCCAAATCAAGCCCTTGCGGCGCCCGACCTTTTCCACCACCCAGAACGTGAAGAGGAACATGCCCAGCGTCTTGGCGATCCCGTAGAAGCCCGTCGAGAAGAGCCGCAGGGACGTACCCGAGACGCCAAGGCTCTCGAAGATGCGGGGCGAGTAGTACGTGATGATGTTGACGCCCGTGAAGCTCTGCAGGAACATGAGGGCCAGGCCGATTCCCATGCGGTTGCGGACGCCCTTTTGGAAGAGCTTCTTGAACTGCTGCTTCTTGTCCATTCTGTTGGTGCTTCGCTCTTCGACTTGGGCTCGGATTTCGCCCATTTCGCGCCGGATGTACTCGTGGTCAGATGATAGTCCTCTAATATCAACGAGAACCTTTTCGGCGGCTTCAAAGTTATCCCCTCTGGCTAGCCATCGAGGAGACTCCGGACACCACATCATACCAAAGCAGAGTCCAATTCCCGGGACGAGCTGCAGCGCAAGAGGGATAATCCACTGCGTTTTCGTATTCACGTTTATCGTCCGGTCCGTCGCGTAGTTGATCCAGAAACCCAGCATGCCGCCTCCCTGAGAAGCGATTTCGAAAATACCTACCAAGCGTCCGCGGATAGATGGGGGAGCCGTCTCTGCAATGTAGACGGGGACTGTGAGAGACGAGGCGCCGATGCCAAGGCCAGCCACAGCTCGGCCGCCGATAATCATGTTCATGTTGCCATTCGCAGCAGTCATTAGTGTGCCGCCAATAAGAAACACAGAGGCTGCGAGAATGACGGTCTTTTTACGACCCCACTTCTCGGCGATGGGAAACGTCAGAAGGGCGCCGAAGAAGCAACCGGCCTGGCATGAGTTAGTATCCAAAGGGGATGGTAGAGGGAGATGGAGGGTTTTGACGTGGCTCGTACCTGAAAAGTCGAAACAATGTTACCCTGTATCGTATTTCTGGACACTTGGTCGCCAGCGTCAAGACCAAAGTCTCGGATGAACGATTCCAAGGCCATAGTGCCTCCAATAACGGCTGTATCATAGCCCACTAACAGGTCGAGAATTTAGTACCCAGATAGTTAACATGAATCAGAGCGTCACCACTCACTTGCAAGTGCGGACATGCTCGCCACCAAGGCGATCATGTGGATACGCCAGTTCCGCACTTCGGGCGGATCATTTGTGCCGGATGCATGAGTACTAAATCCCATTCTAGGTGGAACAAGCTAACGGTAATTCCTGTGAATTTCGAAAAGGTGTGTTGACAGCTGTAGATCTGAAGATGTCTGCCGGAACCAAAACTCGAGAACCGCATCTTCCTTTTATAATTCTTCCCACAGCCCAAGCAGCCCATTTTACCGCACGACCAACGTCTCATCCCAAATACAGGGATGATTTTAACTTGGCGAATAAAAGCTAGTGATCGGCAAACACTATCCAGATAAACTTATTTACCCCGCAACCGCTCCCCATGGGGAACAGGTCAGATGGGCAGAAGTTGGTCCCCTTGACGACGTGGGACTGCATCTATTCGGCGAAATGACTCCAGCATCGAACATCACACTGCGGGGTTGGCCTTTGCCAAGAGAAGCACGGAGGATTTCGGGATAAGCAGCTTGGCAGGGAGCCAGATTTGAATTCCCCAGCGCACCCGGTAACTCCCACGCTTCGAGGCATCAGGGTATGTTGGACACAGAGCTTGTTTAACGTTTACGGAAATCTACCCTGTGGGAATAAGCCCTCCTCGCCGAAAATCCTCTTGGTCGTCGTTTTCCGAACCAGGAAGGTCACACTGTATTACGCTGGATGCAACGGTATTGCGTGGTCATCCAAGTACGCCAAGCATTGGCGGTTCTTGACGACTCGCAATTGCCGAACACACGGAAGCCAGAATAAGGTCCGTCCCGTCTTCCCCTCAGACGGCACGATGTGACGACCGTTGGCGTATGGAGTTTACTAAACTTGACAATTTCCCAGCGTCATTTCTTGCCACGATTTTGTGGGTGGTGAATTTGCAGTGTAATCACTATATATCTCTACCCTGAGACTTCGTATCTGGGTTGAATGTGGTCAAAAAAGTCCCGTTGCATCTGCCTCAACCCCGCAAATGAGCTGTTTGAGATGCCTGAACCGTCACATCCTTGAAGGGCAGATGCGGGGATGATCTATTTCAGCATGAATGGATGCCAAGGCGGCGGGGTTTGTATGTGTCACACTCTCACCACTCCGTGTGGTCCTGTGGATCTTGGTCCATCTGGGATCCAGATTTTCTGGGGAGAAACCTCCACAATCACGATTTAATTAATCTCCATTTCCCTGTGCTTAACCGACAGCCCTGTGGCGGTCAATTTAAAGTTGTGACAAAGAGAAAATACCGTGGGCCTATCATTCCTTGCAGATTAGTTGCATCCACTCTAACACCAACGTCTTTGACAACACATGCGTACGGGACCGAAAATCCCTCCCGATAACTGAACCGAGTGTTGTGATTTGGAAAAAAGAAACGGAAAATCATTGTCAAGGCAAAAATTCAACGATGGGAGGAAGAGGTTCACGATGGTGTCGTCAACGCTGGACACCCAGCTGGTGCTTTTCTCACAGCTCGAGGTTTTCGGGGGGTCGACTACGGTATTCATATGCCTTTAATCCGTCACAATATTAATGAGCTATTAAACCCACAAATATATCCGACGATCCTACGAGGCCTCCGTCTCCATCTCCGTCTCCGCTTCCAACCTCACTTTTCCGTGCCGTGATGAGTTTTTCCGTGCCGCGGCAACCGCTCATAGCCCATACAATTAATCCCAACTAGGAGACCCCACAGGACATCTCGTGCCCCTCATCGCCGAGACCGTATGAGCAGTTGTTTCTTATTCCCTGTCTATGCCCCTGTCTTGGCTTGTTTTCCCTTGGCTAGAAGCCGATACACCTCGTTCCCCTCACTACCCCGCCTTATAGTGGCTTAATCCGTCTAAAGTGCCAGGATCAAATCCACAAGTATGGACATGACGGAAATGGGATTAAGACGGAGCAGCATCGATGATGGAAAGCAGACGGAATTGAAGGCAATTAGGAGTTCTAATATATAGAGACTGTTTATGATCAATCAAGATTCTCCGTCACTGTATCCAGAGGGAACGACTTTAGAAATATTTGATAGAGCCACGCTCGAAACCCACGATGCCCTCACGAACGTCCCAACTTTTCTTGTGGGTGCTGTCATCTGCATTCTGCACAACTCAAGTCCACGGCGCAGACACAGATACCACCGACTTCTCTACATGGTTTGACGTCACTGAGTTTCCCAACGCCCAAGTTTCAAACGTCTCCCGTTGGCAAGCCGAAGCCCAGGAACTCGCCTGGCCCGATCTGTGGCAGGAATACCAGCACCGATGCATCAATTCTCAGCAAAAGTACCCCGAGATTGGCAGCGCTGCACAGACAGCAGGATTTGTCACTCCCGCGAGGCCATTCGATTCGCTTTTTTTTGTTGGCGCGTCAGGTGTTTCGGCGTGGGCCATCGATACCGGCGACGGCCTGATTCTTATCGACTCTATGGACAATCCAGACGAGGCAGAGCAGGTCATCATCCCTGGCCTACAGGCCTTTGGCTACGAGGGAACCGACGTGAAGGCCCTCATTATCACTCACGAGCACTTTGATCACTACGGTGGCGCTCTGTGGCTACAGCAAACATATAACATTACCGTATATGCTTCGAAACTCGCTTGGGAGGCACTAGCAGACATCGACGGCGCACCTGTTCAAGAGAAAGTGTTGGCCGACCGGGACACTTTGACTGTCGGCAACACATCCGTGGAAATCTATGCGACGCCGGGTCACACGCCAGGGTGCGTCTCTCTCATGTTTCCCGTGTACGAACACGGCAAGAAACACCTAGCCGGGCTCTATGGTGGTGGCGGCGTCCCGAGCAGCGCAGAGGACAAGGCAACACAGATCGAATCATTCCAGAAGTTTACCAAGCTGGTGAAAGACCGCGGCGCCGATGTCCTACTTAGCAATCACCAAACCCAAGACCACACGTTGCAACATCTCGACGTACTGGCGAACCGACAATGCCGTGGAAGCCGTTGCACCCTACCGAACCCATATATTGTTGGGACTGAACGTTATGTGCGCTATTTGAAGGTCATGGGATTGTGTGTTCGGCTGAAGGCAGCAAGGTTGAATCAGCTCTTGAGGATTTGAATGTGGTGATACTGTAGTTAACTCTTAGTGGAACACGATTTGATGTCCCCTACGCAGTAATAGAGACTTTGAGGTATTTAGACATGGTCATACGTGTAGCTGTTTAAGTTCATGTAAATATATCCATCTTGGAGATTGAATCAGTCCTTCAAGGAATATCGGTTATAGATCCTTACAAGGGAGGCATGGAGGCTAACGCGATGCCACCCGACCCGCAAGGGAGGCGAAGTAGTAGCATGCAGGAAAATAGACTCCTTTCAGATAAAATCACTCAAATATATTTTCCACTGATGAAAGGTATTGATTATAGGAGCCATTTACAATCCCTTCCACCTCGATGTATCTCACGCTAAGGTGACTCCAGAAGGTGGAGAGCTTGGCACTCAGCTATTGGCTGTCTCCTCTGTCGGCATTCGGAGCGAGCTTCCCCGCACAACTGTCCGTAATCATGATGCGCTTCAGCAATCGCACACTTCAGTTCTGTCACCAACAGAAGATATCTCGTTCATAGTCCTAGGTTTGCATCTTGACTCGTTATTATACTGCCCTCGATGACGACGCTTCACCTCCAGACCGCAAACAATGAGATCCGGGGCAAGCTAGCGCTTGTCACTGGCGCCAGGTAGGTATTGCTTCGTTTGGTGCGTTGGAAATGCTCCCTACTTACTCTGAGACCAGTGGAGGAATCGGATCAGCATGTGCTAGGGCTTTAGCTGGTGAGGGATGTGACGTTGTACTGCACTACTCCTCAAGTCAGGTATAGACACAATCGCCCTCCTTCAATCCATTCGCCGTCGGCATTGTGGCTGATCGCGCTGGACATGCAATTAAGGCGAAGGCAGAGGCAATTGCAAAAGAACTCCGGCGTTTGTACCCATCGCAACTTTTCGTCTGCGTCGCCGCCGACCTTTCCGACCGGGAAGCGACGCGAAATTTGGTCCCAAATATACTAAATGACGAGCGCGTGGCCCGAAAACACAAGACGATAACAATCCTCGTGGCAAATGCCGGCCTTGGGAAACGTATTCGCGATGTCCAAGACATTGAAGAGGACGACTGGGATCAGATGATGGAAATCAACGCTCGGAGCCAATTTGTCGTCACAAAGGGATGCTTGGCCGGAATGAGATCGCAAGGTTTGGGACGCATTATCCTTATAGGGAGCATTGCGAGCCGAGGTGGTGGTATCAACGGATGCCACTATGCCGCAACAAAAGGCGCTCTTTGGTATGGCTATCGTTGCGATTCACCACAGATATGCACTGATTCTCATATAGTTCCATGGGACTGAACCTCTCTACGTTGCTGGCTCCCGAAGGCATCACTGTGAATGTTGTGAGTCTCTCTCCTGTCCACCAATTCAACGCCTGCATCAACAGCTCTAATACTGTTCAAGGTCTTGCCTGCCATGATTGGGGCGACTGGGATGATACCGGAACCCAAATCAAAGTATGACATTCACAAAACCACGAACGGGCAGACACTGACCTCGGAGACAGCAGCTGGATGAGCAACACGGACATGGAAGCTTTGAGAGCGACCGACCCGGGCCTTGCCATCGTTGGGAGCATCCCAGTGCATCGACTGGGCTTGCCAGATGAGGTTTCAAACGCAGTGGTGATGTTCGTGACATGGTGCAGGTTAATTAAGTACACATTTTTGCTAACATCTGATGTAGGATGGCAAAGACGGGGTATATGACTGGGCAGGAAATCATTCTGTCGGGGGGGTTGAAGTAGATGCAGCCATCTGGGTAGTGGTGAGACAGATAGGAGAGCGACAAACTTCCACTCGACCAGGGCCTCAGTCTTGCAAGAATATCATAAGCATTCGATCGACATTCCGCTGCCCCCCTGTGAATGATACATGCGCATGCTGAAGTACAAGGTGAATAGGACTGCGAGATAGACCCCGGCCCAAGTGGAAGCATGGCTGCTTACCATGGGTCATCCGTGACATACCAGTGGTAACTAGGTGCTAATTAATGGGCACTACCAGCCACCATTCACTCGGAGCTGGAGACTTCCGCTCTTTGCTCAGCCACATCACTGTCAAGTTGGAGGTCTAGACCGTTGACAGACCCGTAACCAGTGCCTTAGCGCCCAAAGCCCGAAAGATGCGGTCAATTTAGAAGAACGGCTGAAAGTCTCAGAGGGAGGTCCATCCTACGTGTCGGTGTGTCGGTGAATGAGCCAGCCGTGATGGGGATATTGACCAGTATGTCGTCTTTCTTGCTTCAAGCGTGTGCAGGCACTGGCATCAGCCATACGCCTGTACCATTGAGCCGCCCTGCTCCGTCCAAATCATCAGTTGCTGCTGTGATTGCGCTGAGACCGCAGCCCGACGAGTGGCGTCAGCTAATAATCCAGCTCTACACAGTCGCTCCAGCGCACCGGTCAAGTGTTTCCCATTCGAGGCGTCCAGACCATGTCGCTCCAACCTCAGTCGGTACTAGAACCCCCCTAACATCCAATTCAGCCCTCCCTAGTGCGCTATGCCGTACCGCTAACGCCCTGCGCTTCCAGGGAGGTGCCTACCAAAATGCCAATGACCTAAATCAAGGTGTCAAGAGGCTTGAGGGCGCCTCAATTTGTCCAGCTGGATCAATCGAAAGCTGCCGCTAACGCGCCAACTCAATAATAAGCTTATACTAAAGCCAGTGGTGCAAGTGGCCCCTTATAGATATATCTCTGGAAGGGGGCGCCTTGAAGCTGGAGCGCACCGTCTCTCCGTTCTCTCCACACTTTCAGTACACGAAGGAGAGGCATCGCGGGGCCTCTCAAGACGCGACGCTACCGGACGGTGATCGTCCACAGCCCATCGACATGGTTCGCGTCCGGAGCTTTATCGCTCCAGCGATCCTATGTGCCCCAGTTCTCGCCACGCAGGCCGATATTGGCTGGAGTCTTGGGATTGTTACCAGCGATGTCACCTTGGCCACTGACAATGTTGGAGGCGAGACACGATTGTACATCGATGCGCCTATCAATATTACTCGACTCCAGGCCAAGGCCGAAACTGCCACCTTGAATCTCTACACTTCTCCATACCTGTCGCAGAATGAGACGAATGCCCAGGCCCAAGATCCAGGCCCAGCCCTTGTCTACACAACGACAACTCAACCTCCCATGTCACATAAGGAGTTCATTCAACCCGTCTCCCTCAACATACCAGCCACCCCTTCGCAGGACCTGCTCCTCCTGGTCGACATTGTTGATAGTGAATCCAATCTCTACACAGCCCAAAGAACCGGCATTATTATTGTTTACAACGCCACGATGCAGCAATGGCTGGCTTGGAACACTGGAAAATATGCAAAGGATCTCAACTCTGCGCTGATCCAGAAGCTAAGCGCCTTTGATCCTAATGGACAGGACGAGACTGCACCATACGTTCCTGAGGAAAGCTACGTGGCATATCAACCAGTTGATAAACTTATCCCTAAAGACGGCATTCTCCCCGCAGCATCATCGACTACTATCCCTATGGACCAGCCTGCGACATCAATTACACTCGTCCCGACTTACGAGCCATCAGCCACTGACCCAGCACCGTCGGGATGCAAGTGCGACCCAGTGACTGTATACAGCACAGTCACTGTTTATGCAGACTCACCAGGACCGTCGGCTCCTCCCGACAAGAAGCACGAAGCCCGAAACGTTCGACCTAGCTCGTCAGCGTCCTCGTCTCTCGACGACAAGAAGCGTAAACCTAGGGATGACCAATCAATCATGCCCGCTTTCGTGAGCGCAAGAGTGACCTACATGGACCGCAACGGCAAAGAGCAACCAGTACGTTTTTTGAGGGTCACCGCACATGCCGATCTCTATAGAGGCGATGACAAGATTGGTACCTGGCAATCAATAGAGACATTGAACGAGAATGGAGAAGCTCTCTTCCAGTTCAGCGTTTCTCCCGGCCAGAGGATCGTTGCGCATACCTTGTACACCGAGCTCAAGGGTGATCATTACCTCGTTGGAACTCGAAACAGTAATTCGGACGACTTTCTGGTGACTCGAGTGCAGTTGGACCTGTCATTGAACCCATGGATGGTCGTGGCTGGAGAGACAATATCTGCCACCAACAGCCATGGGTTCAGCGAGTATACCAAAGGACTCTGGGTAGCCGACACCTTCCACACGATTACCGAATTCTTCAGCACCAAGGTGGCCACATCAGAGGGTGAGATGGAAAGAGTCAATGTGTGGTATCCGTCAGCCGAATCGGGCACCTTTTTCTCCGTCAGTAGCAAGGGGCCTTTCATCAATCTTCCGGCAATCGAGGCTCAGAACCCCGCCGTTATGGCACACGAATATGGCCATTTTGCGCACTATCTAGCTCGAAGCAAGGAATTTTTCGATGGAGGTGGTAACCACAGCTTCTGCTTCAACACGGATGTGAAGAAGGGAACAAGTTTCTCCGAGGGCTACGCCACTGCCCTCGGTCTCATGTCAATTGACAATACACATCTAACGGAGGGAGAGTATATGCTCTACACCGACAAGGGAATTACCAGCGTATTTTCGAAATCTCTGGAAGAGTTCAGCTGCTTTGAGAAGAACATGAACAACCAAGAAGGACGCATTGCAGCGGCTCTCATCGACCTCGTCGACCGACAACTCGATACAATCCTTCCAGCGAGAGATGATCTGGGTTTTATGGGACCTGATTTTGATCCAGCCATGCTCAATTGGTGTTTCACTCCTCGTCTGGTCTTTTGGCGTGCCATGTATGAGAATCCAGCAACAATGCTGGACTACTGGTATGTTGAGGCGTCGTGAGTCTGTAAAAAAGTGGGATTTATACTGACATATAAATAGGCGCAAATTGCAGGTCATTTTAACAGGCGACGCTGAAGATATTGCCTGGGCGATCCTGAAGTATAATTATGCTGATTTCCCACGCGACCCATAGCATTCAAATCGAACAGGCCGTGGAAAGCGGTTGATAACACTTGATTGCGAGATGAGTGCTGGTCTGGTTGATGAATGATGTCAAGGGACTAGAAGGGTAGATTCGACTGAGCGTATATTAGATGAATATGTCTGCGACTCATATCGGTTGTCCCACATGATTAGGACAAGCGTATCGATTTTGTAACTAGCGATAGTGGGCAACGTTGGTATTACGTAGGCAACAAATACTTACATTGGTAGTGTTAGCAACAATAAGCTCGGCAGACGAGCATAGAAGAAAATAGGGCACAATCTGAAGTGGAGTGACTAATGCCATGTTTTCTGACTGGGATTTCCCTGGTGGCACAGACTATTCCCAGAGGCCGCTGGTATTTCACCACGTGCGTGCGACTTGAGAGCATCATGGCTTCACGATGGATCGTACTAGTCGAAGAATTCTTGATGCATTTCACTAGACCTTTTCAACGTCTGTATCATGACTACGTGTTTATGGTGGCCTGTATAAGGAGTGCAGATGAAATGTGGCGGCGCTTTCTGGTCAGGATATGTGCCATTCCGAGTCCTTTCTCAAGTGTGATACTGTATGAAAGCGACTGCAATATCTCCATGCCAAGGTTCAATTCGACTTTGAATGAAGTACACTATTCTGCTCGAGTATTGGATCACTCTATCTTGCAATTTTCTAGGAAGAAATGAGCTTAAAAACTCTCATCACCGCCTCTCTGGCCCTGGCTCTTGCATTTGTGCTGTCCATGGAAGTCACTTCCCCAGCGGCATCTTCCCTAGCAGCGTCTTCCCCGGCGATTTCACACTTCAAATGACACACTCTTGTTGCGTCTCAAATGAACTGGAATCACCTGTAATACCTCGTGGGACCAAGGCGCCACTCAGGGCCATGACTTGCGGCTTGGTGTCGGAGCAAACTGGAGAGGACTCACTGTCGCGGGCCTAATCACAGGTGCAATCCGCAGCTACCAGGGCGACGGCCGTGCTGTGTCTACAGGTACTGCCAGCCCTGACCGCCTGTTGTGATATGGGGCATGACATCAGACAAAAGCTTAAGATGCAGAATTTAATTCCCTATTCAAGCTGCAATTTCCACTCAGAACATTATTAAAAGATCTTCTGAAGGAGCGTGTGTCGGAGGGTGATGCGATACGCGACCGCGACATGACAAGTGGTTCCAGACTGATATCATCAATTTTATTCCAACCTACTACTACTGCCCTTACAATATATAGTCATTTGGTGTCTGCTGGGGAAACTGAGTGGCGACTGCCATTCTGCGAGGCCGCCTTTCTACCCTGAGCTCACCGTCGAACCGCAAGCCGAACCTCCTCCTCAGCTACATAGCATCCAAAACCCCCACCTTCAAGCTCATAACCCCATCATCGACCTGGCGATGAGGCTTCCCCGCTAGCCGTCGCGACCAGGCCGCACTCAACAGCAACGAGACCAGGACGCAACATGGTATGATTCGGAGAAGCACGCCCGTTCCATCGAGGCCGGCCAGCCTGCCAACAAGAGCGCCTCCTCCAGCGATGGCGAAGATGAGCGGGTCCTGGAATTTCTCGCGTCGGTGGAGGTAGTGGTACGTTGTCATTGCCCACGTCGTCACTGCGATGCTGGTGACAAGCACCGCAGGGGAGTCGGACACGGCCTTGGGGATGAGGGTTTGGAGGAGGACAATCTCCGTCGCCCTGTGACTGTGTACGTCTCCCGCTTGCACACTCCCTGGGTCGAGCGTGGAGGCATCTATGGCAGAACCAAGCGTCCACACGTCCGTGGTCCGGGTCTGGGCCCAGCAGTTCATCATGGCGGAGCCGGCCGCGCCGACGACGACGAGGCCGCCCTCAACACATCGCCAGGATCCAATCTGGCAGATGTCGGTGTCCATTCCCACCCCATTCAAGTCTGTGCCGCAGCCAGAATGCGCCGGTATCAGTGATCTTGCGACCGCCGTCAAGGTCCACCCCGCTGTCTCGGGTCTGCACTCGTGGTTATCGCCGACTCTCGCTCCTTCTGGAAGGAAGCCCGCCAAGGCCGGGTCCTCGTGTTTATCTTTGTCTTTGGCGACATTGACTCGACGGTTCAGCTCGGGGTCTCGCAGGCTGCACACGCATGTGGTCGAGAGGGGATCTATTGTTGGCTGATGCATTGTTGGCTGATGTCGGTATGTCGAGGAATCGAGGAGGCTATATATCGGGCTCGGAAAGGTTTGTTGACCAGCGTCGGTAGTCGTTCTTCGATGTTCAGGCTTCTGAGGCAGCGGTGTGTCAGGCTGGGAGAGGTTTAGGTGTGGACTGCTGCTATTGCTCGAAGGACTTCAGAATATGCCCTGTGGTGACAGCCTCAGGCCGCCAGCCCATCGCGGGGTTCAGCAGCAACTGCTTAGAGGCCGCCAACGCCACCACGGGCGGTGCTATCACGCACGTGTGGCACTGCAGAGGGGAGACATCTCTGTGGAGGGCATCTCAGCCTGCCCGACGGCCTGGCGTTGTTTCCGATCACAGCCAACTTCAGAACCGAGCGAGCTCTCCAGGACAACACGAGGACAACACGAGGACGCGGCTCTGCTTCCGCTGCAACCACCACTTCGCTTTGCTCGACTTTCTAATCTTCTTCTCTCGCTCCAGCTTCCAGCACGCCGATTAAACAAGCACCGTAGCCATGTTCGACCACAAGGTGGCGCCCGACGACTTCCTTGCGACTAGCAGGGACATCAACGGCATCAACGTCAAGCTCTTTCAACTCAAGCCCATTCAACGATCCATTTACTGCATCACGCAGCCCTGCGACTTCTCGATGAACCTCCAGGCCATGACCAAGAAGAAGCTCCAGCTTTACCTGCCTGTCGTCCTTACCGTCGGTCCCGATGTCCACCACCGCAGTGGCGCTGACGCTCGTCCCAACGATATCCCCGGTGACAACGAGGAGGACCGCAAAGTCCGCTTATTACTCATGAAGTACGCCACGCTACACCGCGCCCGCGCCCACGCCCGCGTCCTCGCCAACAAGAAGTCCAGCTCACAATTGCTCGAGAACACGATCAAAGGCATCATCGAGCGCGAGACGCGCGTGCTCGTGTCAGGCATGACAGTGGAGAAGAGCTTAACAGAGCGCGAACTCTCCAAGAAGCGCCTCTACTGCGGCATCGAGCGTGTTCTGACCGAGGGTACCCTGTCCAAGCTAGGGAACGCTGTCAATGCCATCCTGGTGCAAGCCCCGAAGGAGGGACTGCGCACCAAGAGGTGTACCGGCCTGAAATCCGAGCGACGGGGCCGGGAGGAACAGTTGGAATACGACCGCAAATATCTCGACCTTGGGTACTTCCCCAATCCGAACCTTACCGATGTCGATGGCCATGTTCGGAGCCGCGGTGGTTCTGTTGACGATGTCGTGAAAGCCATCCTCGATGAAGACGGATGGCACCATCATGACGGCCGAAGACCTCCTACACGTTCAGCTCATGGTCACGGTTAGGGTAGTAGTCGCCTTGTTCCTGTGGCAGAACGCCCTCTAGCTGGCCACAGCAAAGGTAACGGCCACCGTTTACCGCCACTCCCAGCAAAGCTCATGTCTGGCTTATGTATCATGTGGGGACTGGGCGTGCCCGTTGCCCTAGCCCACCGCATCCCAGATTGGCTACTACACATCGTGGGCGGCACAACCGTCGCGGCCGGCGCGTGCGTCCCGGTGCTCCAACCGGCTGAAGGCGAGACAAAGGCATACAAGACCGGCGCCTACATCGCGTGGGCGGTGACCTTCGCCATCTTCATTACCATGGAGCTGTACCAGCGGCAGGACTAGCGCCGGCTGCTGCTGGGTCTGGTGGTATTCTGCGGCGCCAACCTGCTCGGATCGCTGGCGGAAGACTCCTCGACCACCATCGATACCATCAAGAATTGGGGGCCCCTAGCCCTCAGTCTCAGCCTCTGGTTTGTGCCGGATTGGATTCAGCTCATGGGCGCTCGTCAAGTGGTGGATGCCGTGGCGGGAGTGTGAGGGGACTCGGAAAAGACGTCTCAATGGAACGTTTGGATATAAGTCATGAGTAGGAACCGTCCCGACTCAGGTGCGGGGGAAGCAATTGTCGGATATTGGAACATTGGATTGTTATACAGTGAAAGCGCTTGAGCACTGCCAGATCTGGTAGAGCATATTCCGTAAAATTTATACTTGAACCATGGACGTTGGGCTGATTTGATACTAAAAAAAGATGCATCCTTGTTTTTAGTCCTTTGAAAGCTTTTCGCAGCGAAGGGCACGAAAGCCACATCGACGGGCAGAGCAAGGGATTCCCGAGTCAAGGACCACCTCGGCCGCCCGGTATATAAGTTCAAATACTAGTTACTTCGCGTTCGCGGAGGGATGCAGCATCCAGATCAGTGTGGACTAGAGGAATACATCTCTGGGCCGGGTACCCATCCCTCGGCCGTTACGCAGCTGATCAGAAGGCGACAATACAGCCGCCGTAGACTTCCCTCTTGACAAGAGCGACGATGGTGAAGAGCGCGCGATAATTGCTGAGCACTGCCAGAATTTTACGGCTCTGATATATACTCTGGTTTGCCCAACTGATACACCGAAATCTGCCTTGCAGCTGTGCCACCCCGCGCGCTCGTATTAGTGTGCGGCTGAGCGCTCTCACAGACGGCATCGCCGGATGAACATGCGCGACATTTCTCCCATCGCATCATCCATCTCCTCAACTTCAACGACATGAAGCGTCTTGTAAAACGGAGCTCGGCCTGGCTCTCGTCCAGAAAAAGCCGCATCGCTGAAGCTCGTCACTCAATGTCGCAACCACCAGAACCTGCCCCGCCTTCAGTCGCAGACGATCCTCAAGAGACGGGCAGCACAGAAATCCATCTTGACCTCTCGATTCGGCCTCCCGGACCCCAAGGATATGTCTGCTGGGATGCCTCCCAATGCAAACTCTGCAGCTGCTTGCGCGATCCCAAAATAATCCTCGATCTGTTTCTGCATCGCTTCGCTATCCTGGGCACAACTCGCGACCTCCTCGTGTGGAGCCAGGAAAATGAACGATGCATGCTCTGCATCTACATCATCCTGCAGCTCATTGACGAATTAGGCGGACCGGAATACTTCGTGACCGACGCGAATTTCATCATCCGCTGGAGCTTCGGCCAAGAGTCCGGCCTTGCTCACTCCCAAATCCACTATTTCGAGTTTGAAATGAGCTGGGGGTTTCCCCAGATGAGGACTCGCCAGGTTCACATGAATGCCTTCACCGTCGATGGCCAGGCTGCCGCAGATTGCGTTGCCTTTCGGCCCCCGAACCCCGTGGTCGCAGGTCCCGCGGCAATGGCGACGGCGCGCGGCTGGATCGAGACGTGTGAGCGTGACCACGCTGATTGTCGCGCAAAGGGGCCGACACCGCTTCCCACCCGGGTCTTAGAGATCTCGGGCGTCGGCGCTGATGACATTGCTATTCGGTTGCATGAGACTGGTGGCGAGGGGGGTCGCTACGTGGCTCTCAGTTACGTCTGGGGTGACCCAACGAAGCAGTACACCACCATTCAGAGTAACCTAGCTGCACACAAGAATGGCATCATCTTCGAAGACCTTCCTCACGTTGTGGGAGAGGCTGCCGTTTGCGCTCAGCAGCTAGGCATCAAGTATCTCTGGGTCGACGCTCTCTGCATTGTCCAAGACTCCTCCGAGGACAAGGCGCGCGAGATTGCGGCCATGGCCCAAGTCTACAAAAACGCCTGGGTGACCGTCGTAGCAGCCAAGTCTACCGGCGCCAGCGAGAGCTTCACTGAACCTCGGCCCGATATTCAGGGTTTACCGGGTACCTGTTTCAACATGGGCATGATTGTGCCCAAGGATGTCAAGGGTCTCTTGGCTTGGATCGATGGTCACCGGAAGAATCCAGAGTACCGCGAGAGCCTAGACTACCGCGACCAAGTCAAAATGCTGTTCGAGACGACGCCCTGGTTTGCCGACGAAGACGCTTGGGAGGACGACCTTTCAACAGTATGGCTCGCTGGAAAAGCGGCAGCTCGAGACAAGCGCGATCTTATAGACGCTCCGAGTATTGACGCCGAACCCATTAGCAAGAGAGGTTGGACGCTGCAAGAGTCTTGGCTCTCGCGCCGAATGCTCATCTACGGCTCTGGCCAGACCCTGTGGCAGTGCGGAGAGGGCAACAAGGCCGATGGAGGTCAAGCGCCGTACCAGTATCAGACCTTCAAACGCCATCACTTCTCCCCGCCACTGGATAGTGTCAACACAGAGAGGTTTAGTAGTATCTGGAGAGACTTGGTGCAAGACTTTTCAAAGCGACAGCTTGGCGATCCAGCTGACAAGTTGAACGCACTACAAGGTATTGTCCACGAGTTAGAGGAGGAGACTGGCGACGAGTACTTTGGCGGTATTTGGAAAGGCAACCCAATAGCCGGCTTGTCGTGGTATCAGAATGCCACCAACAAAGACCCCGACTTGATGGTCTTCACTCCCGCCAGGACCTGCCCTTCCTGGTCGTGGGCGAAGGTAGATGGTCCATTATCCTTTTCCGTTGCCGAGAACGTGACGGCTTCGGTAGAGGATATCAAAATCACAAAAAACGAAATCACCGGCCATTATCCAGCCTCAACACACTTGGTCGTCGAGGGCGAAGTTTCAATCAAAGCCCGTGTGTCGACCCTTGACACTTCAGAAATTCTTGGGCAGTTCAGATGGCTTAGCCCAACGTCAACTGCACAGCCGTTTTCAAACCTCCTTTACATCGACGGGTGTCTGACGAACCCGGATTTCAAGATTTCATACGAAGACGGCCAGCCCACGATTCTCTGCGATGGAGACTACAAATTCTTGGAATTGAGCAGGGGCAAATGGGATGGTCGTCAAAACATAGCGGCTGAGTCTCGAGGGCTAATGGTGGTCGCGGTAGAGGGGAGGCCAAACACGTTCCGCAGAGTGGGATTTTTTATCGTCGCGTTGGAGTATGATGTTGACTCCATTGCCGGCCAGGACAACGTTATCCTGTGTCTGTCTGTGGAGGAAGGAAACGTGAAGCCAACGGAATTTGGAGAGATGTGGACGGCATCACTCGAGGAAGAGACATTGACTTTGGTGTAAGGAGCCACAACGCCTTTCATCTCGGTATCCCACTCACTGTTTACCGTGTGTGGAGTTTTGAAGGTACCGATGCACCTAGCATGTAGCTTTGAACGAATTTTATAGCTTCGTGGATTCTTTAAGCATTGGAATTGAATCGAAGGAAATTCATTCTTCGTTATTTACATTAAGTCGATATCTTTTACTCCGTGCCATCTAGGCTGTGTGTCTTGCACATTTACAACCACTTTTCCTTGTAGGTCTCAACAAACTCCTTCCAGGTAGTGGGCTTCTCGGTCAAGAGATCCAAGCTCTCCTTCAAATCAGCGCCGCCGTAGTAACCGGGGTCGTCGAGAAGCAGCATGTTCTCAAGCATTTCCTGCGCGAGCGCCGGGGGCCTGCCAGTCTTGAAGGCCTCCTCGGAAATCTGGTTGAAGGTGGCGGGCTTCCCCATGACCTCGGAGAATTCGGACATGATGCGCGAGGGCGTGTAGTACTCGGTGGCAGCGTAAATGCGCTTGCCAATAGAGCTAGGGTAGTGTCGGAGGGCAGCGTTGACGAATTTGCCTAATGAGGATGTTAGTTTGCAGGGCATATCGGAGCGATGTTTGGGACCTACCGAGATCGCCACCAGCGTTAAAGAGAGGCACTTGGCCCTTGTCGGGGGTCACGGGCAGGTTGAGGCTGTAAGCTCCCTCTCCGTTGTTGCGGATCATGGTAAACAGGTTGGACATGAAGAGGCCGGGCAGCACAAAGGTGGCGGGAACTCCACTGCCGCGGATGTACTGCTCAATCTTGGCCTTTCCATCGAAGTGGTGGATGTGCGTCAGACGCCCGCCGCTGACCTCGCTCACGTTAATGAGGGAGGAGAAGATAAGGTGCTTGACGCCGGCAGCCTTGCAAGCGTCAGTAACAGCCTTGCCCTGGGCTATCTCGCCGTCTCCGGAAGGGTTCTCCCAGTAGTTGGTGACCATGAAGACGGTGTGAGCGCCGGCGACGGCGGGGGCGGCCAGCTCAATGGATCCCATATCGGCCTGGCGGGAAATAGTTAGAGCCTGCAGATTGCAAGGTCTGGCACAGGGTTGGACTCACAGCTACAACCTCAACGCCCTTGGCGGCCAGGGCCTGGGCAGCGGGCTTGGAGACATCGCGAGTGATGCCGCGGATCTTGAACTCGCGGGACAAGGCGGGGTCGTTGAGGATGGCCCGGACGACGGAGCCGCCCTGGTTGCCGGTGGCGCCAAATACGGTGATGAGTTTAGACATGTTTTTTGTGTTGAGGTGATGTGAGATGTGAGATTGAGTCCGGGGAATGAGATTCAGATAAGAGTCGATATGATGGAGTATGATGGAGGTATGATGAAATATATTCCCGCCTTACCAAGCCACGGCCCGTTTTAGCTATATATACACCACGACTCTAACACGGCCGCCATCCCAACCCTGCGACGTCACTGAGCCAGCTGGGTTGGCGGGGGATTCCCAAGCCTTACCAACCTTACCAATCGCCTCGTTCTTTAGCTCGGGGGCATCGGAAAACGCCAAGACCGACGGGCGGAGACCGATGCAGCGTCGCACCGGGGACGAATGCTCGAATCACAGCGCGGAGACGATGCGAGAATTCGGCTAGCCTGGAACTCCATTGCACTTACGGCGGCCTGACAAAGCTGCCGCTTGATGATGGAGATGCTGAAGTCACCACGCCCAGGACTTAGTCAGGCATTGGGAATCTACCAGGGCGGCCGTGGTTGGTAGATGTCTATTCAGCTGCAGGAGATGGAAAAGGGAAGAGATTTGCCAAACAAGGACCATCTCAAGAGCTGCATTTGCAACGTCACTTGAGAGACCTCCCCCGCCTTTCCCACTTTTGAGACTGCCTCCAGTGCAGACGCTAGACTCGAGAAAGCTTGCCTGCAGGCTTGCCTCTGGCTTGGCTACAGTGGTGACGCATTGTCAGAGCCTAACCGGACCGGGCGGCCTGGAAACTTTCCCCTCAATCCCAGATGAGGACACACTGATCCGCAGAGATTTATCTATAAAAAAAGAGACTATATTATAAAGAGAGATACTGTATAATACTATTTCTACTTTTGTTTTTAATTTTTAGATCTTATTTTAAAGAGTTAGTTTTTACAGAATACAGGGGGCTGATTATAGAGGCTATAGAGGGCGCATTACAGAGTGCTACAGACGGCTCGTTATAGAGGCTGTAGGGGCAGATTACAGGGGGCTAAGCGTACCTATGTGCACAACTAGCGATCAGTACACCCGGGCATGTTACGCACGCCGGAAGCACATCTGAGGTCAACCTAAGGTCTAAGGTCTTAAGGTCTTAAGGTCTTAAGGTCTTAAGGTCTCCAGGTCTCTGCGGAGTCCTATCACCGTCACATTTAAATGAACAAGAATACGGAGGATACACACTTGACTTACCATTGACGGTAAGAACATCTCCAGTAGCGCAGTTGATCTCATCGAAGAGCCTCTCGATGGTGGTGAACTGGATCACCGGCGACGCCATATCCGGCGAGAAAGACGAAGGAAGTAGTTCCAGAAACGATCATGATGCCTAGAGGTGGTTAGAGGAAGAAGGAAAGGTGTGATGGGGTTGTCGTCACTGCAAATGTTGATACAGTTTTAACTTTTTCCGGCTAGAGAGCTTGAAATTCGCTCCTCCTATAAGTATTAGGAAGGAAATGCTTGAACTGTAGATACCCTTGTATTTTTTCGCCCCTGTGCCGGCAACTTGCTCACCTTGAAGGGGCAGACAGAAGTTAGATTAGTGCGCGTGAAACCTTTACACTGTTGTAATTCGCCGTTCGAATCCATGGTCAGCGGGTTCAGGCGAGTGAGGTCGCGCTATCAGCCAACTGGTGTGCTTCGAGCAGTATAAATGAAGTCCCAACTCCGAGATAGAGGTAGAGACTGAGCAAAACTGTTGTTTAGTCAGGTCTGTCATCGAGCGAGGTCGACAATAGAATCGTTGTGGACCAGTAAGTCGAGCGAAAGAATGGCGAACCAGCTAGGAATAAAACCCCTCACTTCCTGGGCGCTTATTGTGCATCTAATTTGGGGGCCGTTTTCTTATAAGTGAGTTGTGTTGGCATCAGTAGCTGAGGTGCTCAAGACTCGGGGTTAGACATCACGACCACAAAAATGGTAGCGGAGAAGCGGCCTACTTTCATCCATCGAGGCCTCCAGAATGAGAACTGTTTCTCTCACACCTAGGTCTCCCTCAGAGCTCCCTCACAATGTCCGCCGCGGATCAGCTGTTACGTCCATGGCGGAATCCCGGTGATATTCTTTTCCTCCTTCTGCTGATTGGCGACAACACGGTTCAGCAAGCCATCGCTCAGCTATTTGGAGTCTACGTCCAGCCATATAAACGCCTCCCTCGGATTTACGTGACATTTGTGGCGTTTTCTTTTGGATGGGTTGCATGTGCGCTTACGTCGCTCACGTCGGCAATCGGCGACAAACAGTTGATGCCACCGACACCAGACTGCCCAACTATGATGGCCAACCGTTCCTGGCTACTTGGAAGGACTCTTCACGAATATGAGCTGTTCTTAAAGTCTCAGCCCGGTGAAGAAGTGGCCAAATCATCGGATGAACAGGTATTAGGCGATGCTAGCTTGGGGGATCATGGCCCGCTCAAAGTCTCACTCCGCATTGATATTTTATTATTAGTGAACATGGAGATGCGCCCCTCCAGATCGAACGTGTCTAGAATTAGGCTGGATAACCATCGCAAGCGAGTTCAGAATTTCAACCATTCCGGGGCGTCTATGGCAACTGGGCGATCTTCGTGATCACCGGGTAGCCTTCGCCAATGCTAGCTCGAAACGTGGCCAGGAAGGCGGCTCAACGAACCGAAGCAAGAGACCTCGCATGTCACAGACGAAACGTCGTCTTCGGCTGCCGCGTCGAATACCCCAACATCGTTAGAATGAGACCTTGAAAGATGTGGAAGCGGACGTTCCCGATCAACTGCTAAGGACCAACCTACAGTCACCAAGTCGAATTCCAAGGCGGATCAAAAGTTTCGATGTACTATGAAGCCCAACAAGGTCAAAACAGTGTGCCGAACTAGAGGCAATGGCCGTCAGTGTGTAATGGTGATTATATGTAGCAGTACTGCAAGAAGGACTTAGTATGGTGCAGAACTGTACGCTAGCACAGCGGCCCCGACGCGACAAAGTATGGGCCTGAAACTCGAGCCTTACGCCCCGGTACGCACTACCATTGGGTCTTCAAGCTGCGAATCCAGGTTTTAGCCTCATTAAAAGGAGGAGGTCATTATGGAAGGAGACGAGCTGACGACTGCCGACAAACCACTCATCAATGATAGGCTAGGGCCTATCGAGACTGTCGGTACTCGTGGCGCTATTCGTGATCTTGAGAAGACTATACCTGGCGCTGGTTTCGCACTCATGCCCATTTTCTCTCCTGCTCTAAGTCGGGTGGATGAAGAGCGCTACAGGGACGCGAAGAAAGTGAAATTTTGGCGGTTGATTTTAAAACGCCGTGAAAACCAGAAACGAGATAAGCAGTAGTGATAGTCGTCGAATAGGACAATAATAATTCCGCATTGGACAGGATCAGAGTTCCCAAACTACCAGGTTCTTAAACCAGCTAATAAAGAATGCATTACTTTAGGACAGGCTTGCGGTGGAAAAGAATATCCGATGTTTTAATACAGAAGAAGCAGGATTAATAAACTAATTCCCTTACTGTACCTCCTCCCTGCTTTAATAGATGATCGGCCGCAACAATATTTTATCAAGCCAGAGGCTCTGGCATCTTATTACCCCGACTGTCGCACTGGTTTACTTACAATCTCCAGAGTTTTGTTATGATACATGATAAAGAGCAATTGGCTACAATATAATTTATGAGAATAAATATAGTATACTAAGCTCATTTTTATTGATTATATGTAAGCTCTCTAAACACAGATAATATCAGTTTCCCCAGGGAAGTGTGAATCGAAGCCAGTCACGCTGCTTGTCACATGACCATGCACGTGATCCAATTTCTCGCTCCTGGGCTGTCACGTGGTTTCGCTCCACCTCCTCGCCCAAATCGCCAAGATGGTCGAGCCTTGTCGGGATGCGCGTGCAAACCGCACACGAGCGCGACGTAACGCGGCCTTCTACGCAAAATGACCAAATCTCTTACCGACGGTGAAGGCTGTGAAGGCTCCGAGGGCGCTCCAAGCTCTCCCGGATCTCAGATGTCGCAGCCTGAAGAGGTGGCCGAAATCGAGGATGGATCCTCGGACGCTAGCTCCGAAACCGACGATGCAGGAGGCCTTCTCGATATCATGGCCGCCGAGGGCGAGGAAACGGATGAAAGCGATCAAGACGACGATGTATCAACAGACGGCAATCGAGCTTCCTTCTCACTCTTCTCACAACTACCCCCTGAGCTGCGACGACGCGTGTGGGAAATCTTCTGCCCGGACCTCCGCGAGCGCTCAATCATCTTCGAGTTCGCCGTGTCCCCCGGAACTGCCAGATTTGACCACTTGGGCATGCCAGCATATGTCCGTCACTGGACGATCCGCGATTGGGTCACCCTTGGTGACCAGACGAAATCCATTCGCCAGCTGCTCTCCCTGCACCAAGAGTCTCGCGCCATTGCCCTCCAACGGTTCCCGGATGCTTTGAGCATCGATGCTGGATCTGGAGACGCAATTGTTCGTTTCAACAAGGACAAAGATGTTGCCTTGATCAACCAGCTCGGAGGCGCTGAACCTTCGGACATGTTTCATCTCACGGGCTTCGCTGAGAACGTCAAGCACGGCGGGATTGCTGGTTGGGAAAGAGGCGACACGTTCAAGCCCGAAGCCCTCGCCCACCTATTACAGCCTTTTAGCATCCTGGAGGCATTCTTCTTTTGCGCGTCGAGTAGGGCTTGTCGCATGGCCGACCTCGCCTGGTGTACTTCAGATCTCATCCATCATCAGTTCCTTGAGCAAACTGTGGATGAGGAAGAGTTGTTTTTGGTTGATGCCCAGCAGTTCTTGCACTGCTGGCCCGACATTTCCAACCACATAGACTTTGCCCGGTACCAAATCCCCCAAGATTTCTTGTTTCCTGTTCCTGAACCGGTTGCGGCTGTTTTACGCCAAAAAGATGCCAAGAGCTGGCCGATGGTCGTTTTTGAAAGCATGCCAGGCATGATGCAGTTCGATACCCTATTCGCCCCTGAGCCAGATGGGTATGAGAGCAACGGTTCAGATGAAACACGTTCTCATTCTGAAGCTGAGGAGTCTGGCACGGATTTGGATCAGTACGAAAGCGATGGAATCGACGATGAGGAAATCGTGGAAATTTACGACGCATCAGACGACGAGATTTCCTTGGATGGTCAGTCCCACGAGGGTGTGCCAATCGATGGAGATGGCTCAGAAGCGCAATTCTCAAGTCCGGAACCGGAACCCACCAACAGAGTCCGCAAGCGTCGCGTCGTCGAAGATTCGGATGATGACTCGGACGACGCCGAACCTGCGTCGAAACGGCCCAGGACCACTCTTGTCGCTTCTTCTGATTCAGAAGATGATGGTGACGAGGAAACGGAAGAGCGCGCGCCTGTCAAACGCCAGTCTCGTGTGGTTCTCTCCGACTCGGAATCAGACGATGAAGAGCAGATGGAAGGGACCAAGGTTATGGAGAGCCCGGGAGCAGATGAAAACGAGCCTTCAAGTGGGGACGACGATTCGGATGAAAGCGAGAGCGAATCGGATGGCGACGAACAGCCGGCGGTCCCGTTGTCCTTGGCAGAGCGGCTTCGTATGCATCGGGAAGTAAACCCCATCGAATCGTCTGACGGCGATGGGAGTGATGTCGAAGGTAGTCAGGAGGATGACTCGGAAGAGGATGAAGGGAGTGAAGATGAGGGTCAATCCAGAAATCCGTTCTTTGCTGACATGGCCGAGGACGAGGACGAGGATGAGGATGAGGATGAGGACGATGAGGAAGACAACAACGAGGACAACTTCTATCAATTAGATGATTAAAAGGCGTGTTTCCCTGGGTCACAAGGGATTACTATCCGCCAGAAGGCGGAGTGTATTATAATTTATATGACAGGATACACTACGGACCATTTGGTGGTAATTTAATACAACGGGGCCACAGTCCAGCTATGGGCTCTACAGATACTTTTCATCCGCAAGGAGCTTAACGAATTGCTCAATCCGGCGCAACCGCGTATCCGGCCTCTTCGCCGTCTCCAGCCGAAAGAGGAACGCATATCGCTGCGTCCTGGAGATGGATTCAAAGAAGTCGCGCGCCGCTTTGTTCTTGTCCAGCGCGTCTTGGAAATCAGGCGGCACCTGCGCGTTGCTCGATCCTGAATACGCCCTCTCCCATCTCCCATCGGCCTGTGCGGCGTCGACTTCGGCTTGGCCGGGGGGTCGCATGCGGCCGGACTCGAGGAGAGCTGCGACTTTGTTCACGTTGCGTTTCGACCATATGCTGGTCTTGCGGCGCGGCGTGAAGCGCTGGATGAAGCACTTGTCGTCATATGATTTCCGCTGGCCGTCGATCCATCCAAAGCAAAGCGCGACGTCGAGAGCCTCGTCGTACGTGACAGTCGTCAGGCCGGAATTCTTTTTGCCGACTTGGAGCCAGATGCCTCCTGTGTGTGAATGGTGGTTGACTTCCAATGTCACATTTAGGGGCATTTCCTAGACAACGCGACTTTCCCTTCTTCCTCAGACCACATCGCCGGCCCTATAACCACGATCCCGGTCCCCGGGACCCACAGGGCCCCGGCCCCTGTGCGACGGCGACGGACTGCCGCCTCCGGCAGCAGCCGTCTTCGTCATGTATAAGAGACGGGCTCTAGACCCGTCCCTTAGCTAGAAATCAAGAGCTTTCATCATCATCAGTGTGATCCTATCCATTCAGTGTCACAGTTATGCGCCCGGTTTGCCCTTGCTATTGAATTAGCCCTCTTATGAGCCCTCCTTTTAGCTCGAACTTTTGAGCCCTCTTTTTCCTACCTTCTGAGACCGATCTGTTATCTCTCTTTAAGTCAGATCACAGCTTCCACTGCCGCCCTCTCCCACCTGTTGGACCCAATGGATCCACAAAGCTCTTCCCGGGTCACCTTGCAAGGCCTCGGTGATTGGAATAGATGGATTTCCGTTATTTGAAAGCAGGCCAAAGCTGCTAATGTCTGGGATATTATTAATCCTTCCAAGGAGGATAAGGACCCCTTGCGACCCCCTCCCAAGCCTACAGCATAAGATGCCGACCCCAGCGTGACCCTAGTTAAGGACTTAGGCCCGGAAAAGATCAAGATTCTAGATGCCCTCTTGTAATAATACTTAATGGAATTCAAGCTTTATTGGGATAAGGTTAAGGCTCTAGAAGCTATTCAGCAGCTAATCTCAAAGACTGTTGGTAACTATGAGTCTACGATCGAGGGCGAGGATGAGGACGATATTGCTAAGCAGCTATTGCTTCTTAAAAATAAGACTTATTCTATGGACTGGAATAAGGAAGATACGATCCTGACTCAATTTCAGGGCATCCTCAAGAGCCCGGAAAGGACTAACCTATCCCAATGGGTTATCAGATGGCAGAAGATCCTTACGGAAGCCCGGAAAATCAACCTTCCAGACGTTCAAGGTATCAGACCAACCCGACTTTTCCTTAAAGCCGTCTCTGACATCAACCCTGACTTTACGGGCTACTGGTTTGCAAAAATAGAGGATCTTGCCTCTAATGACGGACTGGAATGGAAGAAGGAAATTCCTGACGGCATCAAGATCAGCAATATGTTCGAAAGGCATACCTCACAGCTAGCTGCTAGTAAGGCTGCCTTTTCCAGCTTTTAAGGGATATAGCCTCCAGCCACAGCTGCAGCCCCGACTCCAGCTTTAAAGCCAGCAAAATTAGGATCTTTAAATAAGCCCGTCTATCTCTGCGGAAAATGGCATTTCTATTGGGAATGTTTTTACTTGATTACATGGATCAGACCGGTCGGATAGACTCCAAAAGAAGACATCAAGGCTAAGATTAACAAGCGGCTCGAGGAGCCCAAAATAAAGGAAAAAATTGACAGGGCTATCGAGAGAGCCCAGAGGAAGGAAGCTAGGCCCGAGGAACAGGCAGGGACCCCCGAAGACCGGCAGATCAAGGATCTGCCTTTGCCGGCATTTCCCTCGGCCTAGGACCACAGCAACAGCCCGTCCAGCAGCCCGGTCAACAGACGGCTCAGCAGACGGCTCCGCAGATGGCTCAGCAGCCCGGTCATCGGCCGGGACAGCAGCCCACACAGCAGCCCGTCCAGCAGCCCGGTCAACAAACGGCTCAGCAGACGGCCCCGCAGACGGCTCAGCAGCCCAGTCATCGGCCGGGACAGCAGCCCACACGACAGCCCGGTCAGCAGCCCGGGCAGTCATCCTTTTCAGCGATGAAGGTGTATCCATTGAAGGATTCCTTTATCCTAGATTCTGGGTCAGACACCCACATCTGCAACAACCTATCCCGTTTCCTAGAATATCAGCCCTCCAGGGAGCCCGAAGTCCTCTACGCAGGCGGCTTCCAGATGGAAATACTAGGCTACGGTAAGGTTAATCTTCAGGTTAAGACGGGCTATTCCAGCTGAATAAAGTGGCCTACATCCCAGCTTTCCACACGAATATCGCCTCCCTAGACCTTCTAGTTAGGAAGGGATATAATTGGAACCCGGCTACAGGGACTGTTTTAAAGGAACAGAGACGATCTTTTCAACTAGACGACTGTACTGTAATGGGTTATTAAATTCAACAAGGTCATACAGTCAGACCAGCCGGCATCATCATTTCAATCGTCTAAGGACCCAAAGCCGACTCAAACAGCCGAAGCTGCCCTTTGGCATCTTAGGCTAGGCCATTTAATGCCCCTGCCCTCGAACATCTAGTCTTTCAGACCACAGGGACCCGGATCAAGGGCCCTATTCAAATTGACTGCGAAAGCTGCTCCCTCGGCAAGGCAGAAAGGAAGGTCTCGAGACGGAGCCCTCAAGCTAGGGCCCCAAGCCATTTTGGCGCATCTATATGACATTTTCTCCCTAACTACGAGCTATAACGGGAAAACAGCCGCCCTTCTGATCAAGGACGAATACACAGGCATGATCTTCCTGTATCTGTTATCAGAGGCGACCCAAGAAGCAGCCCTAGCAGCCCTAAAATCCTTCGAAGCTTCCATCCAAAGGCAGTACGGCCTAGGGATCTGTAGGATCCACAGGGATAACGATAGGGCTCTGCGGTCTCAATACGACAGCTGGATAGCTCTCAAAGGCATGAGGAGAGCCCACTTCCATCCACACACCTGCTCAAAATGGCCCTGCCGAGCGATCTGGGGGGGTAATAGGGACCAAGGCTAGGACTATAGGTCTTGGAGCCCACCTTCCAGACGACCTCTGGCCCGAGACTTGGAATACAGCTATCTATTTGCATAACAGATCGCCCCAGCAGTCCAGCAACTGGAAGACTCCCTTCGAATAGCTTTACAACTGGCTGGAAACCCACGGAAGGGATACCGGCTACGCAGGCAAAACGCAGCCTGATCTTGCCCATCTCAAGGCATATGGATGCAGAGCTTATCCCTTGACTAAGGAAGCTCTACAGGGCACCCAAAAACGGGCTCTCAAGACAGCAGCCCACGCAGAAATCGGCTACCTTGTTGGATACGATTCCAGCAACATCTACAGGATCTGGGTCCCTAGCAGACTAGAGGTCCGAAGGATCAGGGATGTACCTTCAATGACATATATTCTATAACCAAAGGACAATCCCGGCCCCATTCAACAGCAGCTACAGCAGCAGCTTCCTGACCACATTGAATCCGACTCAGAGGAAGAGACCGTCTTCCTAGCAGCCGGGACCGCGGCCCAAGACCTAGATGACGAAGAGGTCAGATCAACGATTGAGGTCTCACTTGAACACCAGAGCCCAGATGACTCTGACCTTGACGACCCTGACGATGACGAAGATCCTGACTTCGATGAAGACCGCGGCCTCGAGCCCACTCAATCCAAGGACCAAGAGACCTCTGACCTTGATGACTTCGATGACGAAGGCCCCTACCTGACCCCGAGGGCAACCAGCTCTCTAGCTAGCCCGGAAGCTAGTCCGGCAGCAAGCCCGGCAGTCAGTTTGACAGCTAGTCCGGCAGCTAGCCCAGCAGCCAGTAGGGAGCCTAGCCCACAGCCTCGGCAACGCCGTCGCCGCCGCAGACCCGATGAAATATACGGACCAGCTTCTCGAAGCTCCCAACGGCAACAGGGCCGGCAGCCGGCTAGCTTTTCCACTGCATTTTACACTGGAAGAGAGGAAAAGGTCCACAGACGGACACTTCCTCCGGAGCCTAGGACCTTCAAGGACCTGGAAAATCATCCCCTAGGGCCCCAATTTAAACAGGCTTGTCATCTAGAGATTAACAACCTTCAAGCCCAAGGGACCTTTCAGCCTGTTCCTAAGGAAGAAGCCGACGGAAAAGCCCTGCCCGTAGCCTGGATCTTCAAATATAAATTCAACAAGCACGGATTCCTCATCAAATGCAAGGCCCGGCTAGTTGTTAGAGGGAATCTTCAGCCGTATAACGATAAAGAGACCTATGCAGCAACCTTAGCAGGGAAGTCATTCAGGGTCCTAATGGCCATCGCCGCCAAATTCGACCTTGAGGCTCGGCAGCTAGATGCCATCAACGCCTTTACCAACAGCCGCCTTGACGAAATCGTCTATATCCGCTATCCTGATGGATTTCATCGTCCCGGTTGGCTGTTATTACTAAAGAAAGCCCTGTACGGGCTCCGCAGATCTCCCTTGCTTTAGCAACAAGACCTCTTGCAGACCTTCCAGCAGCTAGGTCTGACTCAAGTCAACGAAGACCCCTGTATCTGCAACAACAGCTGGATTACAGTCTTCTTCTTCGTGGATGACATCGTCTTGCTGTACCGAACTGCAGACCAGCTAGCCGCCGAGCAGCTGATCCAGCAGCTGAAAACGCGGTATCGAATGCAGGACCTAGGCAACCTAACCTGGTTCCTAGGGATCCGGATCCTAAGGGACAGACCGGCTAGAAAGCTGTGGCTCTGTCAGGACTCTTTTATCGAGAAAATAGCGGCCAAATTCAACATCATCCTCAAGGAAAGCTTCAAAGGAAATCCTCTGCCGACTAACAACCTGTCCGCAAGCCCGATTCAGGCTACGCTAGCCCAAATCCTCTTCTTCCAGCAAAAGGTCGGCTCTATCAACTATATCGCGGTTATTACTAGGCCCGACATAGCAAAGGCAGCCTCAAAGCTGGCCGAGTACCTCACCAACCCCTCAGAGCATCACCAACGGATCGCAGCCGGCGTCATCAGTTACCTCTACGCAACACGATATCTAGCGATTCAATTTGACGGCAGGGACCCTAGCCCTAGGGACCCGGACCTTCCTAGCAACCCTGACTTTCCTAGCTCTTCCAAGACAACGGTTACGGCCCAAATCAGCAGCGACCTTCAAATCGCATCAGACGCAAGCTTCGCGGATGATCGGATAAGCCGGAAATCGTCCCAGGGATCAATCTTATCCCTCTTTGGCGGACCTATCAGCTGGAAAGCCGGGAAACAGGATACAGTCACAACCTCATCAACAGAAGCCGAGCTCCTTGCCTTCACACACACAGCTAAGGAAGCCCTAGCTACACAACGGCTGTTCCAACAGCTAGGACTTCAGCTAGACCAGCAGCTGGAAATTAAGTGTGATAACCAACAGACTATCCGGCTCGTGACCCTCGAGACCCCTAGGATCAAGACCGCCCTCAGGCATGTTGACATCCACAGCTGCTGGGCTAGACAGGGATATCTAAAGCGGCTCTTCAAGATCAAATACACACCAACAGCTCAAATGCTAGCTAACAGGCTAACCAAAGCCTTACCGGGCCAGAAATTCAAAGACTTCGTCCGGCAGCTAGGTCTTGTTGACATCAGAGCTATAATCGACTCACAGATTAATTCAGATACCGAAGACTAGCTATTCTTCTATTTTCTTCTATTTTCTATTGTAGTTTCCTACTATCTAAAGCTATCTAACAGTCCCTCTCAACAGGGCAAAATTTAGCTATCTCAGCTATCCCTCCAACAGGGATTCCTTTCAGGATAACAGCTTGAATACCTTCAAGCTGGGGGGGTATGTCACATTTTGGGGTTATTTCCTAGACAACGCGACTTTCCCTTCTTCCTCAGACCACATCGCCGGCCCTGTAACCACAATCCCGGGCCCCGGGACCCACAGGGCCCCGGCCCCTGTGCGGCGGCGACGGACTGCCGCCTCCGGCAGCAGCCGTCTTCATCATGTATAAAAGACGGGCTCTAGGCCCGTCCCTTAGCTAGAAATCAAGAGCTTTCATTATCATCAATATGATCCTATCCATTCAGTGTGACAGTTAATACTGATAGTTACATTAGTAGCAAGCACGATAGTGAAACTCGTGCTAAGGGGAAATAATAAGTCTGCTTATGCTTGGTATCCAAAATCGCGTATGAGAATAACTGGAACCTTATATACTTCGCCGTCACTATCTTCATCGGTGAAAACATCAGGCTCCCGCAGCACCCACTCCAGTGCGTAGGGGTGTACTTTGCCAGTGAAATGGAACCACTGATTCTCCCACTCCGATTCAACAATCTGCTGGTTATAGACAGAGAGGTTAAGACTAAAGTAAATTGGTAGTGGATCAGGGGATCGATACCCTTCAGAATGCAGCGCAGAATATTCAGGCAGTATTATATAGGGAGGGGGTAGAAGAAAAACCCTGCTAAGAGCTTCAATATTAAGGCTCTTTATAAGTTATTCATCTGATATAGGAAACTGCATTAGGGTATCCGGCTGACTAAAAAGAACATAGTTATATTACTACTAAGGTTTTTCTGAGAGTTATAAGGTATGCGCGGAGGGAAATAGCTGCTAAGAGTGGAAGTTAAGGTAGAATTTGAGGTAGAAGTAGATGAAGATATAATATATTAAACTAGCAAATATTTTTAAAAAAAAAAAAAAAAGAAAAAAAGAGAGCAGTTAAGATTACAACTTTATAAGAAAGAGAGAGTAATTATAAGATAAGGCTGTAAGATTAGCATGTAAATGTACAGAATAAAGAAGAAATATATATGATATTTATAATCGATTAAATAATATAGTATATAAAATGCAAAGATTAATACCACTTAATAAAGATACTATATTTTATTGTGCAGAGAGGATATGGTATTACTAATCTCTATCTAACATTTTCAGCTAAAAGCTACTATCCCTGCTAATATAGATACTTATATAATTAAATTAATTAATTAAAATAGATAGTAAATAGATCTGCTTTTTCCATAAGTATAAAGAATTGGCTAAAATATCAGTATATATCGCTGATTGTAGTAAAGTATCTTAAGGTAAGAACCTTAATACCTATTAAGTAGATACTTATATAGCGGAATTAATTAATTAATGTAGCTGTTAAATAGAATTGCTTCTTCTATAATTACAAAAAACTAACTAAGAAATTAATACATAAAAAAATAAAGAAAAAAAGAAAGTATAAGTACTGAGCAGTATTTAATAGATAGATAAAATAACGTAGTGTATATTATATTAATTATATAAGTACCTATTGATATTACTATTATAACGAAAGAGAGTAAAGGGATATTTTAATCTATTAGTATATTAATACTACAGCAGCTATATAAATAAGAGGGTGGAGGAGTATAACACTATATTAGTATACCGGTATAATAGTATTCCGACTAGATAATAAGATAAATAATTAAGCCCGATATTATTAATGTTATAAGACTAAGAGGGTGGAGGAGTATAATACTCTATTAGTATACCGGTATGATAATGCTCCGAGTTAGATAATAGGATAAATAATCAAGCCCGAAGTTAATTATTATAAAAGTAATAGGGTAGAGGAATATAATACTTTATTGGTATACAGGCGTGATAATACTCCGAGTAGATAACGGGATAATTAATTAAGTCCGATATTGGGATAAAATTGGAAGAGTAAAGAAAACTATAGTAGGATAGATATATTATTTATTAATAGGTAGGTTAAGATAATAATAATAGATGATATTATTATATAGTTTAATAGATATAATAGAAATAAAGATAATATAGAAATACCGGAATAGAATTGGATTAAGAGCAGAATAGAGCCAGCTAGTATGGGAGAATTAAAATCTGCCCCAGAATATACCAATTACAAAATAACATTATAAATAGTATTAACCTTTATTGTTTATATTTATAATACTATTTAGCTTAATACATATAATTACACACCCTAAGAATATTTATATATATATAATCTTGTAATGGATTTGTTATTATCTGCTCTACTTAAAAGGTTGCGTAGTTAAATACCTGCTAGCACAGTTAGCAGTCTCGGGCTGAAGATATATAATGATATTTTTAGTGCGGCAAATTGGAATATAAATACAGCACTAAGAGAATTATATTCTACTGTCTAACTAAGCATATCTGCTCGTGTTCTGAATATCCAGCCTGTGGGCCTGGTATTAAGGAAGTCACACTCTCCTATCCAACCGAGTACACCTGGTAATATTCCAGAAACCGTACCTATAGACCCGGCACTAGAGGGATTACAATTAACCGGCCAATCAAGCAAACCAGGCAATTACTAATAATACTAATTAAGTGTAAATTAAATCGATAATACCAATGTGTAAATACAGGCGGCAGGAAACTAGATAAGCCGGCTACTACCAGGGAGCACGATGCCAATACAAGTGCCTCTAAGAAATAGAGGCAGACCGCAAGGTTCTTATATACTAAGGCGGAAAGATGTTCGACAAGGAAATTGGGTGCAGGAATATCAGCTAAGTGTATACCAAGCCCACACTATTAATACTTAAATACAGGGACCTGAAAGCTGGATGAGTCGACTGCCGCTAAGGAGCACAATACCAATACAGGCGCCTCTAAGATTAAGAGGCAAACTGCGAACTTCTTGTGTATTAAGATGGAAAGATGCCTGGGAAAGAAACTGGCGGTAAAGGAGAGAAGCCTAATAAAAAAGACTACTAATTGCCGTTGGGATGCCCCCAGCCAGTTTCCAGTTGCTATCTAATGCTCTACGACATCAGAAAAGGAGGTTGCAATAAGCATATCAACTAAAACCTGTACCAGCGTAACCGCATATAGCACCAACCTACACACAAGCTGTAGAAGCAACTAACGCGAGCTAATATCACCCGCAAAATGCACTGGGTATGCAGTAATATATAAGCACTCTAAGCTTTTCAGATATGGATTAATATGGCCAATAACAACTTGGCGCTAAGCGTAAGGCTGACTAACACAGACAAGAATAAAATAAAAGGCAAAATCGAAGATGGGTTAAGAATAGTAACCTTAAAGAGCAAACCCAGGTATTAGAGAGGGCTATTAAGCATCTAGAAGATAAATTTACAGAAAAGGAGAGAATATCCTATATAAAGGATTGGCGTAAGCCAGTCCCCCGTGAGAGGAATATATCCACAGTCATGGACTTTTATTAAGTATTTTACAACATGGACACCCTACCTATATACATATGTATGATATACTATCAGAAAATCAGCACGATAGAGATAAAAGAGCTTAGCTGGGAAAAGTAGATAAATAGCGCAGCGATGAATAGCTGCCTCATATATTCATATCCAGATTGCTTCCCTATTAGCAAGGCTATACCGAGCTGCAAAAACTGTACTATAAAGATCCGCGAATACAATATAGCGCGGGGCGGGAACTTGCATCAAGTACTTAGTTGCAAGCATATATACCCGGATGCTCTTCGAGATTTGACTTTGGTTGAGGAGAAGCTGATTGCACTCAACACCCATTTCGGCTTCGTTATAAGAATTAAAGTGATAATAAGCACTAAACAGAGTACGGCATATGCACGGTATGTAAAGAGTTATATAACTGTATTTTCAAATAGTATTCAAGACTTGGTTACTATAGTACTACTATATCCGCTTCTACAATTTTTGGAGGATATCTATATATCCTGGTATGGGCCGCAGAGACCAGCCCCCAGCGATCTATCTAAGTTGCTCTCAGTCCGGAGAGGAGCTGTGGAATGGGCGTTGCTTTGGCTAAAAGAATTTAACCCCTACTATCGGCATATCCAAATCGACAAAGCCGAGTTGGATAGTTAGGGAGAGCCAGCGCATAGAGTTCCGAGCCAGATTTATAACAGGATAGAAAGAGATAAACTATCAGTATAGGGGGGGACGCAAATAGCATATATCGTGCCCCCGGCAGAATGTAGAATAGATGATACTGAGCCCCAGTTACTTGAATAGATTGTGGACAGGCTAGGCAGAGTGTATGATGAGAATGATGTAAGTTACGACGAGGATCGGCAGCTCTATAACGAGTGCAGTCGGGAGGAGCTTGAGTATGAGGGTATGGGAAGCTTTCTTGATAAGATTCTTGTATCTGGTATATTTCCACTGGATACAGCACCGCGAGTAACCGATGCCGATAAACTGCAATTTGCTATTGATACAATTAGAGGTGGATATACAAATGCGCAAACACAGCCGCCCAACCGGCCGATTGGAAGTGCGCAGGATTCGCACCTTCAGCTATATATTCATATTTCAAGAGGTAATGAGTTTGCAGATATCAATGATCTCTGGTATCTTGTAAAAGCATTTCCAATACTATTCCCCTTCAGCTTCGGTAGGCTACGGTGTAAGGAAGAGATGGAATCGGACCTGTGGAAGAACAGTCTTCAGCTTATAGGGTATATCCGTAATAGAGACAGTATTGGAGAGGGTGGAGAGGGTGGAGAGGATGCGACTTCGCCAACACGTAATCTCGGACTTTACGTATGGATGAAGAAAGTGCTGCAACGGTATGGTGGTCGCTTTGCTAATCATCCGGCGTTTTTATTCCTAGTATTCAATATAGAGGTTCGGTCTAGGAATAGAGGAGTAAGTATGGTGAGTGTGCGACGGAACAATTTTCCTGAAGTTGAGAGGATTATTCAGTCGTTAACACTAGAGAGACTGGCGGAAGTGTAAAAGGAGTTAGAGGCTGGCGGGAGCACCCGAGATGAAGATATCAAAAAGCTCCTGCGATACATCTCATACTTTGGCCACAAACAGGCCATGTCGCAGGAGTCGCGGCTAGCTATGCGCAGAAAGATTAAAGCGCTTATTATCAGATACGGTCTACCGGCGATTTGGTTTATGCTGAACCCTAATGATATCACGAACCCGGTAAAACTACGTCTGGCAGCATACTGAAAGGAGGACAGTAATGCCGCGGAAGTAACTCTGCTTCGGGCCCTTCAGGATAGGTATGAGAGAGTGAAGCTGGCGATAACTAACCCTATAAGCTCTGCCATCTTCTTCCACTGCGAAGTAGAGATGTTCTTTGAGTATTATGTTAAGGTTGGGGAGGAATCTGTGTTTGGTTAGATTGGATAGTATTTTGGCGCTGTCGAGACTAACGAATGCGGTGCTCTTTATATCTATAGTTTGCTATGGCTTGAAGGGAACTTGGAGCTCGGGGAGTTTATTGGTGCTCGTGGAAACGGGGAGGATGATGAGAGTGCGGCGATGGAACGGGAAGGAATCCTGAGATATGTTGATTCTGTCTTTACGGAGGTATATGCATCTATATATCCACGTAACTAAAAGCCAACGTAGGTCGGAAGCTAAACTATTATCTAGGATCTGGACGAATCTGCTGCTTTTAGTGAGGAGAGCGAGATTAGGGTAGTTTACGACAATATATCCTACTTGATGATTGATACGGGGCGCTTCTCTGAATAGTTTGACGATAAAGCCTACTTTTATGCAGGCAGGGTCCAGATATATGTCTATACCGCAACTTGTGTTAAATACTCTCATATCAAGGAGGGAGAAAAGAAGCCTATATATCGATTCTATATGCCTTAGAAGCTCTTTATAAAAAGCCAATTTGGTGCGGATGGTATAGTTCGGCTCTAATACTTACATTCTATGATTAACTGATGGAGCAAGCTAATAGCAGTTGGGTTGCAGTACAATCACAACATCTCCTTTATTAGAACCCAAAGTAAGACTATGGCGCTGATATACTACTTGACAAATTACGCTATAAAGATCTAAGATCCGATCTGGAAGAGAGTGGCTATAGCAGCAGAGCTCTTTCTGAATATCAGTATAACTAGTGCTATTAGGCTAGGTGTAATAACTGCAAACTATAAAGCCAAGGCAAATATAAACTGCTAGTATCTAATGAAAATCGCTAATAGAATATTTACCGAGTGGCTGTTATTATAGGTAGAGGTAATTGTATACTTCCTAGATTACCTAAGTAAGTTCTCGAGTACTAAATAATAGTTATATGTAAATATAATAATAATATACTGGGCAATACTCTAACGCTAGCTATATCTCTAGTAATACAGTAACACTTTAGGCAACGACGATAATCGACCTATTAAGAATATAGGTAATAATAGCAACGGCAACGACGCGGAAGCTAGCGTAGAAAGGGTCTTGGTGGGAAGTAATAGTAAGAAGCTACTATATATTGAAGCCTACTACTACCGTGGAGAGGTGCTGCAGATATTATGCTTCTATGACTATATGTTGCTTGTTATATTATAAAAGAGGATAGATTTATTTTTAAGGAGTTGGTAAAGATAGAATTTGAAAGGAACTGGAAGCCGGGAAGGGACTGGGTGCAGGTTCTAAGACCCCCGGGGAAGTATGCAGTGCTGTATATTAACGGGTTTCTCGATATGGACTTTAATATCGATATAAATGCAGATAGATATTGCAGGTAAGCACAAGCATAGGGCAGATGGGATGGATAAACGAGGAGCATACACTAATATTAGCACCAGAGCTGCAGTACAGCACCTGCACTCTTTGTGCATGGAGAAGTTCACTACAGCAGCATCAGGCGATATTAATGAAATCTGGGAACACTGGAGACGGCGACTCCCCAAAAGACTCCAGACTATCGCAGGCAACATCCAGCTCTTGAAGCGATCAGCGGAAGATGCGCGGCGAGATGCAAAGCAGTGGGCGGCTGCGGGGGACGACGCCGTTTTGGATGATATCGACGCTATGGGGTATGATTCCAAGATCCTACAGGCCCAGTAAAAGCATATCGCCCAGACCAGGTTGGCCAGCTTGGCCGATTGATTGAGACAGTACGAGGTGCTACAGGCCCCTAACCAGGTGACCGCTGGTTCAGGAGCATCTTTTGCAGATGCTAGATCAGCTCCGCGAAGCCCAAGCAGATATCACCGACTTTGCGGATGATGTCGAGACTGTCGCTTCCGCAGAGAACCCAGCGCAGTACCAGCCAACCATGGTAGCCAAGAGCGAGCTCCCAACGCAACGTCAGCTTAGAGGAATTAAGAGCAAGCAGGATCAAGCTGACAAGGAAATTGTGAAAAGAATCCGAGGCTCTGATGGAGTTCAGATTACGCAGAACACAGCTGCCGGCGCAGAAGCATCACTGGACCATACCTTCGCGGGTGCGGGAGAAGATATTATAGAAATGTCAGAAACAGACACCCGGAACACTCAGAGATCCAGTGCCAGGGTCGCCTTTGGACCGTCGACAACATTCCTCCAAGCCGGTCGGGAGATTGCAAGGAGGTTTACCTTGAACGAGCGGCAGGAAATCGCCTTCCTTTTAGTGTGTCGCCATCTCGATACCATCCCGGATGAAGATAACAGCGATAATTTTGATAGCAGTAATGTCGAGAACAATGATAACGCACAACTATGCGAGTTCCTGGGTGGGGAGGGCGGCACCGGGAAGTCCAGGGTCATCGAGGCGTTGGCGGAATTGTTCGCTAGCAAAGACATATCGCACAGGCTGCTTATGACCGCGACATCGGGGGCCGCAGCAGCGCGGATCAACGGTGTGACTATTCACTCCGCCTGTGGGATGCAACCCAACGCATCCGGCAGCAATGCCGACGATGGCAGCACGGTAACCTACGTGGACGGCGATGCTCGAAGAAGATGGAGCGAAAAGTGGCTGCTCATCATTGACGAGGTGAGCATGCTGGGCCTCCAGACGCTCTCAGACATCAACAAGCGACTTTGCGCCTCCCGAGGATCGAATCAAGATTTTGGCGGCATCCCAGTGGTGCTACTATCAGGAGATTTCCACCAGTTCCGCCCAGTGCAAAACAAGTCGCTATTGACGCCATGGTCTGCCCTCAGGATTGCGGACGAAATGAGGGCGCACGCACTCTGGGCTGGATTTACCACCGTCATTATGCTCACCGAACAGGTGCGCGCAGCGGGGGACCCGCAGCTGCAGCGGCTGCTGACTCGGATCCGGCAGGGGCAGCAAGACGAGTCCGACATGGAGCTTCTTAATAGCCGGTGCTTTCAGGAAGGCCGAGCCATACCATGGAGCAAGGGCATTGCAGTAGTTACACCCCTTAACAGCACTAGATGGAGCCTGAACATGGATGCGGTCTTGGCCTTCCAGAGGCACCACCAGAAGCCAGTCCGGATATTTCTACCCCAGCACCGTTGGGGTAAACCCAGTATATCACCGGTAACGGAGGAAGAAGCTACGCTCATGGCCAGCGTCGGAGATGACAGCAAGATCTGTGTGCCAGCCACGTTCATGTTCGTGCCTGGCATGCCGGTGGTGGTGACCAAGAATATGAACCCAGGCCTCAAGCTCGTAAACGGGGCCAAGTACAAAGCACTGGAAGTTATACCAGACGCCAAGAGATTCCCAGGGTATCAACTCGCCCCGAACATTATCCTCCACTTTGGACCACCTGCCGGCATCATCCTGTCGTCCGAGTCAACCAAGAAGTTCAAGTTTGATGACATGCCACCCGGCACGATCCTGCTTACTCCAACAAGTGCCCAAATACCCATTGAGAAGAAGAAGAGGGCCAAGAGGAGGCCTTGGCAGAGGCACGAAGTGAGCCGCCGAGGACTTCCCTGCACTGCAGCGTTCGCATGCACCGATTACAAAATCCAAGGCGAAACCCTCCTCGAGATTGCGCTGGAGCTGCGAGGAACCGGAACAAAGTTGAATACCACAACTGGACAACTCGAGCCAGGAAAGTGCGATCCGTACAGCCTGTATGTGCAGCTATCGCGGTGCACATCGCTTGATGGTATTATGTTGCTGTCAAAGGCACGGGTGCAGGACATAGTCGGGAATAAAATACCACAGGAAATGTTTGATGGCGAGGTTAGGCTGGAACAGTTGTGCGAGAGGACAGTAAATGAGGCCCGATTATCATTGTTGTTATATCCTTCTGCACAATACTAGCAGTAGCGTAATTTAGAAAATAGGTTTCTTACATATAAATAGAAGTAGAAGGATAGAAGACAAATATATATTATAATCAGATAACTTACATATTAAATTTTTAGATCCAAATCAACTTCATACATTACACCTAACTCAAGCAGAAGAGAAAATCTCATAAAATATAAGGACAAGAGCAATAATGCTATCACAAACCGAGTTCCCACGTGCATTTTCACGTGTCTCTTAACAAGAAACCCTCAAAAGGAGACTCCTTTACACTTAATCTCAGAGAGCGAATGAGAATTCACATATGCGCATTGCCAAATGAGGAAGAGAAGATTGGCACCTCTGGGGCCATTCGGATGGGGTTAATCCGGACCAACAGGAGGTGCAGTCGCGCTTACTAATCCGGTAATTTTGCAGGGGGGGGTGGCCAAATTTCGGGGGTGAAAAATCCCAGAGCTTAAGAAGACCTTTCGTACCGAAAGGCACCTGGGGCCCGACGAGCCCCGAATGGCCTCGGCACTCCCAGGACCGTCGCACAGGAAAACCCATAAAATACAGTATTTCAAGTAAATCAAGTTTGAGGCATTATAAACTTACTTACTTGAAATATATTGGGCCGTCAACTTACTTGACTTACTTGAAATACTTGACTTGATACTTGAATTGAGGTCAGCGCTGCTTTACCAACGTGCCGCACTGGTCCTTCCTAAATCTGACCGCACTGTATTGGGCCATCTTCCGGCGCTGGATGCATCTCCGTCGGGACGCCGGCGTAGAAACAGACTTAGAGGAGCCTCCTGAGGCGGTGCAGCTTAGGGAAGGCGGGCGTACCTTATTGTACTTGGACGCTTATGCCTGCAGAGGTCAAGTTCTGAGATCTCTGTGCCTCTATGACTATATGTCGATGATTAACTTGGTGCGTCGCAGTGACCGAATGAGGATGAAACCCACATATCTCTTGAGGGATCCTCTCCCGAATGCCACGGCTGGCTGCAAGAACTTTGGCGACCTCACGAATACGCCGTGCCCATCTTTCAAGGATACATCAGCAACGACCACGAAGACGAGCACCTAGTATATTTCAAACGGTACGCTCCAGAGTCTATGCTACCGACTCCGAGTCCGGTTCTGACCTTCTGCCTAGCAACTCTGTCCTCCATTTGGCCTTGTTCGTACCTTGGGAAGACTTCCTTTCCGAGACACGCGGCGATATCACCGATATATGGTTAACCTATGAAGCTTCTCTCTGCGGCCGGCTGCGTTTCCACGTCTCGAACATCTCCCTCCTCAGCAAATCAGCCGAAGACGCGCGCAAAGACGCAAAGCTCTGGGCCAGCCGCTCGGAGGGCGACGATACGGTTGACGTTGAGTTCCCTCTCGATGAAGGCGACTGTAGTCAGTGTAGTGAAGAGTCGGCAACGACGGCCAAGCATCACCAAAACTATACAGCTCTCCTCCGGGCTCTGCACAATGCCGTGCGAGACTCCGACGCTACGAGGGACTCCCCAGTATTGCGGAGCCTGATCCGGGACCTGTGCCAAGAGAACCCGGCTGAAGAGGGTCGGCCTTTTGTCCCACGTCAAGAAGGTTTTTATCAGCAAATTCGCCGTAACCAGGATAGCTCCTTATACCAGCATCCGAATCTTTCTGGGGAGGATGTTCGGGCCGCGGCAAAGGCCCAGGACATGCTGCATCTCCGAATGCTCGATGAGATGGAGAGCGGTCTCCAATGTGGCACAACTTCCACGGGTAACGCCGACATCGACGATCTGCTTGTTCGGCATTGTGACACAGAGATTCCCATTCCCAGGCAAGATGAAGACCCAGTCATACAAGGTCCTGGAATATTTCTCGATGTAGGCCTCACCAAAAGCTTTGTGGAGATGGGGCATCTTGCCGCCTCCAGCTATACGCTCAACTATCTGCAAAGTATGGCTCTTCAGCTGGTGTGCAGCTTCTTGGACAAGTACGCTGCCAGCCCTGACTCCGCTGGTCAACATCTTCAGTACATTGGAGGACCAGGCGGTACTGGAAAATCCAGGATCGTCGATGCCTTGCGCTACGTATTCGCGGCCAGAGGTCAGCCACACCATCTTCAGATTACCGGCACGTCAGGCAGTGCGGCAGCCCAGATCGGCGGGACGACACTCCATTCGGCCTGCGGACTGGATACTCATCGCTCTCACAATGCACGGCCTCCAACATTCTCGGAAGCTAAAAAATGCACGTGGAAGCAGAAGCTAGCCCTCGTGATTGACGAAGTTAGCATGCTTGGGGGAGCAACTCTGTTCAACGCCAGCTGCCACCTCCAGTCGCTCCGCGACTGCCCCGATAAGCCATTTGGCGGGATTCCCGTTGTTCTCTTGATGGGGGATTTCTATCAGTTCGCCCCAGTGCTAGAGACAAGCCTCCTGGTGAACCGAATCGTGGATCCCGCTTTCGCCGCCCCCCTTGGACAAGCGACTATTTCCCACCACCGTGGCTACAGTCTGTGGCTGATGTTCAACACTGTCGTTCTTCTCGAGGAGCAAGTCCGAGCACGAGACGATCCTCAGCTAGGCGCTCTTCTGGACAGAGTACGGGCTGGGGTCCAGACACAGCAAGACCTTGACCTGCTCAACACGAAGCTCGTGGACCGCTCCCAAATCACCTTCAAGGATGGCTTGCGCGCCATAACACCGCTCAACCGAAACCGATGGAGCCTCAACATGGAAGCTGTGGCAGACTGGGCCCGGTTTAACAAGAGACATATCTCTATCTTCGTCTCGACCCACACCTGGCGGAGTAGAACCCTATCTCAGAATGAGATCGCCCAGACTATAGAACAAGGAGACGATTCCAACTGCAAGGTCCCTGGTATCTTTTTCTATGCCCAGGTGATGCCTGTAGTAGTCAACAAAAATATATATACCGGCTTGAAGATTGTGAATGGCGCTGAGCTTGCCGCTGCGGACGTCATCCCCGATCCGAAATCCCCAGGCTATCATCTTGCGGACGACGTTACCATCCACTTTGGCCCACCACTGGGCATATTATTACAGTCGCGAGAGACAAAGGATTTAGCTGTCCCAGCCCTCCCAACGGGGACAGTGCTCATCCGACCTGTCTCACACACCCTCAATCCAGCCAACTCCCACTTCAGGTTCCTATCGGGGAAATGCACTCGCCGGGGATTGCCGGTTGTCCCGGCCTTTGTCCTCACTGACTATAAAGCCCAAAGCAAGACGTTTGTGGTAGTACTCTTGGAGCTGCAAGGAAATCGTATGACCAATTGCCAACCTTCTAAATGCGACTTTACTAGTCTCTATGTGCAGCTGTCCAGGTGTAGGACACTACAAGGCATCAAGCTTCTCAGTCCCGTACGACACCAGGATTTCATCGGGAATAAGCTGGACCAGAGTATAGTTGATGGCATGCAGAGGTTGACAGATCTAGCAGCAGAAACGAGACGGATATTTGAAAGTCAGCGAAGCCATGCGTAGGACAGCGTGAGATACCATCCAAAAGATCGCCCGACGGCGAGACACAACGTTTCTGTTATTCAGGACACACGCCTAGGGCAAATTACGACCCCTACATCTCATAAGGCGACCTCACTGCCCGCCAATCATCCGGATCCTTCTCGCCTCCATTCCCCGGCCGGAACTCCTTCTGTTCCTCACAATAATCTTTCCACCACTCTTCGAAGGCCTCTCTATTGTACAGACTTCTCGGCGCGCCTTCTCCCTCGCCGAAGAGGTCCAGAATGCGGTCACAGTACATCCACACGCCCTCGAGATGGTGCGGCAGCAACGGCTTCATGTCCTTGCGCGCGACCACCACGGTGCCGACATATGACCGCCACTCCGGGGACGCAAACCCGGTCTCGGCGTCGATATTGAGATACGTGGCGATCTGGTTGTCGAGGTCGGCCCGGTTTGCGGACTGAGTGCCTACGCGGTAGAGGGCCAGCGGGACCTCGATAAGTCCTGGGACAGGAGGCACGGGCTGCGAGAAGACGGGATGATCTGCCTGGATCGTCGTGGCGGACCAAGGCGCGAATTTCAGTCTCTCAACGTCGCACCGGACGATGACGGCTTGGATGGACCCCGACGCGCTGTGTGCTGCCGTCGATGCCGGCGCAGCCGACTGGGGGGTGGCTGGAGCAGGTGCTGGGTTCGCTTCGACCGGAGGCACCTGCTGAGTGGGGGTTTGTGGCTCAGAATCGGTGTCTATGTTGTCCCATTTGGAGTAATCGATTGGCGCCATGGAGAGTGGCTCAGTACTACGACCTGAGGAAGATCAGGCGGTCAAAGAAATAAAGATAAAGATTTAATGTATATTTGCTATTTCGGAAGCTTTCAGTTTTGTTAGGAGAATTGATGAGTCAAGTTCTTAAAGTTCCAATGGTATCGAATCCTACGTCACATGGCAGATAAGGTTCTGTGCTGTAAGCCACAGTGATGCGAAACGAAAAACCTTCGTCCTTTACTCACCTCCCAAAGGACCACCTAACGCCGTATACCCTCAGTCAATATACCGAGCCGTCATCGAAGAGCCACAGGGAAATCAGAGGATCCGAGGGACGTTCCGAAAGGCATTGGCGGGCCCGCAGGGACCGGTCTCCTGTTAAAAGCTCACGTGAATCCCACGTGATTCTTAACAGAAAAATCCCAGCCAATGAAGACTTCTTTACACTTGATCTCGGGGGGGGAGGGTGAATTCGAGTTCATCCACATGTGCCAAATGAGAGTGGGAGGATTAGGACCATTAGAGGGACCCGGGTGTGGTATTAATCCGGGCCAACAAGAGGTGCAGTTGCGCTTCCGAATCGGGTAATCGCTTAATCCGGGGGTGAAAAATCCCAGAGCTTAAGAAGACCTTTCGTACCGAAAGGCATAGCCTAGCGCACCTGGCCCTATGAGGTTAGTCCTCCCGGGCGGAATAAATTTCATTCATTGCCTCCCCTCGGCAAAGCGTGCTTCAACCTTACCGTCACTTCTGTCACATTGTCAGACCAATCAGAGCCACCTAACCTTGACAACGCTGGAGAGTGTAATTTGACTTGACTGAAATCCCCAGATGCGGAAAGCCGGTTCCTTGGCCTCACAGCCAGGGAACCGGTTTGACACCTCAGGCCGCAAGGCCTTGTGGGTCGGAGCCCTTATGGCTCCGACCGTAGCTAGCTAGCTGAGAAATCATCAATCCTACATACCTTCACTTTGACCCTAGGTCCCTAGCCCTTCTCGTATCATCCCCGTAGCGACTCGACAAGGGGTCCATCTACGCAGTGCGGAAGCAAAAAAAAAGTATCTGATTTGAATGGAAAAGCCCCTGCCCATAAGAGATAGGACTATACCTCTCTCGTAGTTTTTCTCCGAGAGCTGCAAGCTGGGCCTCCGAACCACACAAGGGTTGGCTTGGATGGAGAATTATCCCTCGCTATAGTGAGACGTAGAGCGCGTTGCGGAGGTAGGAAAAAGGCACAATCTGGCCCTGACTGATCCTCTTAGCGAGATGGCCCTGTCTTGCGTTCACGGTGTTTTAGTCGGTAGTGTTGCATCGCCGTCTGTTCCGAGTTCTTGTCACATTCCGTCGGCTCCATTCAGGGTTGCAATCCACTCAACTTCAGGCCTCAGTTGAGTGGATTCAGGGGTGACACGTGGCGCCAAGGGGTTCGTGCACGAGTGCACGGATCACTAGGTGATGCTAAATCCACGGGAAGAGCCGTGGAATGGAGTGGATTGCAACCCTGGCTCCATTAGGAACATCTAGCATCCACTTCCAAGGTCCATCACCTCTATTCTATCACTTCTCCCGCACAGACGCGCCCGGACACATCTTCATAGGCTCGCTCGTTGCCCGAGCGCCCTTACAAGCCGGGGGAGAACATAGAGGATGCTCGCGTCAGATCTAGCCAACTCCCCAGTTCATGCAGGGCCTCGATCTGGCTTCTTGCTTGCGTGTGAGCCCTTTAGCTCCACAGATGCGTTCCCATACTCGTATGACGATATCAATCCCTCCAAAACATCAGGCTATGCGAGCAATAACTCGCCCACGGTGGGGCCACGCGCCTCTCGCTTGAACCGCCCTGCTTAAGCGACCCCATTCCACTCTAAAACCCCAGTGGGTTGATCAAACTGGCCTGCGGACGTTAGACTCTCACCTCTCCTCACCGGAGAGGTGGCATCAAAACCCTTAACTGCGCCGCATGCATACTCACTGTCCACTAAGTTAGAATTGTATAGAATGACAAAATAAGCCGGACAATACTACCCATTTTTTAAAATGGGGATTTCTGGCCCACTTTTTGACGAAGTTCCGGTTTTGACACCACCTCTCCGGTGAGGAGAGGTGAGAGTTTAACGTCCGCAGGCTAGATCAACCCACCGGGTAGACCACATCTCTCTATCTCGTTCCCTTTGTATGAGTACCACCATTTTGCAATCTACCAGGGTTGGATTTACGGCTTGAGTGTCTCAGTGTCCTCAGCATTTTCCTCCACTATTCATTCAATCTCGACGGTATATCTTCAAGGGGCGTCCGTCTTCGTGAATAAAAATCATTCTCGACAAGAATCACCACTAGGACTTACAGTAATTTGGATATGTGCAGCGGTTTGATGAGATTCCTTTCAGTCTTCTTCGGAACGGATCTTGAACATTCTTGCTTTACGTCTCTTTGTTGGACTCGAGGAATTCGCACACGACACTTACACAAACTACCTTACTCCTTCGTTCATACCCACAAAATCTCTCTTCACAATGGCACTTCAATTCAAGTCGGACTTCCGGTTCGATATGGACGGCAGCTTCAGCTTGTACAGTCAGCCCATGCCATACCCTTTCACCTCCACAAGCTTCTCCTCCGCCTCCTCTTCTTACGACCCTTTCACTCCTACACCTCGACACTCAACACCCCACGAGTTGTCGACCATGGAATTTGACAGCTCCTACAGCAACGGCTCTCACCGCGTTGAATTGGCTCTTCCCTCAACAATGGGCAATTTCATGTTTGGTCCTGTCGTCAAGTCGGAGCTAGAGCAGATGCCTTTCCCCGACACCCCACCCAACACTCCCATGAAGGGGGAGCTCACGAGCTTCAACTACACGGAGATGAACATGGAACAGAACGGCTCTATGGGTTCTCTAACACCATCGAACTCCTTTGGCATGTATGCCAGCTCTCCTGAGACTGTCATTGGCGCTACCTCCTTCATTATGACACCCACCCAGATGCTTTCGGGTTCCGAGGCCGCTGATACCTACTCGTCCTGGTCCTGCCCCAGCGACAGCCCGATCTCCTTCCCCCGAGAAGAGCAGTTTCCCGGCAACTACGAGGTGTTTGACATCGACCACCAGTCAATGTCTCCCTATCACATCCACGACCCGACTTCGCCAAAGCAGGTGCGAGCTCAGCGGAAGATGATGGTGAACCAGATTCAGCGCAAGACGACCGAGCTTCGGTATGCTCAGATCCGAACAACTAGGAAGCGATCCGTCAAGCCCGACTCTGCCCCTGTGGATGTGGTCCAGAGGGCCATGTGCAAGTGTGACTATCCCGGTTGCCACAAGGTGTTCCTACGTACAGAGCACCTCAAGCGACACAAGCAAACGTAAGTTTTTGGATATGTTCTAAACCTCATCATCGTCACCGAAGCCCATTGAACTAACAGATTATGCAGTTTTCACGGCGAGGGCCCCAACCGTTTCTCATGCGAGTTCTGCGGTAAAGATCGGTTCAACCGCCAGGACAACCTCAATAACCACCGCAAGCTTCACGCCCGACCCAACAGCCGCAACCGCGGCGTCGAGTTCATCCCTACCGCGGTGCCCGTTATCGAGGAAGAGGAACGCAGCCGGAAGAGACGAGCACCTCCCAAGGCCAAACAGCTCAAGAAGCGGGGTCTAGAGTACCAAGCAGGTGAGTTGTGAACAACGCTTTCACGGGTACCCTGCTTGAAGCCCGTGTCTTACCCTGGGGGAAGCTCCGAAAGAGAATTGAGCAGAGCGTAGACGACAAGAGGAGACAAGCAGGAAGCCGTCCGCGCCTATCTGTCTGGATACATTCACGCATACGTTTTACATACACAAACACCTAGCGGGAGCGGGGTGGGCAAACAAGAAATGGGACGAAAACAAAAGAAAAGCGCAAGCCAGAGCGTCATCTTGTTGCATAATTATATTTTGTTCCACACGTCTGAGTCCGTTGTCAAAGAGGGTTCAAGATGTTTATGGCTTTTGCTTTTCTTGCACTTCTGGGACGGTTGGTGACCATATTCATTCGCCGTTCTCATACGCCGCTTGAACCACGGAGCGCGGCTCGAACCAGTATCAATCTTACTTTTCGCCCTGAGAACCCATTTCACACGTTTCTCATTGTATTCTTGATGTTGAGAGTCTCTGGTGGTCGGGCATCACACAGGCAACTTTGATTGTGGGCGGGACGGGAGAAAGCGGAGGAAATCGCCTGGACGGCGGTAGGGGAGGAAACAGGGATCAATTGGAGGAACTAACCATTCTGAAATCCCAAAACAGTACTCTATTTGTACCAAAGTATCAAGCTTGTAATCTAGGCAATAATCTTTTACGTTTTTTTTTTTTTTTTTTTTTTAAAAAAAAAAAAAAAAACCTGCAGAGGGCGCAAAGGCCAAAGGGTGGTGGTTGGGCGGAGGGGAAGAAGCAGGGAGGCTGGGGGAGGAAGATGACAAAACCCGCCCAATTCGGAGCTATTCCTTGTTTTGGTATGATTCCCACTTATTGTTTTGAATCAAGTCCCACTTATTGTTTTAATTAGGTCCCACTTGCAGTGGTCTCACGACCCATTAGATATAGGGCATGGGACATAATTTTTAAGTCATCATATCCGCGGAGATCAATGTTTGGCTTCGGATTACTTGGTGGGTTTCAAAATCGGCCATCCCCTGGCCTTCATACCCCACGTGGGGGGGTGAATTGACTAGCAAAAAGAGGGGTTGATTCGCAAAAAGAAGGTACGTCCGAGCCCACCAAAGACCACATAGATGTGAATGTCACTTCATTTTGAGCATGGCTTCCCGTATTTGCAAGTGGACTTTTGGATACGTAATTAAGGATGCATCACAAGCCTTGAAATGACAGCTAAGGAGTCCAGGTTTTAGCACGCAAATAAGAGGTTATTCAGATATCTAATTGATCATTGAGAACCAAGGCTAATTACAGTTCCCCAAGGTCATCTTCGCCCTTAATAACAATAAATTCCTCAGCACTGCTGTCACCCTCGATCTCTTCTGTAACTTCAAGTCCATCCACTTCATAATTTAGTAAAAAGGCTTTCTTCTTACGGCGCTCTTGCTCTTCAAATACAATGAATCTCATCGCCTCGCCAATAACTTCAGTGTCATAAACAGGCGGCCACGGCATAACTGACTGCCAGTCTAAAAGCAGTTTGTTCTTGTTAGATTGGATCATGTACAGAGCATCTGATCGGGTGGTCACGACGTGACCACCCGGGGTCGCCGACCCGTTGCCGGGTACAGCCCGAATAGGAAGGCGGTCAGGGAAGCCTATAACCCCTGACCAACGCCGAGATAGCCCAGTTAAGAACACAGGCAATACACAGTGATCAACGGCTAAGTTATCTGAGTGCCACGCTAGCTTTCCGACAGTTCTTCTCGTGAAGCTCACGATGAAGAACATACCGGTTACTGAGCCACTCAGCGGAATCCTTACTACTGTTTGTAGTCGGCCCGCCTTTTTCCTCCAAAGAGCCTCCGCCGCCCAATCAACGTCCGTTTTCCTCCTCTTTCGTCCAAAAAGGGAACGTACCATCAACGCGCCGACCCCGCCCCGCCAAAGGACCGCCATTCGCCTTGCCTCTTCCTTTTTCATCGAAAAAGCCCCTTAATTTTATTCTTCACCGGGATCGCAACCATGAACTGCGCACAGGTTGCCCGCCGCGCCCCCTGGGGAAATGAGAATCGTACATAGAATAGGAGGAAAAGAATAGAGCTATTGCAAGGAGACTGGACTTACCACCGCCACCACTACTACTACCACTACTACTACTACTCCTCTTACATAGTATAGTACTTTATTAGGTGCATATATATTCTATTCCATCATCTATTATTATTTATAATATATCGACACCATGTCCCTACCCACGCTTCGGCCTGCCCAAGTGCAGCAGCCACCGCCGACGTATCTATCGACTCCGCCACCTACGAGCCCTGCCTACGCGCCGCTCAAGGACGGCCCACCCGGAAGATGGCCAGCTGCGCCCACGCCTATACGAAGATACAACGATGTATTGCTCGCGCAGGAGACGGCTGAGGACCGTCGCTTGCAAGCTAGAGCCGACCGGATATGGTGAGAGAGCCAAGAGTACTCGTGCGCCGAAGACAACGAGACGACGCCTTGGCTGAAGCATACGAGGTGGCCAGAGCTGTTCCGGAACCGACCGCTCGACATCATCACAGCCTCCGCGAGGCAGCCCGCTCGAGGCCCCAACAGGGACAACGAGGACTATCTGCTCGGGGCCTGGCGAGGTGTGCCGCATCGGAGCCCCGCGGCGGCGGAGGCGCGGCTGCGTGTCTTGATGCGTGCCGTCGACGACGTCTTCGATCGAGCCGAGGCCACCCTGGCGTCCACGTCCTACCAGTCGCGCTGCTGGCTCACGAGCTACCGGAAGGGCGCGTTTTGGAACCGCCCGCTCCGTATCACGCCGCGGCGAACGGAGGAGGGCTATAAATCGAAGTGGAAGCGCTTCATCTGCTACATCTTCCGGGTCCTTGCGCTAGAACCGCGGCAACGCCGGCAGATATATAACGTGCCGTTACGCGCAGATGACATCAAGATGATGCGCTATATCTTAGGCCTCGCATCGCAGCTCGCGGAGGGAGGGGAGGACGGCGACAACGAGAGCGACAATGAGAGTGACAATGAGAGCGACAACGAGAGCGACAACGAGAGCGACAACGAGAGCGATAATGACGAGGAAGAAGAGGACGAAGATAATGAAGATACTGATGGCGATGACGACGACAAAGACGGCTCACAGGACGAAGGCGAACAGGAAGACGACAAGGAGGATCACAGCTCGGCTCAGTCTACTTTCCGCCCTCATAGAGGTACTCGGCTCGAGCTATCCGAGGCACTCTTCCAGCTCTCGATGATGTTCTGGACGTACCAAAGCCAAGACGGGGTAATGGCCTCGTCGACAATAATACATTTCACGGCGGTTATGGGAGTCCACCGTTCCTCTCTAGCGTACCGTGACGCATATAACTCGACACCGGATCTCGCAGCCCTCATATGGGTAGGGCGGCTATTCTTCCTCGAGTATAGCCTGCCGCTATATAGCTACGACACCCTCGCGTATGTCTGGCCGGCCCGACGCACTTACCCATCGCAGCCAGAACGTCTTGAGGCGATCCGGGCAAAGTACATGCTAAGAGGTTGTCATTCCCCTCTTAGCGAGCTAGTCGAGCTAAAAGCTTTCGGAAAAAGTATTATTAGACAGGAAGGTTCTCGGGGTAACTTAACCTGGGCTCTAGACGGCCGCTCGTTCACGATCGGTGACGACAAGGTAGTACGGCTGTCCGAGTTCTGCGCCACCTACCAAGCCGCGATTGCACAAGTACGAGAGCTAGTCGCCGAGATGATGCTAGGGTGGGAGCCTACGGTCGACCTCTCCACGATCCGCGACGACCTAACCTGCCGGCAGCCGGGCTGGTGCTTCCTCGATAAACCGGAGAATAACCTAGCGGGCACCTACAAGGCGATGGCACGCCGCGCGTGGTCTTCCTCCTTCCGCGGCCAGGCCCTTGCTAAGGCAGGCCACTGGTTGCCCGGCCCGTGCCTGGCATACCTGGGAGCGGGCGTGGAGCTTACCACGATGGGCTTCTCCGCGTCCCACGTAACGGCGGGACTACCGGGCCGGGGCACCGAGACGACGAGTATCCGGTTTCGAAACACAGAATTAGCCATCAGGAACGTCTTCATCTGCGAGGGACGGGTTATCGTTATCATTAGCTACAACAAAGCTCGCGACTCAAACAACCACGCCTTCTATGTCGTGCGCTACCTTCCGGATGACCTAGACTCTTCTATATTCCTCTATCTAGCTTATATCCGGCCATTCCTCAACTTCCTAGCGAACCAGCTCGAGCTACCGCAGTACCATAGCAACAAGTTCCTCTTTCCGGACCCAAAGCATGAGAAGAGGCATCTTACCTCCATACAGGCAACGGCGGCCCTGAGGAGCCTAACCCAGGATCTACAGACGCCGTGGACGATATTGCTATATCGACAGGCGGCGATTGCTATTGCAAAGCGGCATATTAGTGACCTTATAAAGAAGAGGAATTTCTACTACCCGTCCGACGCTAGCACGCCAGTGTGAACGGCCTCTAGTAACTGTATTCCAGCTATCTAGTCCAGGATGCTATTTACATCAAAGATGAAGAAGAAAGAAAGAAGTTCCTAAATGCCCCTGAGCTGTGGAACGATTTCTCATCCCTGGCGCGCACGAGCCAAGTACGTCTTGTGGCACAGCCGCAAGGATATGGGCCCTGGCCCGTGACAATTACTTATAAAAATTCAGTTTATAATATATAGTAAGAATAATTTAATTTTATCTCTAATAGTTAATATTAATATAGTACCTAGGTTACCTAATTTCCCTTACTATTAGTAGGCTAGGTTTAATAACTTTATAATAAGAGTAACGTGCATGATAAGCGAGTGAGCCAGACAAGCGAGTGAGCCACCTAACCTGTCACGGCACCAGACTTCCCGGTAACCCTAATCCTGGGTCTGGTCCCAGCCCCACTAGCTAGCTGCACTTAGCCTCGAGCTCCAAGCTCCCGTAGCTCTTGCCTCTTCATGGCACAACAAGATACCTTCACCCAGTCCTAGGTTTGCCCCGTGACATAACCACAATTTCGCGGCCACCCTCATTCAAATTAACATTCCTCAACCGACAATAATGAGTTCACCCAATAACGAAAGGAATATGCTCTTAGCTATTCAAGCTATTCAAAACGACCCAAATCTAAGCGCACGAGCCGCCGCAAAGATCTATACAGTCAGTCGGGCTACACTTAATCGACGGCTTCAAGGAACAGCCTCCCGACGCGATACTATACCCAAATCGCGTAAGCTTTCAGATCTAGAAGAGCAGACAATTGTTGAGTATGCCCTTGATCTAGATTCGCGATCATTTCCTCCCCGGCTTTGTGATGTGGAAGATATGGCCAATCGATTACTTGCTGACCGCGACGCGCCTGCGGTCGGCAAGCGCTGGGCTTCAAACTTTGTCAAGCGACAACCAGAGCTGAAGACGCGTTTTACGCGTAAATATGACTATCAGAGGGCTCAATGCGAAGATCCGAACATTATTTGGGGCTGGTTTCAGCTTGTGCGGAATACAATCGCGAAATATGGTATCGTGGAGTCAGATATCTACAATTTTGATGAGACTGGGTTTATGATGGGCATTATCTCAACTGGAATGGTCGTTACGATCGCTGAACGACGTGGGAGGCCGAGAATGGCCCAGCCAGGAAATAGGGAATGGGTTACTGTAATCCAGGGTGTTAATTCCCAAGGGTGGGCGATCCCGCCGTTCATCATTGTTGCAGGTCAATATCACCTTGCAGCCTGGTATGATGAAAGAACTCTACCACAAGACTGGGTTATCGCAACCTCGGATAACGGCTGGACAACAAACGAGAGAGGCCTAGAATGGATCCAGCACTTTGACAAGCATTCAAAGGCGCGTTCCTCTAGCTCTTATCGCCTTCTTGTGTTAGATGGGCATGAGAGCCATCATTCCACCGAATTCGAACTGTTCTGCAAGGAGAATAAGATTATTACTCTCTGTATGCCACCGCATTCATCTCACATCCTCCAGCCACTTGATTTTGGTTGCTTTGGGCCACTTAAGCAGGCCTACGGTCGACAAATCGAGGATATGATGAAGACCCGAATCACCCATATTACCAAAGTTGACTTCTTTCCTGCATTTCAAGCTGCATTCCGAAGCGCAATATCGGAAAAAAACATCCAGGGAGGTTTTCGAGGTACAAGACTTGTTCCCTATATCCAGAGAGTGTGCTTTCTCGCTTGGATGTAAAGTTGCGGACTCCATCGCCTGCAGAGGGGGATCTCGAGCTGCCCAACCTCTGGGTTCCAAAGACCCCAAACAACCCGATTGAAGCTACTTCACAAACTGATTTTATTAAAACTCGAATCAGCCGTCATCAGGGAAGCTCTCCGACATCTATTTTAGCTGCCATGGATCAATTTGCGAAGGGGGCGCGAGGAATAATGCACCAGATGGCATTATTGAAGGCAGAGGTCAGCGAGCTTCGGGAGGCAAATGCGACACTTAGCCGGCGGCGCAGGGCGAAAAAAACACGTCTACGACTTTCTGGGAGCATGACAGTAGCTGAGGGACAGGAGCTACAAGATCAAAGGGAAATTGCTGATCAGATACAGCAGGAAACGCAGCAAAGTGGTGGTCGGGAGAGGCGGACAGAGACAAGGGAACGGCGATGTGGAAGATGCAGAAAACCCGGGCATAATGCGCGTACTTGTGAAATTGATGTAGATGCGTCTGGAGAAGAGGATGATTATTGATTTTAATTGATTTTGGGTATTGTGGTTGTTTTATTATGATATTTACTGGCGAGGGTGTGGTTTGGTGAGTCGCTCGCTTGTCTGAGTCGCTCGCTTATCATGTACGTTAATTGCGACAATAATTGCGACAATATTTCAGGCCAGTGGCGTCGAAGCGTACCGCCCAAATAGGAAGTATCGATGACTGTAACCCCAAAATCACCCAATCAGATTGGGCAGTCTGGGTCCACTCATGCTCAGCACACATCGACAGCAATGTGAGCTAGGGTCCCTGGATGCCATTACATCGTCAGCCGGCTTCATCCCAGACATTGGGACTCGAAATGATCAACCATGCATCGCGGCACTGACAGACGAAGGTCCGCACACCTCCACTACCACGGGGCACCCGACCTCAGGAACCTCACGGAGCTCACCTCCACCTCGGCGCGATTGACGTGGACGACTCCGGCAGTGTTGCTAATAATATGACAATAAATATGGTTAGGCAAAAATATGCTTGAAATGAAGGTACATCAAGAGACATAGAAAATTGGCTGCGTGCGGATGTATCTTCTTTTTGCGTCTCAAGGTCGTTTTTGCTGGTCAACGGACCCCCCGTCCGAGGTACGAATTGCGGGGACGGCCGACTTGAAGGCCCCTAGTACTCATGGGTTTTGTCAATGACTGAACCCATTTACGCACGAGACGTAATGGATATGTGGCCGCACCATCCGTTCCTTTGCATTGTCGGTCCCCTAGGCCGCTTTCCATCACAATTGGTGCAGGCGCCTTCCCCGTATCTGTGGGAAGCGAAAGCTGACGGCCTGGGTGCGGTTCATCTAGTGATGTTTTGCCGATGTAGCACTCCTCGTCTCGTAAGGCATCAGCTCGGCAGTGGTGGCAGAAGGAACGTTGCGGTGGGGCGACCGGTAACCCTTGTAAGATATGATATCTGCCGTATTTGTTAGCAACGAACGCGGAAGTGTGTGAACTTCGGTCGAATTGCATTCGCTGCCAACCAAGCTTGGCGCCTATTTTCTTCAGCCTGCTAGCTTTTCGTCTACGTCGTGAACCAGTGGCGGAAGAAACGCCATAGCTACACTCAGTTGTCAGGGGTATGGTTGAGAATGTCATGGGCTCAGTGTTAAGAGAGACGGTCGAGCTACCGCTGTCGGCAGTCATGCTATGGTCAGCACTGAGGATATCCTTCGGAATCCCACACAGTAGCAGTGTTGCTAATAATATGACAATAAAACAATATATTGCAATACATACAATACAATATGCGTTTTCTGATATTGTACCAATATAATACGCAGGTTGTGATATTGTGACAATACAATATAAGGTTATCCCATACTGGCAATATATCGTCTGTATTGGCTGGCGGATCTTCGGGCAAAATGCACTTGTTTTGTTGACAATTAACGTCGACATGTGGGGACGCGTGCGAAGAAAACGCGTAACTGGTTTATTGTTTTACGTCAGGGGCAAGAAAACGCATAGTGAAAGTATAAATTCATGGTCTACAGGGTAGGGTATCGTTCACGGGCAGCCCCTCGAGATCCTCTTCTGTCACTCTACAGAGGACTACTGACAACCTCCATGCCTCAACAACGCCTGCGTTTTATTCAAACGTCGTAACGAAGAGGGTTGTCAATATCAGACGACTTTTCGGAGCTCTCCAGTCAGCAATTACATGACCCAGACGAGAGCCAAACCTCCAATTGCTAATTGTTGCGACCTCGCACAGTCTCTAGAACCTCCTTGGCCAAGCCAAGAACATGATGGGTCTTCTCCTATATGCCAGACGAGGAGATAGAGACAAGATACTACAATCAACGGACCGGAAAAGAAGAGTGGCGCTGTAAGCATTGTGACAAAACGTATTCCTGTTCTGGTGGAACTGCCGCTCCAGCCAAGCACCTTACAGATCCTCTTCCTGATGGTCATGGCCTCCCAAAAGGCGCCCCCCGAACAGCTAAAGTCATAAATATACGAACTATTCTCGAACAAGCTCGTTTTACGGCCGATGAAAACCCCCGAAAACGCCGTCGGCTCAACGATCAATCCGGAGACTCGATCGACCCAAACCAGCTCGAAGTGTTATACGTAAGGTTTATTACGGCCTGTTCTCTCCCATTTCGGCTTGTGGAATGCCCAGAGTTCCGAGCACTCTTGGCTTGCCTCAATACCGATATCGATACTTGGCTTCCAGATACACACGAGACCATCAAGAAATGGATTATGCGGCAGTATGAAGGCCAGAAGGAGAAGGTCAAGCAGCGCATACAGTCGGCAAAGTCAAGGATTCATATCAGCTGCGACCTTTGGACTTCTCCCAACTCTTTGGCTATCTTAGGCGTAGTCGCTCACTACCATGCCCCACCACCCTTTCGGACGCCCCACCCTTTCGGACAGCAAAAAATCCACCAGCCCATATAAAACTCAACCACATCACTTATAGAGATTAGGCTCAAATTTGAAGTTATTCGCAAAGCCGTCGCCTTCAACGATTATAAAAATGACTGAAGATCATTATACACAATTTGTTTGGTTGATTGGGACTCTGGGGAACGTGCGCACCCTGTCCTGCAATATTGGTTGACAGCCACCAAATTTCCTCCTGAATTCACTCGACTCTCTTTCTCCCAATCTTCAACAATGTCATCACAATGACTCGTAAAAGGCCTCGACACGTTTATTCAGAAGAAACGATTGCTAACGCTATATCAGACGTCACAAACAAGCGTCTATCCCTCACCAAGGCTTGTCAGAAGTGGGGAGTGCCAAAGCAGACCGTCTCCGATAGACTCAACGGACAAGGTGCCTTAGCCGATCAGATTCAGCCAAAAGCACGTCTCTCCAAGAATCAAGAAGCTCATTTAGTCTCCTGGATTCTTCGTCAAGAGTCTTTGGGTTATGCTCCCTCTCACAGTCAGATTCGTGCCTGTGTCGTGGCCCTCCTGAATCAACAAAATGACAAAGGGATATTGGGGGCCAACTGGGTAGCCAGATTCATCAATCGTTATCCAGAGATCAAGACCAAGCGCGGAAAACGTCAAGAAGCCAACAGGTTTGACTCATTCACTCCTAAAGCCGTGAACTGGTACTTTGATATCCGAGAAAAGGAATATGGATGGATCAAACCGGAGAATACCGTTAACATGGACGAGGGAGGTATTATGTCCGGTTTTGGTGGGTATTCATGCCTTTATTCATGGGTGTAACTGATCAGATTGATTCCATTAGGCCTGGACAGTTTGGTGGTTGGAAGTGCAGAGCCTAAGAAGAAGGCATTTCTTAAGAGCTCCCAATCCCGTACCTGGACCTCATTCATTGAGGCTATCACCGCAGACGGGCGTGCTCTTAAGCCTGGCATCATTTTTAAGGGCAAGGAACTCCAATCGCAGTGGTTTTTGAACGAGTTTCGGAAAATAGCTGATTGGCATTATATAACCTCACCCAACGGGTGGACGGACAACCACATCGCCGTTAGGTGGCTTGAAGAGGTGTATATGCCACAGACTAAGCCTGCAGATGCCTCTGACGCCAGACTTATCATCATGGACGGCCATGGAAGTCATGCAACGGTGCGTTCTTCACTTCTATTCCCAAAGGTCAATGTTAACATGAAGTGGTAGGACGAGTGGATGACCTTGTGCTTTTTGAATAACATATATTGTTGTTATCTCCCTGCTCACTGTTCTCATGGCCTCCAACCATTGGATAATGGAGTTTTTAATGCCATGAAGACGGCATATCGAAAAGAGCTTGATAAGTTGGCTTCTCTCACGGATTCCGCACCTGTTGATAAAGTCAATTTTATACGGGCTTATGCCAAGGCACGGGAGATCGGGATGACCCCAAAGAATGTATTATCCAGCTGGAGAGTAACTGGGAATTGGCCAGTCTCCAGGGCTAAGGCATTGAGGCATCCAGAAATTCAAGAAGACAAGGCAGAGAGGCCAGAGAGTGAGCCTCCAGAATCTAGTCCTTATTTGGGCTCAGACGATACACCAAAAGTCGGGCGTCAAATCCGTGATTTGGGCAAAGGCAAAACCCCTAGCACTCGACGACGATATAACATTATAGCTAAAGGCTTTGAAGCCCAAGGACAACTCATTGCGGCCCACAAAGTCCAAATTGCCAGCCTGCAGGAGAAGGTAGCCCGGTTGGAAAGAGGAAAGAAGAGAAGGGCCATACCGAACCCGAATAGGCGATTCATTGCCCTCAGCGAGGCTCTGGCCCAAGGTGAAGGGATTACGGAAGTTGTAGATGGCGGATTGACTATTGTGGTGGAACTTGACTCGGACGAGGAGGCGAAATCAGACGTGGAGATGGCTTCAACAATTCAAGTCGCGACGGTCCCGGAGTCGCCTCAAATCACCACCAGATCGGGTAGGGTCATCAAAAAACGACGATACGAATAGAAGAGTCAATTCTCTACAAAATGGTATATTTCATTTGTGTATAACCTCAAAATTGATTAGCTACCTGGTCAATTCAATTGGTGGGTTTTTGGTGGGAATGGCCTCAGCTGTTAGTCCGAAAGGGTGGTGCGTCCGAAAGGGTGGTGGGGCATGGTATGTTACGGAAGACGGTCAGCTGGAACACCATGTCTTGGCCTTGAAAGACATCGACAGTGAGCACGGTGGTTCTCACCTTGCAGCGGCAGTTTTGGAAGTGGTCGATGATTGGGGGTTTGCTTCAAAACTTGGATATTTCGTGATGGATAATGCAGGCAACAACGATACAATGATGAGATCTCTTTCTCTTGGTCAGTATGACGCACTATTTCTTCGGATTTGCCCTAACATTCACAGGCCGTCTGCGCCGATTTGACATTCAATACGACCCCAGATCTCACCGCCTTCGCTGCCAAGGTCACATCATCAACCTCGCCGCCAAAGCTTTCCTTTTCGTTACCGACAATGAGAAGCTCGAACACGACGATCCTGGTACATATAATGTGACGCTAAAGGAGATCGAGGCATGGCGGCAAAAGGGTCCTCTTGGCAAGCTTCATAACTTTGTCGTTTTCATCCAACGAAGTGTTCAGCGTTGCCAGAAGTTTATGGCTATTAGCCATAACCGCAAGCTTGCGCGAGATAACGACACGAGGTGGAGTTCGTGGTATATTATGCTACAAGCGGCCTTGCATCTTAGGGACGCAATCGACGGGTATTTTAACAAATGGGCGGAAGCAGATTGCGCTGGAGACGAGCTCTCTTCGGAGGACTGGATCATCCTCGAGAAGATCAAGTCCTTTTTAGAGAAGCTCAAAATGACTACCAAGGCTCTCGAGTCATCGTTTGCAACCCTCGACAATGTCCTCTTGGCTATGGACTTCGTATTGGCACAATTCGAAGCAGGGAAGGAGGCACATATCGACGACCGGATTATGGCACCGATGTATAACTCGGGATGGGCGAAAATGGACAAGTACTATCGCCTTACTGACGAATCGCCTGCCTACGTTGCTGCGATTGTGCTGCACCCTTCGCATAAATGGCACTACATACACGAGAACTGGAAGAAGGAGTGGGCTGAGTCGTCAAAGAAGTTGATGGAGACACTGTGGGATGAATATAAACCTGTGGAACCGCATCTTCCTCTATCTGAGGTCCCGTCGACGACTACGAACGAGTTCTTGAATTGGAGAAACAAGCATCTACAACCAGCGCTTATCACAGATGAGTATGAGCATTATTGTAAGTCTGAACGGGTTTATGGGTTTACAAGCGCCCTTGCATGGTGGCTAGAGGAGACACAGCAAATAAACTATCCTAACCTGAGCAAAATGGCCGTGGATATACTGTCAATTCCTGCAATGTCTGCCGAGCCTGAACGACTCTTCTCTGGGGCAAAGATAACGATTACGGACCGTCGAAATCGACTTAGGGGGGATGTAATTGAAGTATTGGAGTGCTTGAAGTCATGGTTTGGGATTCGAGATTTTCAAGGTGATGATATTTTAGCTACGGCAGGTGAATAATGAAGGTCACGTGTAATATATGGGATATATTGTCACACTGCCAATATATTGGATTCTTGGCAATACAATACAATATTGGCCATGTTCATATTGGGTAATACAATATGCACCCCTTGACAATACAATAATATTGCGAGGGGTCCATATTGCCAATATACGTATTGTTTATATTATTAGCAACACTGGTAACTTACACGATGCGTCATTGGCGAAAGAGGTGCCGTGGAGCCGGCAGTCGGTGCGTGATACTATGCGGAAATTATTCGAGGTAAAGAAGGGAGCAATATCGAGTCAATTGGAGAAGGCAGTCACAAGGATTAGCTTTAGCTTTGACATGTGGACTTCTCCAAACCGGTACGCTTTCCTTGGCCTCCACGCTCACTATCTCGACGCCTCCTATCAAGTCCAATCGCGACTTCTTGCCCTACGCCGTGTGTGGGGAGCTCATTCCGGAGATAACCAAGCAACGACAATATATGACATCTTCGGCGAGTACGGGATACGAGATCGGATTGGCGCGGGTGTCTGCGACAATGTCTCGTCCAATGACACATGCTTGGCCAGCCTCTATCGTCAACTTTCTCCTGCGATGGCCGAGGAGGATATTAGAAACCATCGAACACGGTGCTTTGGGCATATTGTCAACCTTGCAGCTCGAGCGTTCCTCTGGGGGAAAGACCCTGACTCGTTTGAGCGAGAAGCCTTCACCGAGGCGGCTTTCCAAGTTGAAGAGCGTGAGCTTCGACTTTGGCGGAAACGGGGAGCAGTGGGCAAGCTGCATAACATCGTCCGGTTCGTTAGGGCTTCTCCGCAACGGCGAGAGTTGATGAAATCTCTGGCATGCAACCAGCGCGACGAAGACGGCTATCAACTCTTTGAGGAGGAGCGAGCTGCCATCGACCTCGAGCTGATGCAAAACAATGAAACCAGATGGAATTCGACTTTTCTGATGATCCAGAGAGCCATTCGCAAACGAGAGCATATTGACCATTTCATCGCATATCTCGAAACGAAGGCAGCAGAGCCCCGACAACGTGTGCCTCTCCAAGATCAGCTTTCACCACAGGACTGGCTTCTGTTGGCGGAGATACAGAGTCTACTCAAACCACTCTACGAGATCACCATGAGGTGCCAGGGTTGGGCCAAAGAAGGCCGTTACGGCGCCTTGTGGGAAGTGATGATCGGAATGGAATATTTGCTCAACTTCTCCGAGGAGCAAAAACTGATATTCTCGCCACCTGATGGTACTGCTGATGAGCTAAGGAATGCCAGAGCCTCGGCAACCGAGAGTACGGCTTTCTAATTCATATTCGCTCGTCTCATGCCTATTTTGCTAATAGTTTCTCAGGATGTAGTACTCCGCGAGTTGACCAGGGTCGCGGACGCGAGAAACACTTGCCACAGCACACTCGAGACGAATACACTGGTGTATTTTTGCAAACTGAGAGTCTTGATGATGACCACCGACGATGCATACAAATCTCTATCAATAACTGTTGGTCAAAGCTTGATGAGTATTACAGTCTACTTGGCCAATCGCCACTTTACCCGGCTGCCGTTATTCTTCACCCGCGCTGGAACGTGTCTTGGCTTGAGGCGAACTGGACTAGCCACGAGCAACTAGTGTGGCTACGGGACGCTAAGAACAGTGTCCGGGAATTCTTTGAACAACAGTATCCACGTAAGGAGCAGTCCGAGACAGCGAGAACCGTGATAGGAAAAGCGATGCGGCAAGACGAGCCCAGTCAATTCGACCAGTGGATGCAGAGTTACGATCGGTATATGATGGAGGAAGAAGATGAGCTTGGAGTTTATATGAGGCAAGGGCCAGTCCGGCGAGAGAACCTGAACCCCATTCTATGGTGGAAGGATCACCAAGAAGAATATCCACGTCTGAGCAAGTTTGCCCTCGACATTCTGGCAATTCCTGCTATGTCTGTCGATCCTGAGCGGACGTTTAGTGTCACAAAGTTGACTGTAAGCTCGCAAAGGCACAGCTTAAGCCCCGAGATAATAGAGGAAATACAGTGCCTACAGAATTGGCTTGGCCATCAAGCGATCACTGTGGGCGAGGTCGTCAGCTTTGGTGGGGACCTGATGGGTTGGGATGGAGGGGAGGCGTGAGAGTACCAATAGCTTCATCCTGGCCTCAGGTCAGCGCTTTCAATTCAAGTATATCAATTCAAATCAAGTTAAGTAAGTTCACGGACGATTTTATTTCAAGTAATCAAGTTACACCCCCGAACTTGACTTACTTGAATTGAAGTCAGCTGTACTGTACAGCTGACACCCTCCGCCTTAGCTGCCAAAAGAGCGGCTTAAGTACACCTACCCCAAGCAATTAATACCACATAGAATAACATAATCTATAACTGAGGTATACTACTTATTCCTTATTTCTTACTCAATTCTTACCATATTAACTTTGATACTAGTATAGCAACATGCCACTGGTAAAAAAGATAAATATACTAAGAACAAAGAGACCTAGGAAGCTTACAGGCTGACTGAATATTTCAGCTGTTAAATAAAGCTGTAAATTTCTCTTAGTCGGTCGACTTTCTTTTTTATAACGCTGTTTAATCTTTGCCTCCTAATATGGATATCTCAAACAGAACTCAAACTCCCTTCAACAGCACATTTAAACATCAAGGCCGGTTTAAGTACGCCGAAAGTCTAGGCGCAAACACTTTCTTCCTCGTTTATAATCTTATAAGATTTTTTAATGGTAGCAACTGCCCCATGAATCTTACCTTGATGTCTATGGGATAGACTGACGAACTTCATTACTCGGAACTTCTTGAGTCCCTTAAAGAAGCGAAACATTTCGATAAAGAATCGGCTGAATACTTTATCGAACAGCCGAGCATCACATTAAATATCTTGGAAGAGCTGAAACGAGATGATCATTCTAAGCTTACTAGCTTTCGAAAAGCTACTTAAACCAGATTCAACGACGCTTAGAACAGCCATCCTGTATTACAACAGAGGAGCCGGAAAGGTTAAGAAATTAGCGATAAATAATGTGACGGAATAAGCAAATCGGTAGCCTTAGCCACATTCTCAATCTGCTAACGGATCTTGGCGGAAAATCCTGTTGGGACTGACTCTTGCGCACATGGCGGCTGGGTCGCACCGCACAACAAATGAGGCTGGCTGAGTGTCATTGATCATTCACGGAATAAATCGCGAGTTTTGATAGCTCCGGCCTAAAATCGCTTCATTCGAGCTGCTGCATAGCAAACTTACGTATCGTTGAAAGGACTAGGCTTATATTCTACATTCACACTACCATCAGTGTAGGTACCCATTACTTTTGCAGATTGTATCTCAACACGTACCATCAGGTGTAGCCCCAGACTGAGGCTTAAGTTTTGGATTGGCAACGGTCGTTTCCTTGGCTTGACCCAAAGCGAAACTAGCGTGTCAAGTGAGGTGCTGGAAAGTATGATAAATAGCTTGTTTTGTACTCAGCAGTCAAACGTGGCATGATACAAGTTTGATAACCGTTTTTAATATCAAGTATATCGGGAATGACTGTGTTCTAGCCTATAACCATGTCTATAAAATAAGATCATTTCTGACAGAGCATCTCCAACACATCGACAAGACACTGTCTATTCTTTTCGGCACGCCCACTCGACCTTGACACTTTGCAACTCTTCTAGAAGCTCGTAGTCAACAGCGCTCCGAACAAAGCAAAACAAAACAAAATTGACCACTATTTTTTTTTTTTTTGAAATAATACAGGCTGATATTGATTTGGTATTGATTTGTATTGAATATTACCAAAATGCTATCAAAGGCTTAGTAAGTCGGGAGACAGCCAACAATCATTGGATCTGTAAGCAACATACGTGCTTCAAATTGCCCCATTTCCCAGCCAAAACTTGAGGCATATGAGCTTCTCGATTGTCAAATCTTTCAGACTGTGCCTCTGCGTTGATACCGCCAATTTGCAATGGCTGAACGTTCTCTCGCACTCACACGAAGTGGCCGGAATTGACAGTATATCGAAGGCCATTTTTGCTAGCCGTGGCAACGAATCCTGGTGCTGCCGCCACCACTCTAACGGGTCCTTCACAGGTAACAACGGCCCCGAGAAGTAGGAAGTAAGCTCATCCTTCTGTGTTAAGTCCTCAGGCTTATCGTAGAAGTCGTCATCGATGAGGTAACATGGCTGGGCCTGATCAACCGGCTGGTTATCTCGAAGGTCAAGCTTGTTGTATTCGTCGTCGAAGAACTTCGTGAAGGTGGAAAACACGTGTTGAGCATGTTCTTCATCAAGGTTCTTCTCAATCCATCGCTTCTTGAGGCCAGGGTGTAGGATCATCGCTGCCCAGTAGGCAGGCGAGTGGTCGAGAGTAGCAATGTATTTCTCAATTTTAAAGATCGCTACTGAAAGACTGGCACGCAAAGCGTGAAGGTTCTTATCGTCAGAGAAAGTAGGATCTTCGGAATTGCCGGATTTGCCAGATTCGCCAGATTCGCCAGATTCGCCAGATTCGCACATAATAGTGGCTCGGATCGTGCCAGGTAACTTCATGGCGGAACCTCCGTATCGCTCCGGGAGTCGTCTTTCGCGCTGCGGTCGCTGCGATTGAGATTCCAGCGGCGTGGTCGGTCGCAGAGCCGGAACTTCGTCACCGATGAATATGGAGCGGCCGGCATATTCAGGGCCGGTTATTTCTTGATTGACGAGCTCGTCGGCGTAGACCTTTTTCTTCTCGTGGAAGTGGTCGAGGAGATAGTATAACGAAGCCGCTACTTCCGCGAAATGAGGCGCCCTGCTTTCAAATAGCTTCGTGAGCCGTTGACAAGGTGTGAGTATTTCAATCGCGATCGCGAGGAAAGACCAGTCGTCGTCATGCAATACGTATTCCGCAGGGAGGCGGCGTTTGGCGTCCCTCTCTTGAAGCGCCCTCCTCTGGAAAACCTCGATCGGATCTTTTAACTTCATCGCTCTCTCTGCAGAGGCGAGGAAAGAGTTCCATCTCGTATCGTTATCTTGCTTTACTATCAACCCGCCAAGGTCGCGAAGGTTCCAGAGGACCTGGCCGAATTCAAGGAGCTCCTCCTCCGTAAGCTTTCCGTAGGTAAGGTCGAGAAACCGCTCTCTCCGCTGCGGAGATCTTCTGATCCAGCTCATCAGGTTGTGTAACCTTTGAATTGCTGACGATTGACGCCAGTCTTCAAGGAATTTGATCTCTTCTAGCAAAGATTTATACTCCTCTGAGTGAGGATCAAGCTTCTTGAGCGCCTCCTTCTTCGAGCCTCCGAGGAATCCGGTTGCGACGAGGTTTATTTGGTGATTAACGCAGCGAATCCTGCGTTGAGCGCTAAGCTCTGCGATTTCGTCAGTGGCAGATTCTGCACCTGAAAGACCGCAAAAGAGCTCCGTAACTGCGCCGTCGCACGAGTCTGCGTTATCAGCAGTCAAGTAGCCGAGAGTCTCGGAGATCGCGAAATCTTCGATTACGCTCTGTAAAACTGGGCCGAGATTCTCACCACCGTGACTGCCGAGTACGCGTTTGAGGGCTAGGAAGCGAGATTGAAGCTGTTGCGAGGCGCTGACGAAGTGAACGGTGATACCGAGGAGCGCGTATTGATTCGGGGAGGTCCAGAGATCGAAAGAGAGATGCTTCTTGTAAGGGGAGGCGGCGAGCTCTGTTTTCAGGAGCCCTTTCTGTGATTCGACCTCGGCGTTGAGCCACGATTTGATAGTATCTCCGCATAGAGGCAGAAGCTCCTGAACAAGATCCTTATTTAACAAGCAGAGAAGCTGGCGAAAAAGCGGGTGTTCGATTCCAGAGAAGGGAATATTCGCCTTCGATATCCAGCCTAACAGTGTATCTCGGAAAGTCTGCCCCGTCGATTTACTCACAACAGCCTTCCGCAGGCTCTCCTGTAGAGTCCTCTGACTCTTCTGTGGGCGCGGATTCGCTTCAGAATCAGTCGAATCGCTTCCCTCTACGGAAGAGGTACGAGAGCGAAGAAGTCTGTGATGCTGCCGCAAGTGGTCCAGCGGTCCAGAAGTCGTACCTCTAGGCAGGGAAAAAATCGTTGTTATACCATGCTCATCACAGAGATCACAGAGCCAGTATTCGCCACAATTTCGGTGCTCGCGATCGAGCTTGACGAAGCGTGAGCCGTACGGTTCGATCGGGGATCTTTTCTTCCGTTTTTTATCCACCCACTCCGACCGAATATAGGGCTTGCTGTTAATTAGGATCTTCGGCATATCGCATACTGCACTTGGGAGGTTTGCTTCGTCGACATCATCAAGTTGGTTCTTTACGCTGCGAGCTCGGCGAAGAACTGAAAAGGCGCCACCACCGGCGTGCGGAATGTTTGTGAGAGCCCCGGAAGACTGACTGGCTGACTGGCTAGGCGTCAGGCTCGATACCGACGAGGAATCGTCGAAAAATGGATCGTTGGGGTTAGCCATCTTGACGATGTTGGCGATGGGCCCATGTGCAAAAATTTGACTGGAAAAGTGGACTATTGGGCCTTGGAAAGCACTTACCCTATGGCCGACTGACAGGGGGGATTTTACCAAAATATACCAAAATTACCAATACAAAACGGTAGGCTAGTATTGTTTTGAATAGCTTCAATTTTGATTTGTTTTGTATTGATTTATATTGATTTGATTTGGTAGTGTTTTGTTTTGTTCGGAGCGCTGGTAGTCAAGCCCAACTTGTCGCATCGCGATCAGAATCATGTCAAATTGCTCCAATGTGTCGGCGTTCCAATCTCTGTCGTCAAGGCGACTGACCTGCGGCACCATTTCCTGAGTAACCATTGTGTCGGCGAAGCTCACGTCTACCTTGGAGGACACGGCCAAAGACTTGATGATGTCGAGGCCGGGCGAGTTGCTGAGCGTTGATTGGCCTGGCTTGAAACCAACTCCGACAACGAGCACGCGTGGCTGAGACTTGCCAAGGCCGGCGTTTTCCAGTGTCTCGATAGCTCGGGCCGCAATATCCGCAGGACGCCGCCACATGGCTTCGGTGGCGGCACTGAGGAGGGGGAATTTGCTGTTTGATAGGAGATAATAAGGGTTGATAGGGATGCAGTGGCCGCCAACTCCAGGACCGGGCATATAAGGCATATACCCAAAGGGTTTAGATGCAGCAGCACCGCAGACCTCGTAGGGATCAATGCCATGGGGAATACATGCGTCAGCCATTTCGTTGGCGTAGGCGATGCACATCATTCGCTGGCAGTTTTCGTAGAGCTTGGTCATCTCAGCGACCTCAGGCTTGGATACTGGGACAACGTGGTTGAACACAGCCGAATAGAGACGCAGGATGCTATCCAGGGAGCCCGGAGCAACGTCATCCAAGCCCGAAACGACCTTGGGGATATCGTAAGCAGGTGGCTCGGTACGTCCAGGGTCGACACGCTAATTCTGTCAGTATTTGTTCTTGATTTTTTGTCCATTTGTCTACGTACCTCTGGAGACATGCCAACGAAGAAGCCGCAGTCTTTTGCAAGTGGCCCAAGAAGTTCTCGGGTCATTCCAATGGCTACTGAGCTTTCAATCACGACTGTCGAGCCCCGTCGCGCATGTGTAGCCACAGTCCGAAGGGCACTACGCAGATATGAGGCGTCAACACTGCGGTCGGGACGAAGCAGCGTAGGCACAGATATCAGGAAATGGGTTGCATCGTCCAAGTCATCGGTGATGCTAGATAGCATGACGCGCTCGTTTCCTTTGAACATTGGCTGAACTTCGGAAATGCGTTTGTCGGAAATATCGAAGCCCAATGTATCAAAGCCGCGGGAAAAGGTCTCGACGAGATGGGTACCAACGTAGCCAACCCCAATGACGGCCACCAGAGGACGCTCAGCGCGAGTTATTGGGCTCGATTGCAAGTCAAGCTCAATCGTCTTGGACGCGTGCGTGTCTGTCCGATGAGGGGGCGTCAAGGGGGGTGAGAAGGCAGAGGCTGCCTGGCGCTTTTCGAGAGTCTTGTTAAGGGCAAGCGGCCGAGGCCCAAGAGTTTGTTGAGGCATCATGTTGATGGTGACAGAGGGAAAAGGAAACGAAGTTTCAATGTAAGTGAGAGATATTGACTCTTGAGTAAGTGAGGTAGTTGATGGGTGAGGATGGGAAGCAGCAAGTAGAACTCTCGGATGAGGCTGTTTATATGTTTCAATTGCTCTTTGCAAGACGAGGCTTTTTAATTTTAGACTTTGACATTAATTCAACCAAACGTACGACGAAAAGACGCTTTGAGAATGGTAAAAGCCTCATTCTGGAGACTTGCGAAGGTTTCTGAAAGCGGGTTATGGACTGTTCGCTCCGACAACAACGCCGACAGACTAGTGAAGCAACGGATGAGAAAAGAGGAGAGTACTGGTCTGAACGCATCACTTGAATCGATAAATGCGTGATACAGATGGCAAAGAGAGAAGTGGATTCAGGGAGACAGTACGAACCTTGCCGCGGGCCAGATGTCACTGCGGTAACGGTTGCTCTTTGGAAAGAGGCAAGTCGTTGTGAAAGTGGTTTAGGCGTGAGAGAAGGCGTGGCATCAAGAGTTACAGGGCTAGACAGAAACGTCTCTTTTCTGCCATGAAGGAAGCAAAGAGAACTGCTTAGCTGCCGGCTCGGACTGGCATCAATGGGTGTCAACTGCCCCCATCAAGCGGCTCGTTCTCGGGGCGGAAGATGGACATGAGGATCCGGGAGACTAGCAGACGACCCTAGCGATACTTCACATTGGGTGACAATGTCCGTAGCATATGGTCCGTAGTATGTCACCGTGGGTTAGTGATTGTCCCAAGTTCCATGGCGTGTCACTATTCGTCGGTGATGCTAGCCACAAACGGATCACTAAGATGGCCTCAGAAGAACACGCGAGGGTCCACTGACTCAAGCCGCACTCTATACCCACGTTAGGAACTGCCGCCGCGTGCCTTAAACATTGCCGTTTTCTGGTCGCGGGTGGCGCGTCCCACTGCATGGCAACGTTGAGGGCGTTCTCCGCATTCCATCTCCTCAAGAGGCGGATTTTGTCGAAACCCCGAACTCCGAAGCCTCGGTCACGATCGCAATGTCTGCTGTTATTAGCCTGATTGTTGAGACCACAGGGAACAGGGACGCGTGGTGTGGACGAGAAGGGTATTCGAGAAGGCACCGCCAAGGCGAGAGAGAAACTCAATGCCCGTATCCGCCATAGAAATGGAGCTAAGAGGGATTACGTTTGCCAACGTTAAGCCTCCTGTTCGTCTCAAATCTCAGCGAATAAACCGCTCATTACGAGCACGTTCCGCTTGATGTCTTGAGAAACAAATGTTTCTAGCCCTCCTGCGTTAGCTTACGCCATGACATCATGGCAGCACATCCAGATTTGGATGCCATATTGCTGATGTAAATCGCATCCATCGAGCACCACGATGCTGCATTCAGGTGCGTCCAGCCCTAAGCGAGGCTAAAGTGACAAGCGGTGGATCTTCCGTCTACGTGGTATGCATTGGATTGTAAACTTAGATTAAGCGCCTCTGTTTGGGTCGAGCTCCCTCCCAGACATGGCTTGGCTTCCGGCACACAGTCTGTAACGGGCCTAACGGCATGTCATTGCATCCACCTTTCCTCAACTCTAAGGTGGCAGTCAATTGTCCAGGACCGGCAAACTAGATCCAGTTCTTATGATCGATCATTTAGCATCATCTTCATCAGTCGTGAACGGCCTGTATCTTGTGGAATGTATTGCATTCCATTCAACTTGGGTCGCCACGAGCTGCCTAGTTCATACTCTGGCAACGTCTGATGGAGAGTTCAGTGTACTTTCATACAGATCGAACCAGGGTTCAAATCCATACCACGAAATCCACATATGGATCCATAATGTGGATCCATATCCATTCCATTCCATTCCACGTGGGCTTCAGCATTTCCATATCCACGCCACGGAGCCCCTTCCACATGTTCCACATGTGGAAATCGTGGAAAATTTTAGGTGGGGTTCGAAAATACCTGGATCTCCTTGTGAAATCACGCATATCCTAAGTACTTTCTATCACCCACAACGACACAACATCGATTTGCCACCCCGTTTTCCTCCGTACACAACGAGTCCATTCTGGGGGCTTCACTGTTACTCGCGTTACTACCCCAAATCGAAATGGCCACTCCCCATCCTACCAAGTCAACCACATCCGTTCCAGAACGAACAGAAGAAGACAATCAACGGCTCTTTCAGCTCTACAAAAGCTGGATCTTGACGGAGAGAGACGGCAAAGCGCGTCTATAGGTATATCGGTTCGGCTACGATATCCAGCATACCAAGAAGCAGGAACGTCGGTGGGTGTGTTGCCTTTGCGTCAAGCAACAGCGGATTCTAATGGACCAATGACAAAAACATTTGACGTCACCGAGGGACGGATACGACCCACTAATTACCATTGTTGGACGAAGTAGGTTTCCATTCCACAAATTCCACAATATGGATCCATGTCCACCCATTCCACACACCGAAATTATTAGTCAGCATCCATATCCACGCCATATTCACAAATGTGTCGTGGAGTGTCGTGGATTTGAACCCTGGATCGAGCCGTAACCGGCTGGTGGCAAACCTGGTAGCACGCTGACGCGGATATGGAATCTTCCTGTTGCCAAGACACTGGCTGTGGACGGACAGAATCTGTAGTTGACTGAATGCGGCTTTGAGATGAGGGCCATGATACAAGCCTTCACCGTCGCCTCATTGTTGGATGTAGCGTTGCCGCTGTTGTTTTCCTCAATTTTGTCTTCTTTTTCAACGGCGTGTCCCAGCTCAATGACCAGACAGCAGAGATGAACCAGCTCAGCAATAATCACCTTCGACAAAGCGAGTCAGACCAGGTCCTGGGCGATGGCACCCTGAAAGCCAAAGTCGTCGATATGGAGAACACAAAATGCGGCACTAAGTTCGAACCATTAGATACGACTCCTGTGCAAGTCAGTATCAAAAACCAAGACCTCGAGGCTCTGGAGAAAGACCATGACAACCTCTGCACCACATCAAACCCGGCACAGGAGATTCTTCCTCAGATTTGGGGCCGGGGAGACACTGTTGAATCATGTCAATACCCTGCCGTCGAAGACCCGATCAACCCGGCACGAATACTTACCAATGCGAACCTTCGAAAGCAGCGCATCATATTCATGATCCTGATCGTCATTTTGAACATCGTCATGGCGGTAATTACGATTTTTGCCAAAGAGTCGAAACTCAACTTGATTGTGGTTCTACTTTTCAAAAGCAAGGACTTCCTTTCGGCTCTTGTGTCCATGCTGGGCATGATTTTTAATGGCCTACGCCGTCAGGTCCGGCATCTGGAGCCTGTTTCCCAGCGCTGGATACTCTCTCTCATACCGGCCTACTCTGAGAGTGAAGAGCAGATTGTGAAGACAGTCTACTCTCTCCGAGACAACGACGTTGAACCCCATCGCCAAGTCATGGTGATAGTTCTTGACGGAAACCCGAGAGATGTACGATCACACATGACGAGGGTGGTGCGCGAGTTTGAACGCCCTTATATCAGCTTGAAGTGGAAGAGAGGCATTCTTCGCATCACGGTTGGCTTTATGGAAGATGTTCCGGTCATTGTTATCGAAAAGGTGCAGAATGCCGGTAAAAAGGACTCTCTCATCCTCTGTCACGATCTCTTTAACCACCCTCGCAAAAGCTCACCACTTTACACCCAGCTTCTAAGAGAAGAGATGTGGCAGGAGATTCTTCCGATCCTCACCGAAGGGCCCAACTTCAACGGGTTCGACATGGTCTTCTGCACGGATGCGGACTCAACCATCCACAAGGGTGCCATAGCCAGATTGGCCAATGCTATCGCACGAGACAAGCACGCCATCGCAGCTTGTGGCTTAGTTCTTGTAGAGTTGGAACCTGGATACGAATGGTCGTTTTGGAATCTCTACCAGCAATTTCAGGTCTGTAACCTCTACCGGATTCCCGGGCACCATACTTACTCGGCGCAGTATACTTATGGACAGTATGTTCGAAGACGAGCGGAAGGCATGGTGGGAAAAGTAACCTGCCTCCCCGGCTGTATTACGATGATTGCAGTCCGGGAAGAGATGGCAGGAGCAATAGAAAAGTATGCCGAACCAGTCACCGAGCACCTCGTGCTTCCACACCAAGTGCAGTATCTGGTGAGATAGTAACACCGCACAAGTTAAGCGACTAAGTGACGCTGACAAATTATTCTAGGGAACTGATAGACGGCTCACATATTCTATGCTCTCTCAGGGCAAGCACCTACGCACTCTGTTCGAACCTGACGCCGTCAGCGAGACCGTCGCGCCTCAATCGATTCAGCACTATCTCAGCCAGCGGCGAAGATGGGGTTCGAATGCATATTTTAATAATTACTTCTATACGGCCGGGAAAAAGATGATTCTCATAACTCGCATCGCCTCCAGCATCGAGGTCATGCGACTCAGCATGGTCTACTACCGAGTTCTCAACACGGCACTATTCATATGGTCACTTACTTCATCGCATGTTACCATCTTGCAGTTGGTTCCGATGCTCATAATCGGCCAACTCCCAACCCTTTGGTTCTTTTGTTCCATCGTCATCGAGGCCGAATTAAGAAAACGAGCGCACAAGCTTATAATAGGATTTCTTGTCAACAAAATGATCTCGCCATTCATGTCAACAATTATCTTTAGCAAAGTTGCGGCAAATCTAGGGAGTCAAGGTAGGTTGCCTCTGAAGAGTACACTCGCACAAGGTGCTAACATCTACAGCGTGGGGCATGTCAGGAGTGACGGCATCCACGGCGGTCCCAGCTGCCGATCCTCCTTCCGAGGAGAGTGGTCAAGAATCTGCAGATCTCTCAGCGGCGGAGAATGGAGAACGCCATTTACCCATAACAACAGGCTCTGGGAATGATGAGGAGGCCAGGGAGTCGGTGATGTGTCGACATGACGTAGAAACTCTGCGTCAAGACAATAATTAAAAAGTAAAGAACGAATTCGCCAAGAGTGGGCAATGAGTGAGGGATGAAAATGCCAACACGATGACGCAGCTGTGTAATGAATACTTTCCCACGGCTATGCCGCCGATGCCAGCTGACAATCAGCCGGACACTCTGTAAGAACACAACAGAGTCTCGAACAGTCTGTGGTCATTGCGACTCTCAAAAGCAGGCCGGTAGTAAGAGCTAGGTTAGTCAAGTTCACAATCACCCATTGCTAGTTGATGCCCATCCCTAGAACGACCATCACTTCTGGGATTTCCGAATCAGCTCAAGGGGCCATAAACAAGATCTTGAGCTGATCCTGCCGTCGCCGAAGATCATTGAACTGCTGCGAAAGGAGATCGATCAGTGGCATTAGTATGCTTAAAGTAGCGGATAGATTTTAATGAAAAACTGAGGTAGCTATTTTGATCAGATTTATTCCAAGCATCTAAACAATTTCAAGCTCAGTGGAATGTAATTTACAATTGCCTTTGTTTGACACAGAAATGTTAACTATATGACTGATCGGTCTCTCCGAGTTTTCCGCCCTTGCATCACAACCATCAGAAACCCAGAAACTCAATGCGACGGCCGCGCGATTCTTTCGGCAAACTCAGTTTGCCGCAGACGCCGCATTCTTTCTTTTCAGTCCCCTGCCAAGACAGCTTATTAATCTAAGTCACATTACTAGCAAACGTGCATGACGCGTTTACTGCCCGTAAAGAGCAGTGGTTGTGAAAGTCACTTTTAGCTTACCAGAGCTGCAATTCTGTGGCTCAATAGCGCACATCGTCACCACGCTAGGACCTTGCAGCATGCCAGACATCCAACTAGCCGGAATGGGAATGCCACCGAGGCTAGTATTAAACCGTTTGTCGTTCTCAATTCCTCCACTAAGAATGGCCGTCAATAGCTTATTCCGCCTTCTGCTGGGGAATGTGGGTTCGGGCAGTTGGGCATCGCCGGCAAAAGCACCCAGAACCGTTACGAACGTGGAAAGGCCAGCAACGTAATAGACTGATTCAGGTATAATAAAGTTGATCTAGAGGCACTAGATTTGCGACCAGGCTGCCCTCGACCCGGAGGATTATACAAGTTAAGGATAGTCCCTGTGGCCGACTGTTCTACACATGCTCTAGGATAGACTCTGGCAAGTAAAATGACAAAGAACTGTCTCCCTTGGCACAAATGGCACAGGTATCTGCCCAAATTCGTTCAAAAGAAAGGGTACTCGAGAAGTGGCGAACATGGCCTGTCACAGATCGTCACAGATCCATAACCTTGGATTGCACATTAGTGATCGGAATTGTCAATCAGGGCTAGAGATGCGGCATTGACGCTAGTTCTGATTGCGACCTTCTCCCAGATCATGAAGCCCTCGTCATGAATTTGAAGTGGAGAGTGCCCAGAGTGAGCTAATTGGTGTTCTCGTCGCGGTCCCGGTCGCGGTCAAAAAGATTACTCCCTGGCTCAATTGACGGCACAACGTATCCGAACGACACACTGTGCTTCCCATTCTTGCGCTTTCTAGCATATGTAAGCGTGGCTTCAGTCAACCTGTGACCTCATATGTCGTCCTCCCCGATCCATCATCATCTACCATCAGTAACGTGTACGCGCAAGTCGCAAGTCTGTCACTATGTTGCTCCGGGACAGACCTCTTTACGTCAAGCTTCTCGCCATGCTTTTCATCATCATAGTCTGCCTTGCCGTTATCTTAGGCCCCGTGCTGAGTCAAGATACCTCCTCGAATTCAACCATCAAGTGGCACAAGATCACCACGTCTAAAGGAGATCGACTACCAGACTTTAGCTTCAGCGGCTATCACGCGTCGAATCAATCGCTTCCCGACGTCACGAGCACAGCAACGGCTACGCTTGCTCCCGCCAAAGGCGACCAAACCCAGCGAATTCAACGGGCTCTCAACCAGACTGCGTCTGCAGGGGGTGGTGTAGTTGCCCTAGGAAAAGGCAATTTTACGATCTCCGCTGGATTGTTAATACCCAGTGGTGTGACGCTCCGAGGGTCCAGCCCAGCAGACACGAAGCTCATTTCAACGCAGCAACCAGTTGACCCGGTAATTACGCTGGGAAGTGGTGGGAAAACTGCTAAGCAGCTTGTCACGGCCAAGATAACCGATTCCTATGTCCCAATAGGTACATCAGTGCTAAATGTCAATGACGCTGCGGGCTTTAAAGTTGGTCAGTCAGTCTACGTGCAGAGAGCAGTGACGGCGAATTGGGTCCGCTACAACGGAATGAGTGACTTGGTTCGAGATGGTGTCAAACAAACTTGGATAGAGGTATGTGCCTCATATCCCTCCATTCTATGTTGTATGAGCTGACCAGTGCACGCAGGTCGGCAAAGTGATCCAGCAGCCCAACACCATCTCGTCTATTGATGGCACCAAGATCACCCTACTGTTTCCTCTCACAGACAGTCTGGATGCGACCTACATGGAGCCAAATATCATGGCATACACTGCGCCAACTCTCAACTCGGAAATTGGAATCGAGCAGCTTTCTATTTATCTCACAACATCCTGTTCAGGAAGCCCTGTTGGAGACTCGGCGTGCAATGGCGCCGCAGTCAGTTTCTCACCCTGGACGGTCGACAGCTGGGCACGTAATCTGACGCTGAAAGGATTCAACCAGTTCGTCGATGTTGAATGCGATGCTAGCCGGATAACGATTCAAGATGTAGCCATGTACCGAGACGCAGCCACCACTGGGGTTGCAATCCCTTCCGACATCTGGATCAAAGGCTCCCGGATTCTTGTGAAAGACTGTGGACAATACGGGCTCAAGACAGCTGAAGTATTCTCTGTCATGACGGGCTCGCTGACGCCAGGGCCCAACGCCGTCCTCCGCCATGTCACGCAGTCGACGGTCCAATCGATCTACCCACATCAGAGATGGGCGCATGGACTTTTAGTGGAGGATACTTCAGTGCCAGTACTCTTCGTGAACCGCGGCACCAAAGGTACTGGGCATGGTTGGTCAATAAACGGTGGGGCTGGGTGGAATCTGAGGGGACAGACTTCCTTCGAGTCCGCACCTCTGGGGATCAACTGGTGTATTGGCTGCAACGACCAAACAGGCAACGGGACTTATAAAAAACAGGACAAAACAGTAAAGCCTCAGAGTCTCTTTGAGTCTCAACTTGAAGCTAGAGGGTTAGCATAGTCTTCACACTCATGTATAATATGCTAGTCGACTGCTGCTGTCGGTGTATGAATATTGATGGGCGCTTAAGTAACAGGTCTTTCGTGACATACGCTGTATATTTTCCAAGAATGTTACATCTTCATCAGACTCGTCATCCTACACCACCAACTGTACTAGCTGGCTTACGTCGTCTGTCTTCAGTTATGTAAAGAATGGTCTTTTTCTCTCTAAGCCGCACTATAAAAACACTCTGCTTTACGAACCAAATATTATGCAAATTCCAGCACGACTTAGAGTTAACGAGCTCAATCTAACATGACAAGACGATTAGTGTTAGTGTTTAGCGTGGTTAAATTTTCTATTTGCGCTTACCTTATATGTTCAGATTACAGCAGGGACCAATTTATATATCTCTAGTAAGGATATATATTTTTATTACATGTTCTTAATGGTGTCAACTGTGATATAACGGATATTCCTATTGTAATGCTTTGATCTATCTTACGATGTTGAGCGATGCAAAAAAAAAAAAAAAACCCCCATACACATAATGGATTCCATGGCGATCATCAGCTTGCGTCTGTATGGCAAGTATTGAAAGAGGACTTCAAAGAGCGGGAATGGGATTCAGAAATCTCTCTTATCGTTCTGACCTTACTATATCTTTACTGGTATGTTCTTGTCTTGCTAACAACCGTCCGTATGCTCAGGCTGATTATATAGTGAACAACCGGATGTGACCAAGGTTTCTACTATTGGGCCCTTTCTACACCATATTGATTTGCCGAGTGACAACGAGCTTCTTGTCCAATCTGGCACGACCTTCACTCGGTTCCAGCTTTGCTATCTGTAGTACCCCGTCTAACCTCAATCTTCAATAACTGCACCTCTGCCAAAACAGTTTCCATGTTCGTCGCTGATAACCAATGACACAATTTTCGAGCCCCTTCTTGCGCCCTTGCCCAGTTTAAAGCTGCGAGATGTACAGCTTGGACTCTTCCTCCAAGTTTGAGAAACAAGCCACTATACGCTATTTGGAAGCTATCCAGGGATTGAAAAGGTCAGACAGGATGCGAACTATTGGTCGGCAAGTAACAATTGAAGTATACTTATGACGCGGACTAATAATTAGCACTAGAGATATTGATTATCTCACTCGCTTAGTTGAACTTGGCGGCCACGACGACATCTGGGCGAAACTTTCCTCTGGAGCCGCTGCTTTCCTTCGAAGCATCCGACCGCTTGAAGCTCAATTCCATTTGCACCTCAATAAACTAGAATTTAACCTACAGACCTTCTCACTCCCCGGCAGAGGCCACTCGGGTGCAGCCCTTGTTTTGAGCGCCCACCCTTTTCAACGATCTCATGGGAATTGAATCGCAACAGTTAGTCCAGTCACCTCACCTGATTATAATACACATATCATTTTCAACAAGCATCGCTAATCTGAATAGTGTTCAATTATGGTTCTGCTTTGCATAACTCGTTGGGTTAACCTAGTCCACGCCCTTCTCTTTAGGTAAGGAATACCCATCCGTCGTGAAGATTCAATAAGCTGATCCGAATAGAGTCGCACTATCCTTTTGGTATCAACGATTGCGACGATTACATTCCGTTGATTAATCAGCCACATCCTCACCACCTTGTGCAGCAAGATGACTTCATGCCAGTGCACTATAACGGTTAAGGCGAGGGTCACTTGAACAATGGCGATATTGCTGCTTGCTTCTCGTATTCTCAGGGTAATTCTGTGAGTGCTCAACCCCGGTCCGCCTGGAGATGCTGCGCCATGCTCGCCCCGCTGAGAGGGTGTAACCTGGCCTTGCTATGTCTTTTATGACACATTCAAATGGCCGAACAAAGCTCCACCATGCAGTACAGGGCCAATCTCACCCGTAATAGGCGCGGCTGTAAGGCTGAGCGATATCGAAGAATCATGTGTCTGAAACGCCAAGCTTACATCGACATTTCCGTGGCGCTTAACCGGGCAACAGTCATCTCACAGAGATCTGTGTGTCTGTTGATGGGCGTTTCAGGCTGCTGTCCAGATTTACACATAAATTACCAGGCAACTAGCGGCATCTGTGATCCCCACAGATGAAACAGCCAGACTCATCACCGTCTCCTATTTCAAGAGAGGGATGCATGCCCCACACACTCTCTGGCAAGCTGTTGCTTTACGTAATCACTCAAGTGTGAAATGTTGGTTCTCTTCATCGCCTTCGGACCAGCAACCAACTCAGCCAAGACATCATCTCGTTGCAAAAACATCCAAGCAAGTCTCCTCCAAAGCTTGCCTCACCTTGAGTGCTCATATCTTCGCCAAATGTCTCAAGTCACTTGCGGCCATTTCTCACATCCCTTCCAGACGAACTACTTCACGGGATTGCCTCTTTGTTGCCGAAATCTGCACTCCTACGCTTGCGACGTGTGAATCGCAAGTTTTCTTCCGTCGCTACACCTCACGCGTTCCACAGTCTCCGATTCCGAGCTTATGGAGACGAACCTGAGCGTTTCATGTGCATTGCCGAGTCAGAACAGCTTCGAGCTCTGGTTCGAGAGATCACCTGTGACACCTGGGTCGGTCCGGATTTCGAGTATCGACAGACCCGCCAGTACGAGGTTCTTTCGGCCTTTTTTGACGCGTTGCCGTTTATATCTTTGTTCCGGAACGTTGATACCCTGCACTTGCGGTTCGCCTACGACTGCGGCGATCACCCAGATATAGAGGAGACACCTCTGTTTCGTTACAGAATCCTCAGTACGGTCTTCTTTTCTCTCGCAGGTACTTGGTCGGAAGATGAGCAACGAAAAACCGACGAAAAGACCAAATTCCCAGCCTTCTTCAATTACCAGATGGGAAAGGTCCCAACCGATGCTCCCAAGTCTCCTATCCCGCTCAAGTCTCTCGCAGTCTCCAACCTGGAAGACTTCAACGACCGACGACTCACCAAATCAAAGGCGTTTAAAACAGTGCTGAGCTCACCAAGCCTTGTTGATCTTCGACTCTACATAGCGATTCATACAAACGGTATGGATCGGGAGCGCACCACGGAGTATGCTGAGAAATATGTCATGTTCAAGATTCTCCCCTCGACCTGGCTTCGTCCCAAGGCGCTGCACATCTTCAAGTACTATCCCTTTACTCTCACGAACAGTGGGGATGGTATCCGACGATGGACTTTCGTCTTATTGGAGCAGGCGGTGGAATGCCCAGTTTGAAGGTCCTAGCCTTGGGAAACTTCGTTTTTAGTCACGAATGGCAGATTGACTGGTTCGGGTCCTTGGGTATTGAAAAGTTTTACCTCGATGGGTGTGCTATTCTATTCGAAGCTGTTCGCTATATGAAGTTTGATCAGGGGTATCCTTTAAGAGGCACACTGCGGGCAGACATAAGCTCCGACGACGAGCCCCTCAGAGCGTCCCTTAGATGGCACACACTGCTTTCTCATTGGACAAAGTCTATGACCAATCTGAAAGTGTGTAATATGGGTGCATCGCCTCGGGTTGATACTCCGAGCGAAATTGTCGAGGCTGCTCTTGCTGGCGACCCCCATAGGTGCGCGAATCCGAAAGCTGCAGCTCAGCCTTTCCAGCACAACCAGTTTCGGTACTTTGATCGCCCTACTCTAGATGCTAGTGGGCGAGATATTTTCAGGCAAGGTACTGGTACCAGGATGGAAGATGGACAAGCTTTTGAGTACGTCTACTGGTTGGAAGGGTATGATAGCTATAATAGCGTATGGGAGGAGCGGGAAGAAGAACGAGAAGATATGGAAGAAGAGGAATGGTCGGAGTGTTACGGAGCAGAGGAGGCCCGGAAGCTTGACGATGATGTCAAAGCAAAGACCAGGCGGCCCTGGACCTACTCCTTTCTACAGTGGAGGGTAGGGGAATGGTTGGTAATTAAATGTCGGCGGCGAATAGAGCAGATTTGAAAGCACAAGTAAATTCTCACAGCTCTACGTACGGCGGGTGGGAGAGATGGCAGCCTCGATGACACCGACAATGTTGGGAATCGACAGACAGTTGAAGAGGGGCCACATGGCGAAGTTCTAGAAGCCTGTCGGGAAGGAGGGGAATTGGTAGCAGAGAGCGTAGTCTTTCATGTCGATGCGGACCAGGTCGTTGAGACGGGGAGCAGGGAAGCTGAGGATGCGGGAGACCTCCTCGGCGTGGAATAAGTTGGTGGTCTTGTTCCAGTGAATCCACATTCCTCGGAGATAGTCACCAAGGAGGTTGTACAGAGGATATCGCGAGAGGAAGGACAGGCAGTAAGGGATCCAGTAGGTCTCATCGGGGTTGTCGTAGTAGTCGTTCTCGGTCCTCTTGCGAAAGTCACGTATGGTCTCTGCCCTCTTCTCGTCCCCTCGCGACCACACACGGAGGCAAATGCCGTAGAGAGTGTGAGAAGATTCTTGCTGAAGAACGAAGGCGTGGTGAACGCAGTGAGGCTGGCTTCGGCCAGTGCAGATCTCGACATCGTGGGGGAAGCAGGACAGGATAGCCTCTGGTTAGCAAAGCTGTTTCTTGAAGGAGGACTGAGTAGTACGAACCCCCATGGCGGCATGAAGAGCACGGGCAATTTCATTGTCTTGCTCAAGACGCGGGCTGCTGCCCAAGATCTCTGGAAGCCAGAACTGGCCGACGGCACCCTTCATGTGGCCGATCTTGCCCTGAGCTGGGGGAGGAGCCTTGACCCATTGGGAGGGTTCACGGCCAACACCGCAGACTATGTAGGCATGAGTAAGAGTCTTGGGGGTGCGCTGCTGAGGCTTGAGGTTGAGGGTGGAAGGAATGGGCTGAGTGATGCGCGAGTGCACCGAAGATGTCCCGCTGGGAATCAAGAGGTTCTGGTCAGCGCCCTGGTCGCGGGTGCTGGGCCTGCCATCGCGGTAGCTAGTCCGAGGACGGGTGAATGAGGGATGAGTGCTCAGGGAGGGAGGCATGGTTGTGGCTGAGAGGATCAAATCCTCGTTGTCGTCGTCGATTCGAGGTATGAAATCGTCGTCGTCGTGAAGAGAGAGAAAATGCTGGTGTCTGTGCAGTTCTCTCGTAGGGAGTTGACTGCCTAGCTGTCTTGGTCAGTCCTCCGTTTCCTGTTCACCTTGCGTAGGTCTAATGTTCTTGCTCGAGGTCTCGTTCCTCTCTCAGTTGGTCATCCAAGACTCGACTCGATCGGCCTTGGGAGAGAGAACAAGGGAACAAAGAGAAAGAGTCAAAGTAAACAATAAGGGGAAGAAGGAAAGGTGAAGGGGGAAGAGTGAAGAGGTGGTGGGAAGTTTGAAGTTGAGGGGGAGTGAAGTAGAGTAGGAGAAAGAGCCAAGAGGAAGCAAAGAAGCGAGACAAGATGCGGCACCAGTCAAGGAAGGAATGGAGAAGAGGCACCACCGAATCTGTAGGTACCTTCAAAGTACGTACCGTATCAACTCGGTTAACTCTCCCAAGTAGCGCCTCCACTTTATCTCCATATTTCCACTGTTAACCGCAAAAATGTGCAGAAATGTCCATAAGTAACCGATTTCATTGGTCGCCCCATGTTTTTATGGGGGCCGCTACTTGGGCGAGATAACTGAGTTTCTACGGTACTTTTTCAGTTGAGCTGCTAAACTACTCCGAAAGCACGCAGAAAGGGACCAGAAGCAACAGACAGACGAGCAATGGACAGGCTTGGCGGGCGAAAAGATGAGACGGACAGCGGGATAAGCAAGAAAGAAGGATGGGGCCTTGGGCCTTGTTCCCTGTTCCCTCTCTTGAGATCGGCTAGTTAAGTAAGGTTTGCTGTATTTTAATGAGGTATATGGGCTGCAAAGGCAATGAAAGATGATAGCTTGTATCCATGTATCTCGGCTAAGAACTCGCAAGCCTATTGGCTGGAGATTTAACTATGGCTTTCTCGAAGGACAGAACTTTTGAGATGTGCCTGCGTAATAAGTCTCAAATTCCTTCCATTCTTCATCCCGATCTCTGTCTCTCTTGAGTCTTGTTCTTTTTGTCTCGCTCTCCCGTAGCGTGGCCACTTACAGGGGGGGACAAGTCCACTAGCGGGGGCATCACTCCCCACCTCCGGAAACCCTGGCCCAAAAGATTGTAGTGCCCGTCTTGGCCAATCGCAACTCAGGGATGCAAGCTCTGCTCCCCAACGTGGCAAATTGTCTCTGCCGATGATGCAGGGACCTGAGTTGGTTTTAAATGGGCTCAAGGTTCTCGATGGCGCATCTTTGTGCAAGATGATGAAGAAAGAAAAAGCAAAGTGCATTTTACATGGAACAATAGAGGCGTTGCTTACTGTTGTCGCTCGACGGCGGGCTGCGTCGAGGATAAGTGCCCGGAGCTGGACTCGGTCTTGCCAGGAGGCATTCGATATGCTCAAAAACAGTTTCACTTCAGCCCCAATCCTCAGACAATTCGACACCGCGAAAGAAGTGTTTGTCGAATGCGATGCATCCGATTTCGTGTCTTCGGGTATCCTCTCCCAGGAAGACGATCAGGGAGTACTACATCCAGTGGCTTTCATGCAGCGCTCCTACGACTTGCACAACGGCTGGGACAGCGACAACCCTTTCGGAAACCAGGTTTTGTCGCATACCAACCTGTCCGAAATCGACTACGCCTTGGACCAGGTAAGCGTCACTGAAAGACTTAGTATCTATCCGACACCTTTGACTGACACACAAATCTCTTGCAATTCTAGCGCATTGGCGTTGAGCCTTCTAGCATCGTACTCAGCTTGTGCTTCTATGACCGATCCTTTGAGCTCGAATCTTCTTCGTGTTTGGAAACCCGGCTTTGGTTTCAAGGGTCCTGGCTAATCCGTTCGCTGCAATGGCACGGCTGTAATTCTCTTATATGTCAGTAAGCAAGCATGGAGCCACTCCAATCCAGAAAAGGAACCGTATCTCTTACCACTTTCTAGTCAATCGAGACCATAGGAATACAGGATAAAACTGGCGAAATTCCCTACCAGTAATTAGCATTCGCTGGTTAGCGCGCTAGTTTTCTTCTTCTTCAATCAATACAATATGCACATTTCAACAAAGACCCCGTGGCCCCAGAAGCTAGAGATATCAGCAGACTGGAAGGAGGAGAAAGCCGTAATGCCCCAGACCGCATGGCTAGAAAGGAATGGCAGCTCCAACTATCTCTCGGTGGGCACACACCCTGACATTACATTCACATCCCAGAAGCTCAGCGAGGCGAATTCTGGCCCCATGCGACATCACGAGAAGGTCCTCAAGCACCTCCTTCGCTACCTTAGTGGCACCATCACGTTGGCGATCATCCTAGGCGGGATTACGATATTCACGACCTAGTCTATGCAGACGCTTCCTTCGCCGATGACTGGACTACGCGTCGTTCCACAGCCGGGCACACCGTCTTCATCGGTGACGGCCCCAACTTTTGGAAATCGAAGAAACTGACCATCGTAGCCACATCGCCAACAGAGGCAGAATTCATTAACTTGAGGCCTGCGGGAATGCCAGTGCTGTAGATAGCACAGGTGCTTCGAGAAACCGGGTACGAGCAGCCTACACCATGTGTGCTGTTCAGACAGCCAAAACGCCTGACTTGCGGTCCTTAACAAGAGAAATGCGGCTCGCACGAGGCATATCGACATCCGGTTCAAATGGGTCATACAGTGGACCGAGGAGGGTTATTTCAACCTGCAACAGGTGCGGTCGGACGAGATGATCGCAGACGGCCTGACCAAGGCGTTGGGCGCGGTCAACCACCATAAATTCGTCATTCAGCTTCGGCTGCGTGATCTGTGAGAAAAGGAGAGGTCAGCAAAGACATAAATAGCATCATACGGGCAAGAAACACCAAGGTAGAAGCGAAAAGCAACACACATAGCATCCTGAAGACCTCAGATTGCTGTATCCGGGCCTGCCTTAGATAGCTAGTGACACGTCATCAATACACACATTGACCTCAAAAAAAGCCATATCAACCATAAGATGGCCATCACAAAGCATATTTCTCAACCCTTCTCTACTTCTCCTTTTCCCAAGCCCTTCTCGCAGCTGGATGTGTCTCCAAATACTCTGCGTGCATCTCTTCCACGAAATCCTTCACCCTCCAAGCAAGCTCCCACGTTGACTGCTCAGGGGGGTATCCAACCCAGTGCACCTTGAATTCCAATTTGTCTTTAACCCTCCAATCGCAGATACCAAAAATGTGGAATAATTTTATTCCTGTTGCCTTCTCGCGGGTCCCACGTGATTTCCAGTAGCTGTAAAGCATAGTTGGGCAGTCTTCTTGAAAGGCACACTCATCGACGAGCGTGGGCTTGGAGTCACCAGCCCATTTGACCCTGAGCTTGACTTTGGTTCTTTTGTAGATGGTGTGACCGACGATTGCTTCGACTTCGTGTTTCGGCTCTTCCGTATCATCTCGCTGCTCCTCAGGCTCGGTCAATTCGGCCGTATGATCTGCGCCATTTGACTCCTTTGAATTGCTATTGTTCCTTTGCCCGGACGATTTCCTGCCTTCCAAGTGCTCGCGGTCCTTTCCGCCCCCCATCTCGCCTAGACGCGTCCGCTTTGTTTTTCTTTCGAGGTCGGGCGGATCATCGTACTCGCGAAGGGTAAGATCAGCTCCGTTGAGCCCGCGACCCGAAGAGTCGATGGTCTCATTTCCCATTATTGCATAGGGTGCAATTATGGTAGACTTGGTGGCAGAACTAAACTCCTGAAGTGGATTGTCTTCGTCAGGAAAGATAGGCTCGTCCCCCGCGGGGCAGCGCTCGGGACTCGATGAAAAGTCTAATGACGGGCTTCGCGGTTTAGGTTGTTGACGTCGGGTCAACGCATTGTGCGCGCTTGGCTTTGTGCGACTGATGGGTGAGGGCTGAACGGGTCGCAATCGATACAGGGTGCGCGTGTCGACTCCAGTGTCAACGTCCTTCCTCGTTCTGGCCATTGTGCGGCTCGAGAAGAGGCAGTAGGATTCAAGGTGATGCGACAGGAAACGATTGAGTCTGGTGCGTGAAATGGTGGGTCATTCGGCATAGCGATGAGAGAAGAGGTTTCGTAGTGGCGAGGTGAAGAGCCAAAAGTCGTTGATTTGATTGGGTAACGTTGTTGGCCCGGCCGGTAGATCATCGGTTTAATACGCGGTTAGTTGGGCGGCCAATACATGGACACCTAGGTGCCCAAATAAAGTCGCGCCCCGCGAGTGTACGGACCCGCGAACCTATGGGCTCCCCACCGTGTCGCGATCCTTACATAATACGCGTCATAGCTATGATGATTGGCTGACAGAAAATCAACTTTACCCCTGTCGTTTAAATCAACTCTACCCCTTGCAAAGTGGGGCCCGAAAAATCAACTCTACTACAGTTGATATTGTTATTGTACAGGAAGTATAACTTATAGAACTTAAAAGTATCTTATAGTATGATATCTCAGGATATTTATTACTCTATCAACAGTAAACAGGGGTCTGATATTTGCCCGGCGAAAGGTTTTATCGGGTTGACATTGAACGAAAGTCGGAGCTGGCCTCCGCTCGCACTGGAAGCTGCGGCCCCACCCAGCCGCGACCAATGTGCATCCACACTGCATAATTAATCAATGAAAGGTATGTCTGATATAAAGGAATTTTATGTAAAAGCTAATGTACCTTTCAGACCCTAGTTAATACGTTTCATCCCTGGCCGATCAGGACAGGGTTGCCGTTTTCAGTGCACGTAGAACGTGGGGCTGTTGTCAGGCCAACACACCGGATTTTGTCCTTTCCTGGCGAAACGTAAACAAGGTCACGTCGCCAAACTCAACCATGGAAGATGGCATCGCATCGCACCGCACCGCTTCAATTCAATCGAACCAAGTGCATGTCAAGCCATGAGTGACAATACCAGGGTTCTCTCTTGGGTTCAGAGCCTACCCGAGCACGTCGAATACATCCCTCTGCCATCGCACGAGCCGTGCAAAAAGCGCAAGCCCGCGACCGCACCAAGCTACCAACTCGCCAGTCCTCCAGCTTCCCTTAACGACGACGAAAATAAGATGACATCGACGCCAAAAAAGCGACGCTTAGAGGGATCAAGCGTACTGTTAGATCCCGATGCGACACCTCGCCCTGGTGCTGGCGCCAGAATGCGCAGCGTCGCAGGTTCTTCAGCTTCAATTTCCCAGTCGGCCTCCGAGACGAGCTCTGTCTCGGGAGCCTCTTCGCCCAAGAAGCAGATGATGAGTCTGCGGTTGAGCGAGACAGGTGTGGAATGGCTAGCACTTAATGAGAATACGGTGCCCGAGGTCGCGAGGACGCTGTTCAACACCATGGGCGAGGTGGGGCGAGGCCATGACATTTTACCGGATGTCTTGAGACCTACAATCACCGAGAAGCTCAAGGCTCGAAACATGGATCATCGTCGGTGGAGACATTGCTTCAAGCCTGCGGATGAAGGCGACGCTCTACCTGGTCGGATCCCGTCTATCGAGGAGGTGGAAAAGGTTCTCATGAAGGCCACCGAGTGTGAGAACTTCAAACATGAAGAGGCTAGTTGGAACAGTCAAGTACATCTACGTCTACTCGAAGGCATTTTTGAGGAGCCTTTGGGTGGACAGTGCGATGACTTCAATGCCGTTAGCTGGTGAGTACCATTGATGATGTAACGACAGCTATGCTAACTCTTTTTGTTACTTGTAGCACCTCGGCCCGTCCGCATCGAGAGTTCAAACCAATCTCATCTACGACTAAGATGATTGATATCTGTGTATACGCTTCACTCGACCGTAACGAAGAGTTGAGGGCAGCTATGACGGAGTTCAGCAACATCACGCCCACTATGGCCGTCAATCATACTGACTTTGAAACGATCCAACACCGCCCCCTTGTACTGAGTATCGAGACTAAGAAGCCCGGAGTTGAATGGGAAAAAGCACAACTGCAGACTGGTGTCTGGCACGCTGCGCAATGGGCCTTTCTTCGATGGGGCGTTGGCCAAAAGCTCCTTCGCCAGCGTCTAGAACAGGGCTTGGATGCACCAACGACAGATGAAGAACAAGAAGAGTTCAAAGGGGAGAAGCTTGCGGCCTTGTCCAAGCTTGGCTTCATCCCGGGCGTTATCGTCCAGGGAAATGGATGGCACTTGGTACTTTCAACGTATGAGGATGGCAAGACAAAATTGTGGACGGATTGGGTGTTTGGGACGACAAAGGGCTTATTGGACATTTATGCTGTGGTTGCTGGTATTCGAGAGCTTACCGCTTGGGCGAGAGACGTTTACTTGCCCTGGTTTGGGACGTATATTCTGGATTGATTCAGGTCTTTTGGCCTTTGTACGGGGACACTTTGGAAGATACCTGTTTGGATTACGGATTAATACATGAATAATGCGGTTGCTATGAATGAACATGGAGACAAGAAGACCGATCTATCAGGACTTATGTCCATTCATATCGAAATATGGGGGCTAAGGTCAAGTGGTAGGGCGGTGGTGGAGGGTACACTTTTTCCGAAAAGGCCGCACAAAGTCCACTACTATTTAAAGAGAATTATTCCATGATGATGAGATGTTTTCCGAGCATTGTAGCTATTTTATGGAATTAGTTAACTAGTTGGGTGTGGCATTCACTTGTCTGTGGCACTCGCTTTTCATGTACGTTAACTAAGTGAAATAGTTAAGTTTTATATGGCGCGTGGCTATTTTTGGTTAGCGAAAGGGTGGTAGGGCATGGTAAGGTCTGCATGCCGCTGCCTTGTCAGATAGGGGAGGCGGGGATTGGGTACTCTGTAGTCTCCCCGACAGACTTGCTCACGCAAATGTTATCATGACGAGCTGCCTCAAGCTAACCAAGTCAGGCCATCTTACTACTCCAAATGTGACCATTCCGGGATCGTGCGTATCTGCTGCCACATATACTTCTCCAACTTGTTGGTACACTTCACATACAGCGAATGCTCGCCATTGAATTGCCGACAGTTGCCGAAGATGAGCTGGGCGTCTTTGATGAAATCTTCAGGTGTCATGTACTGCTCCGCTTCCAGCTTGGCCTCCATAGTACTGAGGTCCATTGGTTCCTTGATGACTTCATAATAGTCGGCGACGTCGTCCTGGCTGACAGGCTGCGAGAATGGCCACGATGATTGATGGTTCTGCAAGTTATTTAGGAGATGTAGCAGCTGCTTATAGTTCGGGCCATGACCCGATTGTCTGGTCAGCTCGTCCATATCAAGTGACCAACCCGACGCCCGGATTGCGTCGATGGATAGGGGATCAATGGGAACAACGCCGTTCTCCCACTGTTTCGGAGGTTGATGGACCACGTGACTCTTACTAAGAGCCTGTATCTTGGCATGGACGCATTCTCTGCTTGAGGAGCATGCGGCCTAGCTCCAGGTAGCGAATCCTTGGGAGCATAGAGCACTGCATGAGAGTTCCGCCCTCATAGTCTTTTATACACCCCTTCCAAATCGAGTCATCCAACGTGATCTCCTTTGTAAAACCCTGTTTCTTGAAATAGCCGATGGCCAAGTTGTCCGCGTAGGTCAGGAAATGCATCATGTTAGATGCAGTGATCGGAATGGTCCGGTAAGTTATGGTATGGTATGGAGGTCAAACCATACCATACGGGACCCAATAGAGCCACGGGTCCGTACACTCACGGGTCCCCTATTAGTCAGCATAACCCTAACCCTCTGCCTTGCTGCTTTATTTTCTTATAGGCTACTTCTATATCGTAACGGACAAGACCCTACACCTCTTCTATGGCCTTGTATATGACATTTGCTACATGTAGGTAGTCTTTTTGCTGGCTTATCTTGCGGCTCATCTTGCGGCTCATCTTGCCCCTTGTCTTGCCCCTTGTCTTGTCGCTTGTTTTGTGGCTTGGCTTGAGGCTCGTCTTGTGGTTCGTCTTGTGGTTCGTCTTGTCGCTTGTATTGTGGTTTGCCTTGGGGCTCATGATTGTGTTGACAAAATCGTGCTTCGGTTCGATGTTTAAGAAGCCAATTTCCACTCCATTCTTCCTTGGCTACTATTGAAAATTGGCAGCCAGTGCGAAATCGATTGCATGCGTAGGTAACTGTAAGTCGACCAGACCTTTCTGTAGGTAGCATCTCAACAGAGTACCTTCCCTTATACTCTGTCTCCCGGAGCTGCTTCACCGCCGATTGTGCTTTGTCAAACCACTTCTGTTTTTCTTCGTCGCCTTGGAGAACCCATTCTTGCCTGAACCATGCCCACTTTCGATATGGATCGAGTATTTGAGCTGCATAGTACGCTGGTGCAGGGTTGGACATCTTACGAACGGGAATCGAATCGATAGATTCATTCGATGCCAAGTCTTACGAATGTCGAATCGAATTTCTTGGCGTTCGATTCGCATCGAATCAAATGGGCGCACTCCATTCGATATGCGAATCGAACATGCCACATTTCATTCGACATCGAATCGAACGGCGCTAAGCATTCGATCGATTTTCGATCGATTCGGTCGAACAGGGCTCCCGATTGCAGAAACACGTCAGGGGGCCTAAATTTTAGCGTAATTGATCGACGCGTTAAGAAGCTACTGGCGCGATCTTACGTGACGACCCCAGTACGCTGCATCGTTCGCCACGAATCTGTCTTGTTGCTAAGATGTGTTAGTGAGTACGTCTATCCTCCCCGAGAGATCTATGGCGCAATAGGTACCTTGCAACTTCACTCATCATCCCGACAACCCACAATTGGATGTTTCATAAAAGTTCGAAGACAATCCATTTTGTAGCTTAGAATGAGGCATCTAGTCGATTTCCATGAAGAATATACGATTTGGAGGAGATATTGAAGTGCGAGTTATCTTAGCTGCAAATTCCAACTTGCAAAGTCAGGAGGTACTGGCACTACCATTATTACGGAGGCCAGAGCTGCAGTAGCCTCTAACACAATTGTATAGGGTAGGTCGACACCAGTAACATGGCGGCGCACGCAAGGCCGAAATATCCCAAACATACGCCGCTTTTTCAGCAGAATCAAATGAATGCAACTAAAAATTAGTGCCTCTAGATTCTCTCACCGAGAGCTTTCTATTATTGCCAATCTTGGCATGATCAGATGAATATTTCAGACTTGGACTTTCATATATTGACATATATAGGACTCATAGTCTTCCTTTATTCATCCAATGGTCCCTCTTTGTCTCGGGGACCTGCAACCAAACCAAGCCGTACCCGTGAACAGAAGTACTAGCGACTTCGTAGGACCCTCGGAGTGCTTTCATTTAGAGCCTCAACTTCAAGTGCCCACCGTTCCACCTCACGTGTTCCAGTTTACGGAGAGCTCAAGAATCCGTTCTCAATTGACGCCAGATTGGAATGAGACCAAACGTGAAAGCCGATACGGGCAGAAAGACTGGGCAACGAGGGGATGAGACTTTTTGAGGCGTGTGCGCAGTGACGCGAGCCAATAGGGGCCTTGGAACCAAGAGGAATAGGGAATATATGGAACCTGGCCGCCGGAAAGCTTGCCTTTTGGCCCGGGGTCTGTGGACCTGACCAACAAGACCTGTGAATTGGTTGGTTGCGAAGCGCGGGGAGGTTTAGTAGATCAACACTTGGAAGAACCCCCTCCGCCAATAGCTGGAACAAAGGTTGACTCCTTCGCTACGCTGGCGTCTTCACGCGCGACTGCTTCGGATTGGGACGCGCCATGTCGTCACTCGCACTGGTGGTCAATGGCTCATTCATTCTTACAAGGCTCGGCAAGTTCAACGGCACTGACGACTCGCGAATTTCGCGTTGACGACAACATGCGTGTGATACACGCGTGTTATTGGCCTTACACACCTGTGCAGCGATGGATGGATATTACTTGACCCTCCGCACGCAGCCTCAATGGCTTCCAACAACATCGTTCAGCTCACTCGATCCGTACGGCCGACCTTCCCGTCTAGCTAACTATGTCACGATGTCCTCCGAAACATTCTCTTCAAACAGCCCATTCTCCGATCAGCCAGAGGCTATAGAGCGCATTGAGTTCTCTTCGTCTTCGCCGGCTGTCTCGTCGCCAGCATCGTCGTTGCCAGCGACACCATCGCCCCGTCCTCGCGGGACTGCCGCCGACTTTATCAAGGTCGATTGGACACTCTGGGGCCGCCAAGAGTGGATGAAATGGCCAGGATTCGAGCGCTATACGGGCGGCCAAGACACGAGGGCGTGGTGGCAGGAATATGGGTACCGCGTTGAAGACCATTCCACCTGTCGACAGGGCAATAAGTTGAAGTGGATCTGCGCAGACTGCTTCGCGCGAGGTTTCAAGAAGAAGTCGGATTTCTGCTTCGTCTGCTCGACAGGGGCCTCTATCAAGAAACACCTTCGCGCAGCCCACGGGATTTTGGTATGTCCCCTGGTCCGCGGCCCGTTGATATGCTGATTTAAAAGGGCCCGAACCAAGCTGCCCGTCGCGGGGGAGGCTCATTGTTGCATAACCAGACTATCACTCATTTCCTCGACGCCGACTTCAATAACCCTAACGATCAGTTCCTCCTCAGCAACCTGCGTGGACAATTCAACGTCAAGGGCCTTCGAGTTCTTCTTCTCGACTGGATTACGTACCACAACTTGCCGTTCGAGATAGTCAATGCTGAGCGATTCCAACGGATCCTGCTTTACGGCAACCCACTCCTTGATAAGGCCCATATTCCCTCTGCGAAGACTCTTCTTCGCATGCTCGAATCTGAGTATAGAGGCGCCGTTGGGCCGGTCACTGAAGTATTGCGCAGTGCTCGATCCCAAATCCATTTCTCCTTCGACGGCTGGACGTCAAAATCATTCGTCTCGTTCCTTGGAATCAATGCTCAATTCGTCGATCGCGACTTCGTCCAGCACCGAATCCTCCTCGGACTTCGACCTCTCACTGGGCGACACACCGGCGCATCGCTTGCCGACGAGGTAGCGGATACTCTTGCATTCTGGCAAATCAATGACCCTGACAAGATTGGGTACTTCACTCTCGACAATGCAGCCAACAACAACACGTGTATTAGGGACCTTGCATTCGAATTCAGCTTCTCTCCTGAAGAGCGACGGATTCGCTGCGCTTGCCACATCGTCAACCTCTGCGTGCGGGCACTGCTGTACGGTTCCAAGCGGGACAACCTGGCTGCAATTGTCGCAGCCGATGGCGACGATCAGGACGACGATGAGGGACGGGTTGATCAAGCTATCAACGAGGCACTGAATGGAGAGATGGAAGACGACGAGGACGAAGAGATACAGCCAGACGTTGCTGTCAGTAGCCCTGATGAAAACTTCACGTCGTCCCACCCGGCTCCGGAAGAGATCAACAGCACCACGTTCAGGGAGTACAGCCAGAACGGCGCCCCGGGAATGCTTCACAACGTCGGCCTTCAGCTACGAGCGAGTCCACAACTGTATGAGCAGTTTCTTCAGTCTCAGCGCAAGGAATCTGGCAAGGAATTAACACTCCACTGGGTCTTTAACAACGCCACTCGATGGGACTCGGACATGCGTATGATGGAAAGGGCCCTTCGTCTCCGCCCAGCACTTAACACATTCTTCAATGACGTTCAGAACCGCTGGGAAGCTGAGGGCGCCTGTGAGAATGCCAAGCCCGTAGTTCTACAGTATCGGCTAAGTGGGTACGACTGGAAGATTATCGAGATGCTGGTCAAGCTTCTGAAGCCTTTCGAGGTCGCCACTAAGCAGCTTCAGGGCAGCGGTGTTCCCGGCGTGAGATCGACTTGTGGTAGCTTCGACGAGTACTTCCCTGTCTTCGAGATGCTCCTTGACCACCTCGAAAGTGCTATCGAAGGTATAATCTACGAAGAAGTTGAGGATCCGGTGAGCAAGAGGAGGAAAGACGTCGAGGTTGCCATTTACGCGGGACTTGATAACAGAACTCGTAAATTGTTTGAGGTTTTTATCAAGCTCGGGTGGAAGAAGCTTCATAAGTACTATGCCCTTCTGACCAGTGCCGCATATGTAGGCGCCGTTGTCTTTAACCCTGCGAAGAAGTGGCGTCTCCTCGACCAACTGTGGTCTCGAGTTCCTACTCGCAAGGCGCAGGGTTGGCGAGCCGACTACGAAGAGAAGCTATTGCAGATCTGGGAGAACAGCTACAGTCAACGCGACGTTGATAACGAGGTCCTTGCTACACCTGATGAGGCCTCAATGGATTACATCGAGCGCAGGCTTGCCAGGAGTGTCGCTAGCTCGGCATTTGCCACGACTTCACCTGCCACCGCTTCCAACCTCCGCAAGACCACACGCAAGGCAAAACAGACGACCACGGCGGCAGCGATTGATGATGAATATTCCAGGTACTGCGCCGAGGATATCGTCAACAGTCAGTACTACAGGAGCAGACCAATTGACTGGTGGAAGACCAATGCTTATCGGTACCCGCGGCTGTCTACCATGGCTGTTGATATGCTCAGTATCCCATCGTCGTCTGCAGAGAGTGAGAGGACGTTTAGCAGCGCAGGGCTTATGATGGCGCCGTTGAGAAATCGGTTGGGGAGGGAGATAGTGGCTATGGGTCAGTGCATTCGATCGTGGAGTAAGGCTGGGATCTATACGCCTTCGCTGCCGCTGCTTAGCCTAAGTGATGACCAATGGGTTGATGTACTTGCGTCGCTGAAGGACACGAGCGACTTCTGATCTGCCTAGTAACACCTGTTTTCCACAAATTAACTCTGTTCTGCGACGTCTCTTCCCAAATCACGATCATAATGATAATATTTATTCCGCCCGGAGGGACATTTCCTATAGGACCCTACCGCTATGCTATATACTCCCTTCATGTGCTTCCTCGTGTAACGTGTTGCCCATTGCCCTTACACAAACCAGATTTGGATCACTCCATATCAGACGGTCCTCTTATTGGCAAGTCACCATTTCCTCTAACGTTCTCTACCTTCACGGGGATTAGTCATCTATTCGATCGAATTCGAATCGAAATCGATCGAATCTTGGCATCGAATCGAATGACAGGTGCTTGATTCGATATCGAATCTATAGGAGACGTGCTAGATTCGCGTCGAATCATATATGGCTACACCCGAATCGAATGCCAAGCCATCGAATCGAATGGCAAGGCCCGGTATTCGATTCGATAGATTCGATAGATGTCTGTCCCTGCGCTGGTGGAAGATCAGTATCTTCGGGGAATCGATTCTGCCAATTCAGCTGCTGGTTGTTGTAATACTCCTCGCATTTTGACCACGCGGCATCTGCGCAACTTTGGAGGTACTTCCATGTGAAGTTATTGTCGTCTTCGGTGTGGATGTTGTAGTCAAGGGTCGGACCAACTACACTGCAAATCCACGTGGACCACATATAAGTGGCCCATCTCTACTACATCCACTTGTCGGCGCTCAGATTACGTAATAATCCACTACACACACACACACACAATTTATTACGCCCGGTGGCTTACAACCAATAGGGCACTAGTTGCTATTGTACATATCCGTTTTCCCAAGCTTTGTCATAATCTCGTAAAAGCCCATGCAGCGTCCAATTTTTGCTAATGTATCTTCGTTTTCAATCTTTCTGCGGGTCCCGTGGGGTTTGTATTATTAGCAAGCGAACTTGAAGGCTATTCTCCAAGTGTTCAGAGTCCTATCTACGGCGGCTGAAGCGGTGCCTGCTGTCCATGGCACGAGGTGTTTGATGGGTGGATGTAGGGTAGGTTAGTAAGAAAGCAAGTGGGGTTTTGCAATCTAGTTTCACTGCTGCGTATTGTCGAGTCGACCTGTGGCTATTGCAAACCGTATAGTCGCACGGACTGCGTCCATATTTGGCGTCCATTTTGCATCATCTGATGGTGATTTCCCTCCCAGGAAGAACGAGATGTTTCCTCTTTGTGTCTCGGTGCACTGTATCATTTCGGCTCGGTGTGCTGTCCATTTTCTGCATCGGAAGAGAAAATGCTCGACCGTCTCTGTCGCCTGTCCACATGCGCATTGCTGTGATGGTGCTGCTGTGATCCGAAAGAGGTATCCATTCAATCTGGCCATGCCTGTCCTGAGCTGCGCCAGCACGCTGGCTTCTCTCCATGATAAGCAATCGTATAGTTGTCGAGTGTGCTTCCCTGGTAGTGCAGCATCGACTCTCTTTGAGAACTTTCCGACATTGTCCGGTAGGTGTTTGCTAGTACACTGGCTCAAACGAGCCATGTTAAGGGTCGTCGATCGCATTCTGGGAAACTTCAGAACCGGGATGGCACCGTCTCGGGTTGCATCCCGCGCCTCTTCTTTAGCAGTCTTCAGGAGCTTGTGTTCAGCACTAGTGGGCATCCATATGACAGTCACCGAATTTCCATTGACTTTCAACGTGTCGATGGAATCGTATATGCATCCAACATACTCTTGACCAGATTGCTGGCGGGGATTTCGGATCGTAAGTACAGCAGCCTTGTTGCTCGTCAACAGTGCCACGCTTCGGTATCTCAGGTCAGGTAAGTGCCTTAATGCGTATGCCATCGCCGCCAGCTCCGCAGAAAACGGGTTCTGTTCGGTTCTCATGCCAAGTGTGAAGGAAAATCGTTCCAGGAGCTGATCATGGCGGTTAAAGTCTCCTGCAATCACCACGTCCACAACTCTTCCTGCATCTCGCCTCGTATCTCCAATAACTTTGCGTAGGTTATCGCACGCCTCCCTCAGCGCTTCGACTTCAATTCCTTGCACATAAACGGAGACCACCAGTACCAAGCGTTCCGGGAGCCGTATCAGTGCTGCTGTCATGTCTGGAGACTCAACCGGCACCTGCTCTGCATCCAAATCGTTCCTGATCCAAAGCATGCTGCGGATCGCCCATCTGCCCTCCCTGTACGTCGGTGGTACCATCTTGGTCCACTTATGGTGCCCCATCGGAGTCGTCAAAAGACGACCCTTAATCCTTCGTGCTTGCGGTTCCTGGATAGCCAGTACCGCTGCGTCCTGAATGTCTTTGTCGTTCATCAAGCTATCGTGAACTTCACCGCGTTTTCGTACATTGAGCTGGATCATTCGAAGCGTGCTACTCATGCGGAGAAGGATAGAGCTTCTTGCAATTTTTACTGAACGACTCGTGTGGGCCCCCACAGAGCACACACTTGAAGACAGTTTCGTTGCATGTGCTATGGTGGTGACCTTCCTTGGCGCATTTTCCACAAATCTGGGTGCCGCTACATTGGAAAGCTTTGTGACCGACTTGTTGACAGTTGTAACACTGATTCGGGCGAGGCCGGCGTTCGAATATCCTGGTATATCCAGATTCTCCTCCAGCATAAAAGAAACCCTCCGAGAGGAACCTTCTGGAGTCTGAGCCATTGGTAAGGTAAACGACCATTGAGCCGTATGCTTTCGGAATGTCTCTTCTGCTTAACCAAACTATCTTTGCAATCTGCGTGTCATTTTCCTTTCCAAAGGCCTCGGCAGCTCCCGTACGGATGTTACCCGCTTCATCCAGCACTGCCATGCGATTGATGTTATCCACTTTAATGGGGTAGAGCTCATCCCGTAGCACCCGGGCGCCTCGTACCAACTTGGCTCCCACCAGGCGTTTCACCATTTTGTGTTCAGTTTCATCTCTGCACACGATCCTGATCCTGTTCGGGCTTTTCCGGTCTTTGGTTACAGCCTGGCAACGCCAGCTAGACTGGCCCTGCTCAGCACGCACCTCACTCTCCACGATAGTCCGGATGGCACTCGCTGTAATTAGCTCCGCTTCTTCTTTTTCCACTCTCGAGGTGTCGACTGTGCAATAAAACGCATCGGTGAGCTTCGAGGGCGATATGTTGCCAGATGGGATGTTGCTAGGTCGGGACGAGGGTGGCGATTGCATGACGTCAGCAAAAGAGATGTGCGGGGTAGCTGCCGCGCTCGTGGCGATAGCTTCAAGTTGTTCGCGAATTCGCTTCAACTCATCGCCCATCTGCTTCTTGGTGTCTTCCAATTGTTGGCTCAACTCTCGGGTCGTATTTTGCTGCTCCTTAGCTGTTACTTTTAAATCACGAATTACCTCTTGCTGGTTGCTGATGATCCCGTTCTGCTCCTTAATGGTTTCCCTTAGCCCTTGGAACTCAGCGCGGTACTCGCCCAATAATTCCAAGACCTTTTGGAGCATCACCCTTCCATCGTTGATGTTGCTACTGTTTCCCTTCCTCGGATCGATCGCATGATCGACTTCTCCTTCAACCGCTGTCGCTCTCGTTGTCGCTCTCGTTGTCGCTCTCGTGGCATATCGACTGCTTTTGTTCGGTTCTTTCGCGGTATCCTCGAGCTTCCGCTTCATGCTTCGAAGCTTCATTGGCGTCGACACGAGGCCGCCTGGCCCCACCACGGTCTCGGCGCTTGCCGGAGAGGTCATGATGAGAGCTAGTCCACCACCTCACAACTCTTCCAATTCAGAAAATAATAAATATTTCAAGATAGATCAATAGTCGGGTCAATAAAATCCCCTTGACTTCCCCTTGATGGCACAGTGATGTCAGATGTTTAATCCACTACACTTGGACCTGAAAGTGGATGTAATGGAGTGGATTTAGGTGGGTTTAGGTACAGTGGGATATTCCCTAACCCTGTACGGTTCAGAGTACTTATTTTTGTATATAATTGCCTATTAAATGGAGGTACCTGGGCCCAAGTTAGCCGAGGTCGATCACTCCTACAGCTAATCTTATAACATTATACGAGAAACTACCCCTATTGAGCGCGTTTTCTACAGATTTCCTGCTTTGTTTTTGCAAAAAAAAAAAAAAAAAAAAAAAAGGTGATGTCACCCAACCGGCCAGGCCAACAGCAGCACCTCGAAGACCGTCTTTTTCGCCATTTCAGGGGCTGGACTTGGTCAGAACGCGCTCGTGATACTAGCTCTTGGCTGTGGGACTTTGGCTATGATATTCAACGTCATGGCTTACGCAAATGGGCTTGCAAGGAATGTATCCTCGGAAATCGTCCCATTATCGCGAGTTTTACCTCTTCAGGTCTTCAGAACGCGGCAAATCATCTATGGCGTGAGCACAAAACACCAGCACCAGAGGGAGAGAAAAAGAGCACAGCACAGCTGAAATCCGAAGGCGCACTGAAATCGAACCAGCCGACTATTGCCTCTGTTTTGAAACTGGACGTCAACAAGCCTACGGAACAGAATATCGCGAATAGCTTCATCTCACGCTTTGATAAGCAACACTTTCAGCGTATGCTAGTCGAGTTAATCGTCAGCAGCAACCAGTCCTTTTCCTTCGCCGAGAACCCCATCCTCCGAGAAATCTTCGACTATTTGAATCCCTCCGTTTCGATCCAAAGCGCCAACTTGAGTGCCAGGGCTGTCCGATATAAGATCATTCAAGAGTATAACCGCCACAAGCAGAAAGTTATCGAGGTGCTGAGGAACTCCCCTGGAGCGCTTCATTTCTCATTTGATGGCTGGACGTCTCGAAATAAGCTTGCCCTCTACGGCATTGCTTGTTTTTTCAGAGATGGGAAGAATCGGCCATGCAAAATCATGATTGAGGTTCCAGAGGCTCACCGTCACTTCAGCTCAACGATCGGTGGGGAGGTTCTCGACGTCCTACACACTCTTGGCGTGGGTTCAGAGAAGGTTGGCTATTTCACGCTCGACAATGCTGAAAACAACGATACTGCCATGGAGGTCATTGGTGCTGAACTTGGGTTCGATGGCCGACTGCGCCGAGGACGCTGTATTGGCCACACAATTAACTTGTCAGCCAAGGCGCTCTTATTTGGCAAAAACGCCGACGCGTTCGAGAAGCAATTGTCAGGCGCAGAAGCGTTATCTGATACTGAATACGCTCAATGGCGCAAAAAAGGACCAGTTGGCAAGTTACACAATATCGTAGTTGATGTGCGTATTAGCCATCGGCTGATTTACTTATTCAAGGAGGTCCAGAGGGTAAGCGGTTTAACTAAATCCTATTCGTCTCATACTAACTCGGTATATCTAACAGGACGAAATTAATCGCGCCACCACCCTTAAACTCCGATCGAAGAAACCACTCAAGCTAATTATCGACAACGACACGCGTTGGCTGTCACAACTCTACATGATCCGCAGGGCTCTACGGTTGAAAACCTCTATCGAACTCCTACTGATCAAGTATAAGGCGCAATGGGAGGACGAAAATCGGTCTAAAAAGACTGGCAAAGTGACACAAGCCAAGTTGGCGAGAAAACCACGCATCCTCCGAGACGAGAATCAGCTAACGGACAAAGACTGGGAGGTCCTTTACCATTTGGAGGCTATTCTGACTGTTTTTGAGACTGTGGTAAAGACGCTTGAGGGTGATGGACACATCCGAAGGCGTACGCAAGGCTGGACTGGCTCCTATGGCAATATCTGGGACGTGGTGCTTGGCTATGAGTTGCTGCGTAACACACTGGAAGAATATAAGCAGCTTGCTGCTGACTTTCCTGATCCAGAGCACTTCCGCATTGGAATCAACCTTGCTTGGGATAAGCTGGATGAATATTATCAGCGGCTGGACGAGACGCCCATCTACTATACGGCTATGGCGCTCCATCCATCTTATCGTTGGGACTGGTTTGATGAAACGTGGGCCCATAAGCCTAGTTGGGTTGAAAAGTCAAAAGAGATGGTTGCCGACGTCTGGCTGTCCGATTACGCTCACCTCGAGGTTAGAACCAGCAGCAGCAGAGGCAACGACGAGCCCCCGGCAAAAAGACCTCGGTTTTTCAACCCCTTCGAGAAGAACAGTCGTCTGCCGAACTCAAAACCAGCCTACGCAGCAACTATTGTTGGTGACGAGTACCAAGCGTGGCAGACGGATCGTGAGGCCAGCGACAGCGACGTTCGTGATCCAATTGGTTACTGGATCACTAAGCAAAGCAGATATCCTCGGTTATCCAGGATGGCCTTGGACTTCCTGACGATCCAGCCGATGTCAGCCGAGTGTGAGAGGTTATTTTCAGCTGCTGGCAAGATGGTCTCGGGGCTGCGTACGAATCTAGATGCTGATATTATCGCCATTTGTCAGGTTTTACGCTCTTGGTACCGTGCTGGCCTTATCAAGGACCTGGATCCATTGCTTAACTCACACCTTGAAAGTAAGCTGGGCGCCGGCTGGGTGACTCTAAAAGACGACGAGCTGGCGCTTGCCGAGTCAAAATGGCTATGGGAGGGCTCGGGCAGCGCCAGCGAGGTTGACGATTCATCACAGCAGCAACAGGCTGAAGAGTTAATGTCAACCTCTGAAAGTGAGGCTGAATAGGCACCGACGAGGTTGTGAATAGCCTCAAAAATCCACTTATAAATCCACGTGTGTACATCCATTCCACTCCGGTCGAATATGTGCTAAATCCACTATGTAATTGCCTAAAAAATCGTACATCCACTCTACTTGATCCCAAAGTGGAGTGGATGTAGTGGTTCCGACCCTTGGTTGTAGTAGTGATCTTTCGTCTCGTTTATTTCTCGAAGAAGGCAGTCCAAAGTCGAAAACCAGTCAGCGAGGGACGGCTTTTTCACCTCAGAAAGCAAAGTTGGGGCGTAGAAGTCTTTTAGAGCAAGCTCAATCTTTTCAAGCTCGAACCAGTGCTGTCCGTCGAGTTTGAAGTTCATAATCCCATAAGAGCCTTTCCCAGGTACATGCCGAGCTGAGAAGATCTCTAAACGTTCCCGAACATTCAATGCCCGTGTAATTGAATGAAACCATGAATTCCAACGTGTCGAGTTGTTCTGGATAAGCTCGAGCCCATCGAATTCAGAGAGATCTCCGCCGATAATGATTGCAGCAAACTCCTCACGGCGTTGTGGAGTAAGCCTAATGTATCGTACGAGGTTGTGAAGCCGACCTAAACATCCAAATTTTTTCCAGAGCTCTTCTACCTTCGCATAGTCTCCGCGTTGATAGTGCTTTTCAAGCTTTGCTAGATACTTCTCACAGTTCCGACCCATGAGAAACGCCTGGCAGCAGAGGTTGACAATGTGGCCCAAGCAGCGAAGTCGGCGACGGCGACGTTGTTTCGAGTTCATCCATGGGCAGAGCTCCTTGAGTATGAATTCAACAGCGGTATCATTTGACGAGGCATTATCCAGCATGAAGTATCCAATCTCATCTCCGCTAATATCATATTCTTTTAGCAATCCAAGGACAACTGATCCAAGATTCTCGCCAGTGTGTTCGCCGTACACACGTCGTATACCCAAAACGGTAGTTTGTCGCTTGCCAACAGTGTCTATCCACATGGCGACGACACCAAGAATCGCGTAAGGGTTCGGCGAAGTCCAGAGATCAAAGGAAATGGAGATTCTACTCCGCGAGCGCTGGAGGTCCTCTCTGAGCCGTTGCTTCTTCGACAGAAAGGCGTCCATAACCCAGTTTCGAATAGTTTTCGCTGCCTTGGGGAGGTGGTTGAGGAGTGCCGGATTCAAAAAGAAGAGTAGTTCCCGGAAATACTGATTTTCTAATTGAAAGAAAGCAATAACGTACTTGATAAGCGAGCGACGCAGACAAGCGAGCGACGCACTTTTCCCTCTTACATTTAACTTTCTACTTCATCAATCAATTCTCAACCACCAAACATGTCACAATCTCAAATTGAAGCAAGAACCCTTCTTGCCCTTCAAGCCCTTCAAAATGACCCAAAATTAAGTATCCGACGCGCTGCAAAGACCTATGAGGTCTCTGAGCCGAGGCTGCGTCGCCGGCAGTACGGCATTCAATCTCGACACGATACCATCCCTAACTCGCGGAGACTATCCGATCTAGAGGATCAGATTATTGTTCAATTCATTCTCGACCTGGATTCGCGAGGATTTCCCCCGCGACTGCGTGGTGTTGAAGAAATGGCCAACCGACTGCTCGCCGACCGCGACGCGTCACCTGTGGGCAAGCGCTGGGCTTCCAACTTCGTCAGGCGACAACCAGAGCTCAAGACGCGTTTCTTTCGTAAATACGACTATCAGAGGGCCAAATGCGAAGATCCAAGGATTATTCGCGATTGGTTCCGGCTCGTGGAGAACATAATCGCGAAATATGGTATTGACCTAGCTGATATCTACAACTTTGATGAGACCGGCTTTATGATGGGTATAATCGCAAGCGGAATGGTCGTCACAGGCGCAGATAGACGTGGAAACCCGAAATCAGTCCAGCCTGGAAACCGGGAATGGGTTACAGTCATTCAGGCGATCAATGCGGAAGGCTGGGCGATCCAGCCGTTTATCGTGGTTGCGGGCCAATATCACCTTGCCAACTGGTACCAAGAAAGCAACCTCCCGGGCGATTGGGCTATTGCAACGACTTCAAATGGCTGGACCGACAACAAGACAGGTCTTGAGTGGCTCAAGCACTTTGATCGGCACACAAAGAATCGATCAACCGGTCGCTATCGTCTTCTGATCCTCGACGGGCACGAAAGTCACCACTCCGTCGACTTTGAGAAATATTGTGAAGAGAACCACATTATTACGCTTTGTATGCCGCCTCATTCGTCTCATCTACTTCAGCCTCTTGATGTCGGGTGCTTTGGGCCGCTTAAACAGGCCTACGGTCGAGCAATTGAGCAATTGATCAGATGCTCTATAACCCACGTTTCGAAGACTGAGTTCTTCCCAGCCTTTTACGCCGCCTACGAAGCCGCCATAACAAGGAGTAATATTGAGGAGGGTTTTCGAGGGGCTGGACTTGTTCCTTTGGACCCAGAATATGTCATATCGAAGCTTGATGTGCAGCTACGGACTCCAACACCGGTTGGGGAGGAGGTCGGCCTCCCTGACCCTTGGGTCTCAAAGACCCCAAAGACAGTGCTTGAGGCCAGCTCGCAGTCTGAATATCTCAAAAGACAAGTGAGAAGGCATCAGAGCAGCTCTCCAGCATCAATTCTTGAGGCGCTTGAGTCATTTACTAAAGGAACAAAGGCAATAATGCATCAGATAGCATTATTGAAGTCTGAGAACCAGATCCTTCGACAGGCGAATGAGACTCTTAGCAAGCGGCGCAAAGCAAAAAGAACCCGCCTACGTAAGGGAGGGAAGATGACTCTAGATGAAGGGAGGGATGAGATAGATCAGAGGGATGTTAATGCGCAGGTAGTAGCTGAATCGTCGAGAAGTAGTGGTCGAAGGAGGTCGGCGCTAGCAAGGGAAAGGCACTGTGGAACTTGTAGAAAGACCGGTCATAATGCAAGGACCTGTCAGGCCATAATTGAGACCTCTGGAGAAGAGTATAGCGATTAGTTTTAATTGATTGACTGGGTTGGTGTGGTTTTATTGAGGTTTTAATCTAAAGGGTAGGGAAAAGTGCGTCGCTCGCTTGTCTGCGTCGCTCGCTTATCAAGTACGTTATTGCTTTCTTTCAATTAGAAAATCAGTATTTCCGGGAACTACTCTTCTTTTTGAATCCGGCACTCCTCAACCACCTCCCCAAGGCAGCGAAAACTATTCGAAACTGGGTTATGGACGCCTTTCTGTCGAAGAAGCAACGGCTCAGAGAGGACCTCCAGCGCTCGCGGAGTAGAATCTCCATTTCCTTTGATCTCTGGACTTCGCCGAACCCTTACGCGATTCTTGGTGTCGTCGCCATGTGGATAGACACTGTTGGCAAGCGACAAACTACCGTTTTGGGTATACGACGTGTGTACGGCGAACACACTGGCGAGAATCTTGGATCAGTTGTCCTTGGATTGCTAAAAGAATATGATATTAGCGGAGATGAGATTGGATACTTCATGCTGGATAATGCCTCGTCAAATGATACCGCTGTTGAATTCATACTCAAGGAGCTCTGCCCATGGATGAACTCGAAACAACGTCGCCGTCGCCGACTTCGCTGCTTGGGCCACATTGTCAACCTCTGCTGCCAGGCGTTTCTCATGGGTCGGAACTGTGAGAAGTATCTAGCAAAGCTTGAAAAGCACTATCAACGCGGAGACTATGCGAAGGTAGAAGAGCTCTGGAAAAAATTTGGATGTTTAGGTCGGCTTCACAACCTCGTACGATACATTAGGCTTACTCCACAACGCCGTGAGGAGTTTGCTGCAATCATTATCGGCGGAGATCTCTCTGAATTCGATGGGCTCGAGCTTATCCAGAACAACTCGACACGTTGGAATTCATGGTTTCATTCAATTACACGGGCATTGAATGTTCGGGAACGTTTAGAGATCTTCTCAGCTCGGCATGTACCTGGGAAAGGCTCTTATGGGATTATGAACTTCAAACTCGACGGACAGCACTGGTTCGAGCTTGAAAAGATTGAGCTTGCTCTAAAAGACTTCTACGCCCCAACTTTGCTTTCTGAGGTGAAAAAGCCGTCCCTCGCTGACTGGTTTTCGACTTTGGACTGCCTTCTTCGAGAAATAAACGAGACGAAAGATCACTACTACAACCAAGGGTCGGAACCACTACATCCACTCCACTTTGGGATCAAGTAGAGTGGATGTACGATTTTTTAGGCAATTACATAGTGGATTTAGCACATATTCGACCGGAGTGGAATGGATGTACACACGTGGATTTATAAGTGGATTTTTGAGGCTATTCACAACCTCGTCGGTGCCTATTCAGCCTCACTTTCAGAGGTTGACATTAACTCTTCAGCCTGTTGCTGCTGTGATGAATCGTCAACCTCGCTGGCGCTGCCCGAGCCCTCCCATAGCCATTTTGACTCGGCAAGCGCCAGCTCGTCGTCTTTTAGAGTCACCCAGCCGGCGCCCAGCTTACTTTCAAGGTGTGAGTTAAGCAATGGATCCAGGTCCTTGATAAGGCCAGCACGGTACCAAGAGCGTAAAACCTGACAAATGGCGATAATATCAGCATCTAGATTCGTACGCAGCCCCGAGACCATCTTGCCAGCAGCTGAAAATAACCTCTCACACTCGGCTGACATCGGCTGGATCGTCAGGAAGTCCAAGGCCATCCTGGATAACCGAGGATATCTGCTTTGCTTAGTGATCCAGTAACCAATTGGATCACGAACGTCGCTGTCGCTGGCCTCACGATCCGTCTGCCACGCTTGGTACTCGTCACCAACAATAGTTGCTGCGTAGGCTGGTTTTGAGTTCGGCAGACGACTGTTCTTCTCGAAGGGGTTGAAAAACCGAGGTCTTTTTGCCGGGGGCTCGTCGTTGCCTCTGCTGCTGCTGGTTCTAACCTCGAGGTGAGCGTAATCGGACAGCCAGACGTCGGCAACCATCTCTTTTGACTTTTCAACCCAACTAGGCTTATGGGCCCACGTTTCATCAAACCAGTCCCAACGATAAGATGGATGGAGCGCCATAGCCGTATAGTAGATGGGCGTCTCGTCCAGCCGCTGATAATATTCATCCAGCTTATCCCAAGCAAGGTTGATTCCAATGCGGAAGTGCTCTGGATCAGGAAAGTCAGCAGCAAGCTGCTTATATTCTTCCAGTGTGTTACGCAGCAACTCATAGCCAAGCACCACGTCCCAGATATTGCCATAGGAGCCAGTCCAGCCTTGCGTACGCCTTCGGATGTGTCCATCACCCTCAAGCGTCTTTACCACAGTCTCAAAAACAGTCAGAATAGCCTCCAAATGGTAAAGGACCTCCCAGTCTTTGTCCGTTAGCTGATTCTCGTCTCGGAGGATGCGTGGTTTTCTCGCCAACTTGGCTTGTGTCACTTTGCCAGTCTTTTTAGACCGATTTTCGTCCTCCCATTGCGCCTTATACTTGATCAGTAGGAGTTCGATAGAGGTTTTCAACCGTAGAGCCCTGCGGATCATGTAGAGTTGTGACAGCCAACGCGTGTCGTTGTCGATAATTAGCTTGAGTGGTTTCTTCGATCGGAGTTTAAGGGTGGTGGCGCGATTAATTTCGTCCTGTTAGATATACCGAGTTAGTATGAGACGAATAGGATTTAGTTAAACCGCTTACCCTCTGGACCTCCTTGAATAAGTAAATCAGCCGATGGCTAATACGCACATCAACTACGATATTGTGTAACTTGCCAACTGGTCCTTTTTTGCGCCATTGAGCGTATTCAGTATCAGATAACGCTTCTGCGCCTGACAATTGCTTCTCGAACGCGTCGGCGTTTTTGCCAAATAAGAGCGCCTTGGCTGACAAGTTAATTGTGTGGCCAATACAGCGTCCTCGGCGCAGTCGGCCATCGAACCCAAGTTCAGCACCAATGACCTCCATGGCAGTATCGTTGTTTTCAGCATTGTCGAGCGTGAAATAGCCAACCTTCTCTGAACCCACGCCAAGAGTGTGTAGGACGTCGAGAACCTCCCCACCGATCGTTGAGCTGAAGTGACGGTGAGCCTCTGGAACCTCAATCATGATTTTGCATGGCCGATTCTTCCCATCTCTGAAAAAACAAGCAATGCCGTAGAGGGCAAGCTTATTTCGAGACGTCCAGCCATCAAATGAGAAATGAAGCGCTCCAGGGGAGTTCCTCAGCACCTCGATAACTTTCTGCTTGTGGCGGTTATACTCTTGAATGATCTTATATCGGACAGCCCTGGCACTCAAGTTGGCGCTTTGGATCGAAACGGAGGGATTCAAATAGTCGAAGATTTCTCGGAGGATGGGGTTCTCGGCGAAGGAAAAGGACTGGTTGCTGCTGACGATTAACTCGACTAGCATACGCTGAAAGTGTTGCTTATCAAAGCGTGAGATGAAGCTATTCGCGATATTCTGTTCCGTAGGCTTGTTGACGTCCAGTTTCAAAACAGAGGCAATAGTCGGCTGGTTCGATTTCAGTGCGCCTTCGGATTTCAGCTGTGCTGTGCTCTTTTTCTCTCCCTCTGGTGCTGGTGTTTTGTGCTCACGCCATAGATGATTTGCCGCGTTCTGAAGACCTGAAGAGGTAAAACTCGCGATAATGGGACGATTTCCGAGGATACATTCCTTGCAAGCCCATTTGCGTAAGCCATGACGTTGAATATCATAGCCAAAGTCCCACAGCCAAGAGCTAGTATCACGAGCGCGTTCTGACCAAGTCCAGCCCCTGAAATGGCGAAAAAGACGGTCTTCGAGGTGCTGCTGTTGGCCTGGCCGGTTGGGTGACATCACCTTTTTTTTTTTTTTTTTTTTTTTGCAAAAACAAAGCAGGAAATCTGTAGAAAACGCGCTCAATAGGGGTAGTTTCTCGTATAATGTTATAAGATTAGCTGTAGGAGTGATCGACCTCGGCTAACTTGGGCCCAGGTACCTCCATTTAATAGGCAATTATATACAAAAATAAGTACTCTGAACCGTACAGGGTTAGGGAATATCCCACTGTACCTAAACCCACCTAAATCCACTCCATTACATCCACTTTCAGGTCCAAGTGTAGTGGATTAAACATCTGACATCACTGTGCCATCAAGGGGAAGTCAAGGGGATTTTATTGACCCGACTATTGATCTATCTTGAAATATTTATTATTTTCTGAATTGGAAGAGTTGTGAGGTGGTGGACTAGCTCTCATCATGACCTCTCCGGCAAGCGCCGAGACCGTGGTGGGGCCAGGCGGCCTCGTGTCGACGCCAATGAAGCTTCGAAGCATGAAGCGGAAGCTCGAGGATACCGCGAAAGAACCGAACAAAAGCAGTCGATATGCCACGAGAGCGACAACGAGAGCGACAACGAGAGCGACAGCGGTTGAAGGAGAAGTCGATCATGCGATCGATCCGAGGAAGGGAAACAGTAGCAACATCAACGATGGAAGGGTGATGCTCCAAAAGGTCTTGGAATTATTGGGCGAGTACCGCGCTGAGTTCCAAGGGCTAAGGGAAACCATTAAGGAGCAGAACGGGATCATCAGCAACCAGCAAGAGGTAATTCGTGATTTAAAAGTAACAGCTAAGGAGCAGCAAAATACGACCCGAGAGTTGAGCCAACAATTGGAAGACACCAAGAAGCAGATGGGCGATGAGTTGAAGCGAATTCGCGAACAACTTGAAGCTATCGCCACGAGCGCGGCAGCTACCCCGCACATCTCTTTTGCTGACGTCATGCAATCGCCACCCTCGTCCCGACCTAGCAACATCCCATCTGGCAACATATCGCCCTCGAAGCTCACCGATGCGTTTTATTGCACAGTCGACACCTCGAGAGTGGAAAAAGAAGAAGCGGAGCTAATTACAGCGAGTGCCATCCGGACTATCGTGGAGAGTGAGGTGCGTGCTGAGCAGGGCCAGTCTAGCTGGCGTTGCCAGGCTGTAACCAAAGACCGGAAAAGCCCGAACAGGATCAGGATCGTGTGCAGAGATGAAACTGAACACAAAATGGTGAAACGCCTGGTGGGAGCCAAGTTGGTACGAGGCGCCCGGGTGCTACGGGATGAGCTCTACCCCATTAAAGTGGATAACATCAATCGCATGGCAGTGCTGGATGAAGCGGGTAACATCCGTACGGGAGCTGCCGAGGCCTTTGGAAAGGAAAATGACACGCAGATTGCAAAGATAGTTTGGTTAAGCAGAAGAGACATTCCGAAAGCATACGGCTCAATGGTCGTTTACCTTACCAATGGCTCAGACTCCAGAAGGTTCCTCTCGGAGGGTTTCTTTTATGCTGGAGGAGAATCTGGATATACCAGGATATTCGAACGCCGGCCTCGCCCGAATCAGTGTTACAACTGTCAACAAGTCGGTCACAAAGCTTTCCAATGTAGCGGCACCCAGATTTGTGGAAAATGCGCCAAGGAAGGTCACCACCATAGCACATGCAACGAAACTGTCTTCAAGTGTGTGCTCTGTGGGGGCCCACACGAGTCGTTCAGTAAAAATTGCAAGAAGCTCTATCCTTCTCCGCATGAGTAGCACGCTTCGAATGATCCAGCTCAATGTACGAAAACGCGGTGAAGTTCACGATAGCTTGATGAACGACAAAGACATTCAGGACGCAGCGGTACTGGCTATCCAGGAACCGCAAGCACGAAGGATTAAGGGTCGTCTTTTGACGACTCCGATGGGGCACCATAAGTGGACCAAGATGGTACCACCGACGTACAGGGAGGGCAGATGGGCGATCCGCAGCATGCTTTGGATCAGGAACGATTTGGATGCAGAGCAGGTGCCGGTTGAGTCTCCAGACATGACAGCAGCACTGATACGGCTCCCGGAACGCTTGGTACTGGTGGTCTCCGTTTATGTGCAAGGAATTGAAGTCGAAGCGCTGAGGGAGGCGTGCGATAACCTACGCAAAGTTATTGGAGATACGAGGCGAGATGCAGGAAGAGTTGTGGACGTGGTGATTGCAGGAGACTTTAACCGCCATGATCAGCTCCTGGAACGATTTTCCTTCACACTTGGCATGAGAACCGAACAGAACCCGTTTTCTGCGGAGCTGGCGGCGATGGCATACGCATTAAGGCACTTACCTGACCTGAGATACCGAAGCGTGGCACTGTTGACGAGCAACAAGGCTGCTGTACTTACGATCCGAAATCCCCGCCAGCAATCTGGTCAAGAGTATGTTGGATGCATATACGATTCCATCGACACGTTGAAAGTCAATGGAAATTCGGTGACTGTCATATGGATGCCCACTAGTGCTGAACACAAGCTCCTGAAGACTGCTAAAGAAGAGGCGCGGGATGCAACCCGAGACGGTGCCATCCCGGTTCTGAAGTTTCCCAGAATGCGATCGACGACCCTTAACATGGCTCGTTTGAGCCAGTGTACTAGCAAACACCTACCGGACAATGTCGGAAAGTTCTCAAAGAGAGTCGATGCTGCACTACCAGGGAAGCACACTCGACAACTATACGATTGCTTATCATGGAGAGAAGCCAGCGTGCTGGCGCAGCTCAGGACAGGCATGGCCAGATTGAATGGATACCTCTTTCGGATCACAGCAGCACCATCACAGCAATGCGCATGTGGACAGGCGACAGAGACGGTCGAGCATTTTCTCTTCCGATGCAGAAAATGGACAGCACACCGAGCCGAAATGATACAGTGCACCGAGACACAAAGAGGAAACATCTCGTTCTTCCTGGGAGGGAAATCACCATCAGATGATGCAAAATGGACGCCAAATATGGACGCAGTCCGTGCGACTATACGGTTTGCAATAGCCACAGGTCGACTCGACAATACGCAGCAGTGAAACTAGATTGCAAAACCCCACTTGCTTTCTTACTAACCTACCCTACATCCACCCATCAAACACCTCGTGCCATGGACAGCAGGCACCGCTTCAGCCGCCGTAGATAGGACTCTGAACACTTGGAGAATAGCCTTCAAGTTCGCTTGCTAATAATACAAACCCCACGGGACCCGCAGAAAGATTGAAAACGAAGATACATTAGCAAAAATTGGACGCTGCATGGGCTTTTACGAGATTATGACAAAGCTTGGGAAAACGGATATGTACAATAGCAACTAGTGCCCTATTGGTTGTAAGCCACCGGGCGTAATAAATTGTGTGTGTGTGTGTGTAGTGGATTATTACGTAATCTGAGCGCCGACAAGTGGATGTAGTAGAGATGGGCCACTGATTTGGAGAGATGGCAGATGGCCGATCCGGAGCATGTTGTGGGTGAATAGGGACTTGGAGGCCAACCAAGTACCAATACAGTCCC